>NC_058519.1:367661473-367976473 GCF_904849725.1 Hordeum vulgare subsp. vulgare
TAAGTCAATTCTTATAAATACTTTATAAATGGAATATGGAAAATATTTGAATTTCACTATGATTGACATGATCAAATACTGTCCTAATTACAAACGAGCAACCTAACATGTCATCCCATGCATGTTAACCTCAAGTTGATCTGAGCATCAGGTCGAATCAATTAAAATGGTATCCGAGAATACCTCGTTTGAAGTGATATTTGAATTTGATTCAAACCAACTTCAAACCTAATACATGCTAGCTATATTAGTTTATCACCTTGCATCCTAATGCCATGCTCATGCATCATCTTGATTGCATATGTTTGTTATTGATTGTTGTCTTTCCTTTCGGTAGGCTCCGCTCCCCCGGATTCCACCGAATATCCGTCTGACGGATATTGTCACTCCTCTGAGCAACAAGGCAAGCAACCATTTTTGATCATCCCGATAAATCCCATGTTCTTGCTTCTGCACTTACTTATTGCATTAGGATCAAATGCTTCAAATGCTTTTGCCACGTTAGTTGAACCCACTTCCTTTGCATGACCTATCCTTGTCACAGTAAATAGCTGAACCTTGCAACCTAGCATACGTGGTAGTTGCTTGAGCCGTGATGTGCCTTATCCTTCTATGCATGCTATGCTAAGAGTTGTGTATGGTCTGTCATCTGGGAGACGAACAGAATCGTGAGAATGTGTTCGGTAAGCAAAGGTTGTGTGTTGAACCTGATTTGGTAAAGGTACCGGTGAAAGGCTGTGTAGGAGTACATGGCGGGTTGTTTCATTGGAACCGTCCTTAGGAACTGAGTTCCGTGTATGTAATCCAAGTCTAGATACTACCACACGTTGGGATACTTAATTGACCCTCTCGACTTATTAATCGCTTAGTGCTCGGTCCAGGAGTTGCAAGTAGTTTCTGGTGTTTATAGTCATGCTGGAGGCCGTGCATAGTGCTGACCTGAGAGGTGGGCTATGATGCGGTAGGCAGTGGCATGGTGTACCAAGTGGCACCCGGATGGTGGGCTTGGGAACCCTGCGCCCATCGTTTGAGGCCGTGGCGTAAACCTCGGCCGGACTTCCGTACGGGTTACTCTCAGATAGGCGATAAACCTGGACTAGGTACTAGTGTGGTGAACGGTCATGGCCGACTCCCTCGCTAGGCTTCCGCTTGAAGGTTGCCGAGGTGCATGACGTGCACATGGCGATAAGTGGCGAGAGCGTGTGTGACGAAGTACACCCCTGCAGGGTTATGATCTAATCGAATAGCCGCGTCCGCGGATATGGACTACTTGGAGACATATGTTGTTCATAGATAACTTAAATGGCTACTCATAAAATTGTCAAGATAAGCGTGAGTGTCGTGGACGGCATTTCCGTATAGAGACAGAATGATTCCACGATGGTGTATTGTTGTGGTGTTAGTGGACTCGTGTGCGAGAAATCAAGTTGTCAAAATTATTTAAAAATGCAAGTTGTCTAGCCACGAGTCAAATGTTGGCTTCCCGCATGAAACCCCACCATACCTTGTTGATACGTTGCATGAGTAGTTAGTTATCCTAAAGTCTTGCTGAGTACTTCCGTACTCATGTTTGCTTAATAAATGTTGCAGAGGTTGCTAATGACCCTAACGGAGGGTTCTTCATAGACATCGACGACGACGAGTAGCTGGTGTCCCAGCTACGATCTCGCCCTAGGTTGGGTCTGTAGTATAGTCAGGCCATGTGCCTTCTAGTTGCACCTGTGTGTACTCAGACAGTTTTAAACTCTTCCGCTGGCTTGTAACTGAATGACTGCTATTATGGGTCGTGAGACCCTTACTGTGTAACATTATGTGTGGGGCTCTTCCGAGCCTCTTAAATAAAGCTTGTATGTTTATGGTTATGTTGTGATGCCATCGATGTATCTATACATATCGGTATGCCATGCGTACGTGTGTCGTACTTGATATGTATGGGGCTCGATTACCTAGTCGTGAATTTTAGTAGCACTCCTTACAGGGAAATGCCCCTTTGTGATCGAATGAGCCATGGTAGCTCGCTACTGCTCCAGACACATTGGTTGACTGGCATGTGTCCTTCTTAGCTGCTGTGTCTGTCCCCTTTCGGGAAATGTCACGGGATGTAATGGAGTCCTTGTTGCTTGCTACGACTCGTCTACACTCGTTGGTGACCGAAGCGTGCTTTGTTGGTCATGTATGCCTGTCCTTGTGCGGTACTGCCACTTTGGTTTATGACTAGACTTGTCGATCCGGGTTCTTTGACATTGGAATGCTAGCGACACTATTGCATACGTGAGTCAAAAGACGCAAACGGTCCCGGCTAAGGTAAGGCTGCAGCCGTGGAGTTAACCGTGCGTGAGACCGCAAAGGGATGCGATGTGTTACAGGCTGGATTCCTATGGCTTAGGATCGAGGTCTCTGACACTTTTAGCATCGCTACGAGTGAGAAAGTCTCATCATAGTCAACTGTTTGATCTTGTCGGAAACATCTTTGCGACAAGTCGAGCTTTTCTTAATAGTGACTTATCACCATCATCGTCTGTCTTCCTTTTAATGATCCATCTTTACTCAATAGTCCTATGACCATCAAGTAGTCCTTCCAAAGTCTACACTTTGTTTTCATACATGGATCCTCTCTCGGATTTCATGGCCTCCAGCCATTTGTCGGAACCCGGGCCCACCATTGCTTTCTTCATAACTTGTAGGTTCACTGTTGCTCAACAACATGACCTCCAAGACAGGGTTACCGTACCACTCTGCAGTAGTACGCGACCTTGTCAACCTACGAGGTTTGTAGTAACTTGATCCGATGCTCGATGATCACCATCATCAGCTTTCACTTCAATTGGTGTAGGCGCCACAGGAACAACTTCCTGCGTGTAACATCCCAATTTTCTTAAATTCGGATATTAATAAATCATTCATATGCATCTCATATTTTTCTATGTATTAGTTGCTCTTCTAAAAATTTTATTCATTTTGCAACTTCGGGCAATTTATTTGAGTGGAGATAATATGACTTCTCCCGTGTGAAATAAAAAGTTCATGATGTTAAAATGTTATTTGAAGTTGTCCGATTTGGTTTTGCAAATTTTATAATCTCTGAAATTATTATTTTTTTAGTTGAGTTTTTCAATGCTCGTTGTGTGCCCTATTGCATAAAATCTATTTTCAAAATATTGCATTAGGTGGAACTAGGTTCCTTTATTATTTATTAGGGGATTTATTTTATACTTATATATATGTGTCTATATTAGCATTTTAATATATATATATATATATATATGTATATATATTACTATATGCGTATATTATATGTATATATTTTATTTTATTTTTCTAAGTATTATAGTATATATGTATGTTATTTTTTGGTATTTTATTTAACTAGAAAATATAAATATATATATACTTTTTATTATTTATATTTTTTTCTTTTACGGCTGTTTGTTCTTTTTCTTAAAAAAAGGAACCGGCCAGGAGCACACCACTAGCACCAGCACCTTGCGCACCACGTGCACCAACAGCCCCAGGATTCCAGCCTCGTGCCCCTTGCACCAGCACACGAGCCAGCAAGGCCAAGCCCCACATGCCCAGCTCCACCGAGCCCAGGTTCCTGCCCGCGTTGACCAGGAGAGCTGCATCGCCCCTTGCCCCACGAGCTAGGTTCCCAGGTGGCCAGCGCTCCAGCCCCAGCACGCCACGATGCGCACCACTAGGCCAAACCGCGCGAGCTCGCCCCATCGCCTGTGCCTCGCGTCTAGTTCCCCAGCGCGCCACAGCCCCCACGAGCCCAACTCCTGGACCCCACCCAGCCCCGCGCCTCGCCTACTCCTGTCCCGAGCCGGACCAGGAGACCGAGCCAGGGACGAGCTCCCACGAGCTTCGCAAGAACACGCCGCGCACGTCCGAGTTCGTCCGTGTTCGTCGGAGTCCGCGGAGCCGCCATCGCCGGAGTCCGTTCGACCGCCACCGGAGCATCATCGGAGAAGCCACACTGAGACGGTTTCGTTTTTCCCCGCTGTTCGTGGTGAGAACGCACGCACGAGCGGATTCATCAAACCCCGATGAACAGCTTCCGGGCGAATTAAGTCTGTTTTTATTCTGTTTTTAGCTCTGTCAGATTCTCGGTATAATTTTGAAACGCGTTTATCTTTTTACTCGTAACTCCGATTCAGGAAATTCTTTTTCCTGTGATCTCGTATTGATGAGTAGAACATGTTAAAACCAGCAGTTTTCAGTTTTACGAAAATTAATTTTTGTTGTTAAAATAGATTATTTTAAACCTACCGGAGGCCATATTTTGCAAACCGTAAATATGATTTAGTTGATTCTTTTTGCGTTGTCGTCGTATCAGCTTGTAGATGATTTTATACCTGCTTCCATGCTATTTATGCTTTGGTTTTAAACAAGTTGTTTTATTGCCGATGGTTTTATTTGGTGTTATGTGATTGTGGTGATTGATTGGTGTGATTGTTTGCAACGTGTAGATTGTGCGGAGTGCGACGCAAACTATTGTCAGGAGTGTGACCTTCTGAACCAGAATCAAGGCGAGTTACATGTTGATCATCCTTTACCTATTATTTTTCTATGCACGTCCTATGAAAATTATGCATGTATAGGAAGATTATTATTGCCATGCTTTTGAGCTATATTCCCTCGTCATTGAAGATCGTGCTAGATATATTTTGCTATGCTATGTAGACGGGGATTGGTTCCTGTATTCATTGAGATTATGTGAGGATTCTACAAAATAAATTTGAGTAGTAATTAAGGATTTAATTCACCTCTGGGTGGATATGGTATTGCTGGGTGGTTTCAAGAACATCATGGTATCTACCCTCTGAATGTAAGTGGATGTCGCCCAGGTTCAAAAAGATCAAACAGACTTAGTGACTAGTAGCTTCCTTGTGCGACCACTGGCTATTATGGGCTCTGGCTTAGTTGATCAGTCATGGAAACCTTACCCGGATGTGCCAGCTGATGTAGCTATGATAGGTGGGATGGGCCTCCTGTGGGACTAGGTGACTGCTTCTGAAAGACTTCGTCTCAATCTTCGGGTTGGGTCCAGTGGGTACAGCGTACTAACCTCTGCAGAGTGTATAAACTAATCATGATTAGCCGTGTCCCCGGTTATGGACAATTTTGAGCAGCTAGGCCATTACAATTGTTGGATGATCTTGACAGATGACACACTTAATAAAACTTGGTGGGAAACTTAATAATGGTAATAGGTTGGAGTTGGAGATGCCAATTCAACCATATGTGAATTATTGTAGCCAACTAACTAAAACTTGACTATTAGGTAGCTATGAGGATAAAATCAGCTTTCTGCAAAATAACCATCAGCCTTTCTTTTGTTGTACTATGCATATACATGTAGGTCTGTTATAATTTCTTTTCCTGTGTAACTTGCCAATACATTCAAAGTATTGACCTATATGGCTGCAACGTATCATGTTGCAGGATATTCAGACGAGGAGTAAGGTACCGTTAGGGTCGCGAGTCTTCACTCAACATCGCCAGTGGGCTGTGATGGGACTCATCGTTATTATTCTGCTACTTTTCCGCTGTTTATTAGAATAAAGCTAGCTAAGTGGTATGCAGTTTGTTATATTTTATAAATTCTGGATCATACGTTATTATAAATGATGCACTTGCTATATCTGGTTTTCATGTATACCGTGTGTGCTAGCGAGTCGATCCAGGAACTAGCACAGTAAAGCACAGAGACTCAAATCCTTCGAGGTTTGGTCGTTCCAGATGGTATCAGAGCAATGCGTTGACTGTAGGTCGTGGCCCTAGAAAATGGATTAGAAAAGCCATAGGAGTCTAAATTTATTCTATTAACTTTGTCTACATCTTAGTCTTTCATTAGACAACTAGTCTAGTATCTTGACCAGCTTAAGTAGAAACTAGTGCTGAGACCACCACTTATCTTGTTTTTTTTGCGCTATTAACGTGTTAGCGTATCTGTTTATGCCCGCTTTGTGGCATGACGATACTAGGTTGCTTCCTTGATTGTTATTTTGCTTGTTTGTTAAACTAGGATCTTGTCGGAATTATTCGACTATATATATAGATACGTTTGATTATTGTTTGTGTTATTGCTATGGTGTTATGTTGCCTCATATATATTACCTTGATCATAATATGCATATGGGTAGAATATCTATATTCCTTTAGACCTACTCTATCTATTACTCATCTACTCTTGCCCATCAAAACCCTTAGTATGCCTATTAGAGTGAGTTCTCCAGGAGCTGAGATGATAGCAGGTGCTGGTTGTCATCAGTTAAACTTGTCTATTGGGAAGCATGAGTTCCCTACATATTTGATCATATTGAAGTCACAAGGTCTGGATATTATTTTGGGTATGGACTGGTTACAATTATATGAAGGAGTTATCGATTGTGCTAGTCGATCTATTTTTCTCAGTGCACCAGGAGGGAGGAGAATCAAATATGTATGTAAGTACCAGCATAAGAGGATGCAGGTGAACTCTCTTAAGGGGGGTAGCCTGGAAGAGGTGCCGGTTGTGAAGGATTATCCAGATGTGTTTCCGGAGGAGTTGTCAGGTATGCCACCAGATAGAGATATTGAGTTTCTCATTGATTTGATTCCTGGTACTGGACCTATTGCAAAGAGACCATACAGAATGCCTCCTCAAGAGTTGGAGGAATTGAAGAAGCAGTTGAGAGAGTTACTCGCACCAAGGCAATCAGATTATGCAAAGTTCAGTGGGATCATCATACCGAAGAAGAGGCTACATGGGAACGAGAGGAGGATCTCACGCAGCAACACCCACACCTATTTGCTAGCCAACTCGAATCTCGAGGGCGAGATTCATCTTAAGGGGGGTAGATTTGTAACATCCCAATTTTCTTAAATTGGGATGTTAATAAATCATTCATATGCATCTCATATTTTTCTGTGTATTAGTTGCTCTTCTAAAAATTTTATTCATTTTGCAACTTCGGGCAATTTATTTGAGTGGAGATAATATGACTTCTTCCGTGTGAAATAAAAAGTTCATGATGTTAAAATGTTATTTGAAGTTGTCCGATTTGGTTTTGCAAATTTTATAATCTCTGAAATTATTATTTTTTTAGTTGAGTTTTTCAATGCTCGTTGTGTGGCCTATTGCATAAAATCTATTTTCAAAATATTGCATTAGGTGGAACTAGGTTCCTTTATTATTTATTAGGGGATTTATTTTATACTTATATATATGTGTCTATATTAGCATTTTAATATATATATTTATATATATATATATATCTATATGTATATATATATATATTACTATATGTGTATATTATATGTATATATTTTGTGTATATATTTTATTTTTTTTCTAAGTATTCTAGTATATATGTATGTTATTTTCTGGTATTTTATTTAACTAGAAAATATAAATATATATATACTTAATATTATTTATATTTTTTTCTTTTATGGCTGTTTGTTCTTTTTCTTAAAAAAAAGAGGAACCGGCCAGGAGCACACCACTAGCACCAGCACCTTGCGCACCACGTGCACCAACAGCCCTAGGATTCCAGCCTCGTGCCCCTTGCACCAGCACACGAGCCAGCAAGGCCAAGCCCCACATGCCCAGCTCCACCGAGCCCAGGTTCGTGCCCGCGTTGACCAAGAGAGCTGCATCGCCCCTTGCCCCATGAGCTAGGTTCCCAGGTGGCGAGCGCTCCAGCCCCCGCACGCCACGATGCGCACCACCAGGCCAAACCGCGCCAGCTCGCCCCATCGCCTGTGCCTTGCGTCTAGTTCCCCAGCGCGCCACAGCCCCCACGAGCCCAACTCCTGGACCCCACCCAGCCCCGCGGCTCGCCTACTCCTGTCCCGAGCCGGGCCAGGAGACCGAGCCAGGGACGAGCTCCCACGACTCCTCCCCCTCGCAAGGGCATAAAACCACAGGAACAGAAGCCCCTGCTCCCGATTCGCACAGCGCCGCCGCCTCACACGTACAGCAGCCTCGAGCTTTGCAAGAACACGCCGCGCACGTCCGAGTTCGTCCGTGTTCGTCGGAGTTCGCGGAGCCACCGTCGCCGGAGTCCGTTCGACCGCCACCGGAGCATCATCGGAGAAGCCACACCGAGACGGTTCCGTTTTTACCCGCTGTTCGTGGTGAGAATGCACGCACGAGCGGATTCATCAAACCCCGATGAACAGCTTCCGGGCGAATTAAATTTGTTTTGAGCTCTGTCACATTCTCGGTATAATTTTGAAACGCGTTTATCTTTTTACTCGTAACTCCGATTCAGGAAATTCTTTTTCCTGTGATCTCGTATTGATGAGTAGAACATGTTAGAACTACTAGTTTTCAGTTTTACAAAAATTAATTTTTTTTGTTAAAACAGATTATTTTAAACCTACCGGAGGCCATATTTTGCAAACCGTAAATCTGATTTAGTTGATTCTTTTTGCGTTGTCATCGTATCAGCTTGTAGATGATTTTATACCTGCTGCCATGATATTTATGCTTTGGTTTTAAACAAGTTGTTTTATTGCCGATGGTTTTATTTGGTGTTATGTGATTGTGGTGATTGATTGGTGTGATTGTTTGCAACGTGTAGATTGTGCGGAGTGCGACGCAAACTATTGTCAGGAGTGTGACCTTCTGAACCAGAATCAAGGCGAGTTACATGTTGATCATCCTTTACCTATTATTTTTCTATGCACGTAGTTTTATATCACCCTATGAAAATTATGCATGTATAGGAAGATTATTATTGCTATGCTTTTGAGCTATATTCCCTCGTCATTGAAGATCGTGCTAGATATATTTTGTTATGCTATGTAGACGGGGATTGGTTCCTGTATTGATTGAGATTATGTGAGGATTCTACAAAATAAATTTGAGTAGTAATTAAGGATTTAATTCACCTCTGGGCGGATCTGGTATTGCTGGGTGGTTTCAAGAACATCATGGTATCTACCCTCTGAATGTAAGTGGATACCGCCCAGGTTCAAAAAGATCAAACAGACTTAGTGACTAGTAGCTTCCTTGTGCGACCACTGGCTATTATGGGCTCTGGCTTAGTTGATCAGTCGTGGAAACCTTACCCGGATGTGCCAGCTGATGTAGCTATGATAGGTGGGATGGGCCTCATGTGGGACTAGGTGACTGCTTCTGAAAGACTTCGCCTCAATCTTCGGGTTGGGTCCAGTGGGTATAGCGTACTAACCTCTGCAGAGTGTATAAACTAATCATGATTAGCCGTGTCCCCGGTTATGGACAATTTTGAGCGGCTAGGCCATTACAATTGTTGGATGATCTTGACAGATGACACACTTAATAAAACTTGGTGGGAAACTTAATAATGGTAATAGGTTGGAGTTGGAGATGCCAATTCAACCATATGTGAATTATTGTAGCCAACTAACTAAAACTTGACTATTAGGTAGCTATGAGGATAAAATCAGCTTTCTGCAAAATAACCATCAGCCTTTCTTTTGTTGTACTATGCATATACATGTAGGTCTGTTATAATTTCTTTTCCTGTGTAACTTGCCAATACATTCAAAGTATTGACCTATATGGCTGCAATGTATCATGTTGCAGGATATTCAGACGAGGAGTAAGGTACCGTTAGGGTCGCGAGTCTTCACTCAACATCGCCAGTGGGCTGTGATGGGACTCATCGTTATTATTCTGCTACTTTCCCGCTGTTTATTAGAATAAAGCTAGCTAAGTGCTATGCGGTTTGTTATATTTTATAAATTCTGGATCATACGTTATTATAAATTATGCACTTGCTATATCTGGTTTTCATCTATACTATGTGTGCTAGCGAGTCGATCCAGGGACTAGCACAGTAAAGCACAGAGACTCAAATCCTTCGAGGTTTGGTCGTTACACTGCGCCCTGCTACACACTGGTTGAAGTGATGGTTCAATAACCTCATCAAGTTCTACCACCCTCCCACTCAATTCTTTCGAGAGAAACCTTTCCTCGAGAAAGGATCCGTTTCTAGAAACAAACACTTTGCTTTCGGATCTGAGATAGGAGATGTACCCAACTGTTTTGGATATCCTATGAAGATGCATTTATCCGCTTTGGGTTCGAGCTTATCAGACTGAAACTTTTTCACATAAGTGTCGAAGCCCCAAACTTTCAAGAAACAACAGTTTAGATTTCTCTAAACCTCAGTCTATACTGTGTCATCTCAACGGAAATACGCGGTGCCCTATTTAAAGTGAATGCGGTTGTCTCTAATGCATAACCCATAAACGATAGTGGTAATTCGATAAGAGACATCATAGCATGCACCATACCAAATAGTGTGTGGCTATGACGTTCAGACACATCATCACACTATGATGTTCCAGGTGGCATGAACTGCGAAACAATTTCCACATTGTCTTAACTACGTACCAAAACTCGTAACTCAGATATTCATTTCTATGATCATATCGTAGACAGTTTATCCTCTTGTTACGACGAACTTCACTCCGAAACAGAATTGAACTTTTCAATATTTCAGACTTGTGATTCATTAAATAAATACTCTTGTATCCACTCAAATCGTCATTGAAGTAAGAACATAATGATATCCACTGCGTGCCTCAGCACCCATTGGACTGCATATATCAAAATGTATCACTTCCAACAAGTTACTATCTTGTTTCATCTCAATGAAAACAAGGCCTTGCTCATGTGGTATGATTTGCATGTCACTAGTGATTCAAAATCAAGTGAGTATAAAGATCCATCAGCATGGAGCCTCTTCATGCAATTTATACCAACATGACTCAAGCGGCAGTGCCACAAGTAAGTGGTACTATCATCATTACCTCGTATCTTTTGGCACCAATATCATGAATATGTGTAACACTACGATCGAGATTCAATAAACCATTGAAGGTGATTATTCAAGAAAATAGAGTAACCATTATTCTCTTTAAATGAATAATCGTATTGCAATAAACACGATCCAATCATGTTCATGCTTAACGCAAGCAGCAAATAACAATTATTTCGGTTTAACACCAATCCCGATGGTAGAGGGAGCGTGCGACGTTTGATCATATCAACCTTGGAAACACTTCCAACACGTATCGTCACCTCGCCTTTAGCTAGTCTCCGTTTATGCCGTAGCTTTCATTTCATGTTACTAATCACATAGCAACCGAACCGGTATCCAATACCCTCGTGCTACTAGGAGTACTAGTAAAGTACACATCAATATCAGGTATATCAAATATACTTCTTTCAACTTTTGCCAGCCTTCTTATCTACCAAGTATCTAGAGTTGCTCCACCTCAGTGACCGTTCCCCTCATAACAGAAGCACTTAGTCCCGGGCTTGGTTTAATCTGGGGTCTCTTCATTAGTGCAGCAACTTCTTTGTCGTTTCACGAAGTATCCCTTCTAGCCCTTGCCTTTGTCGAAACTTAGTGGTTTTACTAACCATCAACTATTTGATGCTCCTTCTTGATTTCTACTTTCGCAGTGTCAAACATCGCGAATCGATCAAGGATCATTGTATCTATCCTTGATATGTTATCGTTCATCACGAAGCTCTCACAGCTTGGTGGCAGTGACTTTGGAGAATCATCACTACCTTATCTGGAAGATCAACTCGCACTTGATTCAAGCGATTGTCGTACTCAGATAATCTGAGCACACGCTCAATGATTGAGCTTTTCCCCTTTACTTCGTGGACAAAGAATCTTGTCGGAGGTCTCATACCTCTTAACAAGGGCACAAGCATGATATCACAATTTCATCTCTTTAGAACATCTCTATGTTCCATGACGTTTCAAGACGTCTTCGGCGCCTTGCTTCTAAGCCATTAAGTATTTTGTACTGAACTATCGTGTAGTCATTAGAAACGTGTATGTAGAATGTTCACAACATCTACAGACGACGCTCGAGGTGCAGCACACCGAGTGGTGCATTAAGGATATAAGCCTTCTGCGCAGCAACGAGGACAATCCTCGGTTTTACAGACTCAGGCTGCAAAGTTTGGTACTATCAACTTTCAACTAAATTTTCTCTAGGAACATATAAAAAACAGTAGAGGTATAGCGCAATCTACATCATAATTCGCAAAGACCATTAGACTATGTTCATGACAATTAGTTCAATTAATCATATTACTTAAGAACTCCCACTCAAAAAGTACATCTCTCTAGTCATTTGAGTGGTACATGATCCAAATCCACTATCTCAAGTCCAATCATCACGTGAGTCGAGAATAGTTTCAGTGGTAAGCATCTCTATGCTAATCATATCAACTATACGATTCATGCTCGACCTTTCGGTCTCATGTGTTCCGAGGCCATGTCTGCACATGCTAGGCTCGTCAAGCATAACCCGAGTGTTACGCGTGTGCAACTATTTTGCACCCATTGTATGTGAACGTTGAGTCTATCACACCCAATCATCACGTGGTGTCTCAAAACAAAGAACTGTCGCAATGGTGCACCGTCGGGGAGAACACAATTTCATCTTGAAATTTTAGTGAGATATCACCTCATAATGCTACCGTCGTTCTAAGCAAGATAAGGTGCATAAAGGATTAACATCACATGCAATTCATAAGTGACATGATATGGCCATCATCATGTGCTTCTTGATCTCCATCACCAAAGCACCGGCACGATCTTCTTGTCACCGGCGTCACACCATGATCTCCATCATCATGATCTCCATCAATGTGTCGCCATCGGGGTTGTCGTGCTACTCGTGCTATTACTACTAAAGCTACGTCCTAGCAATATAGTAAACGCATCTGCAAGCAGAAACGTTAGTTTAAAGACAACCCTATGGCTCCTGCCGGTTGTCGTACCATCGACGTGCAAGTCGATATTAACTATTACAACATGATCATCTCATACATCCAATATATCACATCACATCGTTGGCCATATCAAACCTTATGGGCCTTAGTGGGAACTTATTCCAGCCCACTAGGGGCTGGTTTATCTCTTCCCATAGCCCATGAGACCCCTTGGGGCGTGACACCCCTCCTGATGGTCCCCGGCACCCCTCCCGGCACTCCCAGTACACTACCGATGAGCCCGAAACTTTTCCGGTAATGCATGAAAACCTTCCAGTAACCAAATGAGGTCATCCTATATATCAATCATCGTTTCCGGACCATTCCGGAAACCCTCGTGACGTCCGTGATCTCATCCGGGACTCCGAACAACATTCGGTAACCAACCATATAACTCAAATACGCATAAAACAACGTCGAACCTTAAGTGTGCAGACCCTGCGGGTTCGAGAACTATGTAGACATGACCCGAGTGACTCCTCGGTCAATATCCAATAGCGGGACCAGGATGCCCATATTGGATCCTACATATTCTCCGAAGATCTTATCGGTTGAACCTCAGTGTCAAGGATTCATATAATCCCGTATGTCATTCCCTTTGTCCTTCGGTATGTTACTTGCCCGAGATTCGATCGTCAGTATCCGCATACCTATTTCAATCTCGTTTACCGGCAAGTCTCTTTACTCGTTCCGTAATACAAGATCCCGCAACTTACACTAAGTCACATTGCTTGCAAGGCTTGTGTGTGATGTTGTATTACCGAGTGGGCCCCGAGATACCTCTCTGTCATACGGAGTGACAAATCCCAGTCTTGATCCATACTAACTCAACGAACACCTTTGGAGATACCTGTAGAGCATCTTTATAGTCACCCAGTTACGTTGCGACGTTTGATACACACAAAGCATTCCTCCGGTGTCAGTGAGTTATATGATCTCATGGTCATAGGAACAAATACTTGACACGCAGAAAACAGTAGCAACAAAATGACACGATCAACATGCTACCTCTATTAGTTTGGGTCTAGTCCATCACATGATTCTGCTAATGATGTGATCCCGTTATCAAGTGACAACACTTGCCTATGGTCAGGAAACCTTGACCATCTTTGATCAACGAGCTAGTCAACTAGAGGCCTACTAGGGACAGTGTTTTGTCTATGTATCCACACATGCACTGTGTTTCCAATCAATACAATTATAGCATGGATAATAAACGATTATCATGAACAAAGAAATATAATAATAACTAATTTACTATTGCCTCTAGGGCATATTTCCAACACAAGTATTGCTGAAGGACCTCTCCAACACTCAATGAGGATATATTCGGGAGCACCACCTGATCTTTTCCTTTGTCAAGGGGTATCATCTCTTCTTTAGCTACAATTTTGGCAAGAGCAGTAGAAGTGGTAGGAGCTTGCAATTGTTCTTTAACAAAAGTAACCTCTGGAGTATTTTTTATCAGTCGGCGGAAGGGGGGCTTCAATATGAGCCGCCAGAGTGGGTTCTTGAGTTGAGCTCATTGGTTTATCTGGGGAAGTCACGAGTTTTGGAGTTTTGTCTACCAAAGCCGCCTCATCAGGAATAGGCGCCCCAGTAACTATTGTCGGTTCAGTCGAGACCTCCGGGACATGTATATCAGGAGTGTCGACTTTGATGGCTGCCCTTTTCGCCTGAGGTTCCAAGACATCTTGCTTCTCAGTACTATAACATGATCCCACCACGCGACTGGATAAAGAAGCCTTCTCCCTGCACAAAGTTATAAGTTAAGTGTAAAGACTAGAAAAGGTAAAATAAGCAGTCAAGATGTTTTTAAACAATTACCCATGGTTGACGCTGAGAGCAGGAAGTAAAGTCGTTGATGAGGCGCCCGAAGATGGGGAGGATTCCTGAAGTATTAAAAGGATACAAGTTTTGAAGGTTCTATTAAACCAAGTATCCAACTTGAGTAGAACAATCAAAAGAACTTATTACCTCAACACGGTGCTTACGGGCGATGGTACAAGAGGCAAGCCCGGATCTAGTTCGCCCACATCGCTTTGAGTCTTGTGCTTGGATTGCCCAACCAGTTGTGTCTTCTTCAACAGAAAATTGGTAGCTCAATAAGCTTGATTTGGCATTTTTACCTTTCGGATGGCTTGTTTTTCCTTTCTTGCAATTACCTCAACATTGCTCACCGCTGGGCTTCAGATTCGTCCTGAGAAGGACGCTTATCATCAAGTTCAATAAATAAGTGACCAAACGAGTCAAGTTCTACCTCCAACGATTCCTTTGAAGATGAACCACCAGCCGGGTCATCATGAGTCGGATCATCTCCTTGACTCGCAGAAGGAGCATGGGCATGAGGAGTGACATTCCAAAAGCTAGTACCCTCCTATAGAACAAAGAGATATGGCAAAAAGCGGTTCAAAGATAAGTTTAGCAAAAGAAATCAAATGTATAAGAAAAAGAGGAATGATCAATACCTCGGGAGGAGGATTCAACATATAAAACGGATTGAAGCAGGAGGTACCGCACCATTCCTTTGAGTCAGAAAAGAATTTCTATGTTTCTTTAACAAGAACCTCATTGGTTGTATTGTGGGTGGAGAAGCATTGAGGATTAGATGGTGAGCCTAAATAGTCGCACATAAAGCCAGGCCTCACGCTAACAGGTTGAATATGCCATTGTAGCGAGCAACACATCAAGTCAATTCTAGTCAGGCCATGGGTAACTAAGACCCGTAACTTTGTTGGATGGGAGCAATCGCATCTCTCTCTTTCTCTGTTGGCCAGAAATGCAGCACCAGTTTCTTATCAATCCTCTCTAACCTATAACCCGGCAAAGGAGTTTCATTGGCGGGGGTTGTGTTCTTACAGTAAAACCAAGTTTTATTCCACCCTTTAGGATGACTTGCCAAATTTGTTTCAGGAAAAGGTTGTTTTTTCCTTTTCTCGAAAAAATTCTGCCAAGTTCACAAGATGAGCCATCTTTCACTTTGGTTTGGCAGTTGTCATAGAATAATTCCGTGAATATGGTTGTTGTCGGCTCAATCTGGAGATAGACTTCACATAAAACCTGGAACTGGCATATATTTGTCATTGAATTGGGACCAATATCTTGAGGCCTCACGCTGAAACAGTGTAGAAGGTCCGTCAAGAATTTTGAGCTGGGACGAGAAAAAACCTCTTCGCAAGTGATCAGTAATGATAATAACTTCATCTCCTTGAGGCTGAGGATAAGGCTCTTCTTTGGGGGCTCGCCAACTTATCTCTTTCTTAGGTGGCAGGAGCCCGGGAATTACCAGATTATCTAAAGTAAGTTTAGATCTCGAGATCTGGCCGAGTTGCAAGCTTTGGAATTTTTTGGAGCCATCCGTGAGTGGAGACAACTGCACAAGTTAAAAGCATAAGACATTGAGAGATTTATTTATTTCTGAAAGTCGCCAGAATTTTTATCAAGGACATTCTAAGACGGTCAGTGTTATAACTGGGCATTTTAAGTCGGCAAAGCAGGAAAATATTTGAAAGGAAAAGTTCATGAGTGACTTAGCATAAAATTCCTTCATGAAACAAATTACAATAAGTGGTCTACATCGCAACAGATCTAAAGTTGAGCAAAAAATAGGGAAAACATGTGTTCTATGCTGGCGGAAGGACCGACACTCGCGTTTTTAACAAAGTTGTTCTAAATAAGATTTGGTCAAGATCTATGTGCCAAGAAAGAAAATGAGGCCGCAAGAGGACTACGGTCACTCCAGGTTAATGGATTTGTGGAGTGTTTCTCATGGTGATTCGAAGAACACGAAACGAACGTATTAAGGAATCCACAAAAATCTCGAAGAAAAGCATGTGTACCTGATGCTATTTCAAGAGAATATTAGCAACCTTGAACAGACCAACGAAGGAGAATATTTTATGAACGGGCAACACACTCGGAAAGGTCCGTTCGTCGCAGTCCAAGATCTGAAATGCACGGTAATGGGGAGAGCGCAAGGAAGAATAAAGAGAAAAGGATAGCCCACGGGATTGTCCACCTATTTATAAGGAAAAGAGGAGGAGCTAAAACAAAATGGTTGTAGAAAATAAGCGTCTAGGTTTGCGCCTAGATTTTCGCACCAGACCGAATTCAGTGTTGTTTTCGAAAAGATTCGCCATGATGACCTGGATGACAACATTCAACCTAATGATGTCATATCAGTGAAGATTGAAAAATTGTTAAGTCTTGAAGAAGGGGAAATTACCCGGCATGACTCTTAAACCGGATCCAAGTTTCATTTCACGGATTGAAAAAAGCAAAGCGATGCTGGTTCATTATTTGAAGAGAGGAAGATTGACGTGAATAAAGTTCAAGCCAACCTGGGGACTAATGTCAGGGATATGACCCTAGGATATAACCCGCCCCTTGAGGTCGGGTCAAATCATAAAGCAAGATAGGAAGAAGGCTCAAAGACCCATCCAGTAAACCGCCTAGCGGTTCAACACCAGAAAATGACGACGTTACGCCTAGAAGGCAAGAGACGCTCCTAACTTTCCTAACTTGGGGAGAAATAGTAGATTTGTACTAGGACACAGGTGTTATTCGACACAGACTCCGTTGTAAGCTTCGGGCCTCTACATATATATAAAGGGGAACCCCCAAGCTAAAAATGATAAGCAAGAAACCCTCGAGAGCTAGCTTAGCGATTCCGCACCCTTGTAATCGAGATTCCCATCAATACAAACACAAAGCAGGACGTAGGCTTTTACCTCCATGAGAGGGACCAAACCTGGGTAAATCTGCCTCTTGTTTTCCAATCACCACTTGGAGTCGCCAAACCGCGATGATGACCTCACCACTAGGTCCGTTCGAGAGGACATGTGCCATGACAAAACCACGACAAAGAGGATATCAAAACAATTTATAAGCTCTCAAGATTGAGCCGGTATTTCAGGGAAATCTAGAGACTTCGGCCATATGAGTTTTAGTACACATGACTCATGACATGATTCCTTGATAAGCCAGAAAAGTAGATATACTTGACATTACTAAATGAGCTGGCAATGTGGTAAGTTGATATGTGCTTAAATGAGCCAGCATCTCAATGAGCCGACCAGTGGTAAACATAAGGTCTAAAAGGACTTGACAATTTTTGCGTGCATAAACAGTTTTCCCCCAAAAGAGGAGAGTGGACGGATCGAATTACAAGAGAAAAAGAAGAGTAAAAGACCTAAGAACTAGCGGAAGCACCCGAAGTGAAGCATTACCAAATCTTATAGATATATTATTATGGATCTATAGCACTACGGGAATACGGACGAGGCAAGACTAAGCATTATTGGCAAGATGCTCGGGGGCAACTATATCAACAACTGATGTTTGGTAATAATATATGAGTTCTGACGAACTATGATGAACTATGAAGAACACCTAAAACCTAAATGGGGGGATGGTAGTCACCATCTTCAAGATGAAGAAGGTTTCGGGGTGTTGTTCCCCCAAAGAAGGTCGCGTGTGATGCGAGTGGACTCCGGAAGTGACGGCAACGAAGATGAATCCTTTCGCGAAGATGAACTCAGGAAACCTCGGGTGTTGTTTTGGAGGTGAGAGGAATAAGATGAGGTAAAATATGGAAACGGGGACCAAGTGGTCTATTTATAAGGAGAATACTCGAAGCAGCATGGTGGAAATGCGAACCGTCACAGTAATTAATATGTGGCTAAAATATGCCTCGATTCCCACGCTTGACCGGATTTGACATATGTTTAAGAAGAATCACCATGAAGACACGTGTGCATTTTGGAGGGAAGCAAGGATGGCATCATGACATTGAGAAAGGAAAATATGCCAAGTCTTCAAATGCGACAGATGACCCAACCATAGTTTGACCCGGGCATGCTTTGAGACGACACCTAGATGAAAGGGAAATTGTCGGCTTACGGATTTGAACTGGGGGCATTTATGTTTTTGCTTCTTTTTTGGATGGAGCTTAACATTGATAAATACAAGTTAACCTGGGGGCTAATGTTGGAGATATACACCACGGTATGACCCGGCCAGGATATGACCCGACTGTCAAGTGGCAGCTCATGTCGAATGTTATTATATGGGCCACGGAGTCCGTCAACCTGAAGGCCCAGGAGGCGGCTCATCAAAGAAGGATGGTTCATGGCCAGTACTTGGTGAGCCGGCTCATGGAGGGAGTCATAAGGAATGTCCCATACTTGAGAAACAAGACGAGTAGGAAGTAGAATAGGTCACGAGTTGCATTATGACCAGGACTCTATTGTAGTCTCAGGGCCTCAACCCATATATAAAGGGGAGAGCATGACGTAGAGAGATCAAGTATGAAGTCCATGAGAGCTAGGTTAGTGATTCCGCATCATTGTAATCGGGATCATCATCATCAATAACATACAAGGAGGACATAGGATTTTACCTCGATCGGAGGAGCTGAACATGGGTAAACCCTTGTCTCTCGTTCCCAATCAACCCCATCCAAGTAACCACCTAGTTGTGATGGCCCCTGGCCTTAGCCTCTTGCAAGCACGTATGTCATGAAAAAACCACAACAGTTAGGGTGGTAGTCATGGACACATTTTTATTTTGTTGAATCATTTTGATGTCAGTCCCAATGTGTGGACACCAATCAAAATATTGATATGTTTTGTTGTGTGAATGATGTATGTTCTATTCTTATGTTTCAATATGTGTAATATCTAGAGCTAGAAAAGGAGTACGAAAATAGATAGAAATATGAAACTAATAATATATATTAATTTTTCAATAGCTCATTGCAGACATCATACATATACTGATGATAGTATTTACTAATACATACAATGAATAAAAACTAAACTAATAATAACCCCTCCTTGACTGTGGAGTAGTAAAGAGGAAGCCTCTCGCCAGTAGTGCTCCGTGGTGAGCGGTGCCTCCTCCGCCTCGCAGCGCTCGACGTGTCCATCAGCCTCTTGCTAGCGGAGGCGCGCGACCATGCATGTCCTTTCATTGGGCACCACTAATAACCCACAAGTGTAGGGGATCATTTGTAGATTTTTTCATTAAGTAAGAGTGTCGAACCAAATGAGGAGCTAAAGGTAGAATTAATATTCTCTCAAGTTCTATTGACCATCGATACAACTCTACGCGCGCTAATGCATACATTACCTAGAACAAGTATGAAACTACTTTACGGGAATAAAACTATAAGTACTTAGTAGGTGTAATAGATAGCTTTGCAAAGTAATAAATAAAGTAGAAATAAAAGTTAGGTACTATTTAAAAAAATATTAGTTTAGCTAGTTGTTTAGTAGAAAGCTTTCTGTGTAATGCAAGAAAAATATTGTCCAGGGCAATTGAATATATCATGATAGATACTTACCATACGCAATGAGGGAGAGGCATATGCTAACACACTTTCCGTACTTGGATTATATGCACTTATGATTGGAACTCTAGCAAGCATCCGCAACTACTAAAGATCATTAAGGTAAAACTCAACCAAAGCATTAAACATCAAGTCCTCTTTACTCCCATACGCAAACGATCCCTTACTAGGGTGTAAGCTTCTATCACTTTAGCCACTCACTATAAGCGAATTATGAACATACTACAAACCCTCCAGCGGGATTTCCTCATGTGTGCGCCTCACGGAGGGCACCTTAAGACAGCACCATATCAACATACAACTCATATCAATAACATGATACCACAATTAACCCATAGGACAAAAGAAATCTACTCAAACCACATAGGATGGGCACACATCATTGTGTAATAATATATAGCATTAAGAACCAAGTTTAAGTAGAAATTATAGTAGGGAGAAGAGGGTTTACACCAATGCATAGAGGGTGAGAGAGTTGGTTGTGACGGTGAAGAAGTTGTTGGTGTAGATCACAGTCACGATGGTTTTGCCTCGACGGTGCTCTGGCACCACCGGGAGAGAGGGGGGAGATCCCCCTCCTTCTTCTTCTTCCTTTGCCTCCTCCCTAGGTGGGAGTAGACTTACCCATGTGGTCCATGGCTACCATGGCTCCCAGAGGGCAGGAGCCCCACCAAGATTGGATCTACCTCTCTGTTTCTCTTCTCTTTTCGCCACCGTTTTATGCCCCTTCATCGTTTCTTAAATTACTGGAGACCCGTAACTCCGATAGGGCTGAAATTTCAAGGGGATTTTATAGTAAAAATATGCTTATTGTGGTGAAAGTAGGGCCCCAACCAACTTAAGGGGGATCCACAAGCCATCAGGGCGTGGCTTACCCCCTGACTATACCCTGTTATTTTGTGCCTCCCTCGGGCATCGTGTTGCGTTGCTTCTTCTTCCCAAAATGCACATATATTCCAAAAAAACATTCGTAAATTTTTATCGCGTTTGGACTTCATTTGATATGTAATTTCTATGAAACAAAAAATACACAAAAAACAGGAACTCGCAGTAGGCACTGGATATATACGTTGGTCCCGAACATAATATAAAATGTTGCCAAAAGTATATGAAAGTTGTAGAACATTGGCATGAAACAATAAAAAATATAAATACAATGGCATGAATATTAAGATACAAGTGATTCGAGGCTTTATTCCTCCTTGTCCTCGAGTTGGTAAATGATGAAAAGATAATTTTTGATGTGGAATGCTACCTAACATAATCTTGAACATTTGTCTAATAATGGCATGAATATTAAGATACAAGTGATTCGAGGCAGTATCTATCATTTGACAAAAAAGACATCCATACTCAAGTTTACTAGCAAACAATTATGTCTTTTCAAAATAAAAATGCTAAAGAACACTACCGCTACAAAATCATATAGCTTTTCATGCTTGGTCTTCCTAGCATAAAGTATAAATCATGAGCACCCCGGTGTCAAACCAAGAAATTGGATCATACTTTTTAATGCGCTTGAGCTGTTTATTACTCATTCAATACATGAGTGTGAACCATGGATGTATCATAAAGGTCGAATAGAACATGGTGGTAGGTTTCAAAGGGGTAAAAGTGGAGAAGAAAGTCTCGCATCAACTAGGCGAATCAATGGGCTATGGAGATGCCAACGCAAGCTGTAGGGATTGCCGCGTAATGGATGCACTAGAGTTGTAAGTGTATGAAAGCTCAACTGAAGCTAAGTGTGTGTGCATCTAAATTTCTTGCTCATGAAGACCTTCGCATTTGAGGAAGCCCGTCAATGGAATATACAAGCCAAGTTCTATAATGAAAAATTCCCACTAGCATATGGAAGTGACAAAACAAGAGACTCTGTATATGAAGAATATGGTGCCAGTTTGAGGTACACGTGTGGTAATGGATACTAGCAAAGTCCCTTATCTACTTTTATCTCATTTATTTGTTTATTTTTCTATATTTTTTCATTGTGGGCCCCTTTTTCACCTCCCCCATTTCTCTTTTTTATGGGCTCATTTGGCCTCCCCCATTTTTCATTTTTTTGTCCGAAGTCTTATCTTGACTTGTGGGGTAATCATAGTCTCCATCATCCTTTCCTCACTAGGAAAATTATCTAATAATGATGATTATCACACTTTTAATTACTTACAACTTGAAATGAAAACCGATGAAACAATTTGACTCAATATGAATGCATGTCGTAGTGTACGAGCATGTGCAATGATCTAGCGCAGCAAAAGATATCAAAAATCAGTCAAGCAATGGAAATATCATGCTAGCTATCTTACAATCATTCAAAGCAATATGACAATGAATGATCAAGTCATTTATATTATGATTATGGAAGTTCCATGGCAATATATCACAGAATGGCTATGGAAATTCCATGATAGGTAGGTATGGTGGCTATTTTGAGGAAGATATAATAAGGCTTATGTGCAATATACAGTATCATGTCACGGGGTTTGGATGCACCCGCGAAAGTTGCCCCAATCCTCGAGGTGAGAATGGGCAATGCACATTACCGAAGAAGCTAGCAAATATGTGGAGGTGATAGTGCGTATATCAATGGATTCAGATTAGTCATAAAGAACTCACATACTTATTGCAAGATTTTATTAGATCTATTGAAGCAAAGAACCACTCGGATGCCCCTAGGGAGGAGGCTGGTAGGAGTTAACCCTCGCGCGGCCCCGATTATAACAACACAAAAGATTTCAATCAAGGATAAATAATGCTCCAACTTCATCGCATATCTAGAGACTATACGTGCATGCTTTGGGAATCACAAACCTTAACATCAATATTCTTACTAATCCACAACCATCCACTAGTTCACCCACATATTACTATCTTAATATCGCAAAATAATTACAGGAAATCAAACATATCATATTCAATGATCTACAAGTTTTATGTAGGATTTTATGACTAACCATATAAATGACCAATTCCTCTTGACTCTCTAAATAGGTATAAGTGCAGCATGAGAGTTTAATTATTTCTACAAAAGAACATGATCTAATAATATAAGTGAAGAAAAAGAGCATTCTACAAATAATGGTTTTCTATATATAGAGAAATAGGCATCCAACTTCAAATGATATAAGTTAAGCACATGAAGCATTCTATAAAGCCATACTCAAAAGATATAAGTGAAGTGTAAACCGCATTCTATAAATAAACCATGGACTTTCTCATACTAGCATGGTGCATTGCTAAAAGGAAAATAAAAGTCACACGATACTCCAAGATTTTATGCTTGTCATGTGAACGAAACAAAAACCGAGACATACCAATAATTGTTGAAGAAGAAAGATGGGATGCCTTCCGGGGCATCCCCAAGCTTAGACGCTTGAGTATCCTTGAATATTTCCTTGGGGTTCCTTGGGAATACCCATGATTGAACTCTTGTCTCACCTTATTATTCACATATCGATACCTCCTCGATCTTCGAACACTTCATCCACACAAAACTTAACAAAACTTTCATTAGAGAGGTTAGTTCATATAACCTGAAATCTCATCATGTCCTCCCATTAAATTATTGTATAATTATAATCCAACATTACCAACTATATTATATAACAACTATATGGCTCCCAAGTCAATGGGGCTCAACAAGAATTCAAACATAAGCACACAAAGCAACTGTAACAGCAATGTGTGAAAAACAAGACAGTCTCGAAAGATGAAGATGAAACATATACCGTAACTCAAACAATTCTGAAAAATTAGGATATGGTAAAAACTTTTTATAACATTACTGTGTATAAATTTCAGATTTTTTAGATGTTCCAGTAAAATAGGAAAAATCAAACACTACAGCCAAAGTTTATGTTTTTGCACATCATATATCAAGCAAGCAATTTAAACATCCTAAAGGTAAATCTTGGAGCATTATGTTTATAATACAATTGATTTATACAAGGGGTTAATTTTTTTGCTAAAAAGTTTCTGTAATCAAGATTCACAAAGTTTCCATGGGCGTGAACAAAGTTCAAGGCCAGCCCCCACTTCAACGCTGCTCGTCCTTCTCACTTTCACTTTTCTTTTTGAAAAAGTTTTTGATTCCCCACTTTATTTTTTGTTTTTAATTATTTTCAAAGCACAAAACAGAATAAAATGAATCTCTAAATCTTCTAGGTTGTCTACCTACCAGCGCTTTCTTTAAAGCCATTAAGCTAGGCATATAGTGCTCAAGTAATTGATCCACCCAGATCACATGGTAGATCATACACAATTTTAATTAACAATGATTTGTAATTTAGTAGCGAGCACAAAGTGATATATATCATGTAGAAACAAAGTATAACTCTCTTCCTATGCATTGGCATGTCATAAAAGAAGAATTCATGCACATCAAGTAAAGGCCAATACATAGCATAAGTAGTTTCTTGCAATTTTATCGTATTGGAAACATAGGGAGGTGAATATTTGATTCCTCTCTAAAAATAATTGCAAGTAGGAGAAGCAAACACATGCATGTTATATCCATCAAAATCATCATGTGTACTAGTAAAACACAACCATTAACATAATCCTTAATAAGTGCAAAATTCTCCGTTAGGGTGTACTTGGGAGAATTCAAAACGATAATTGGGCTATCATGTGTGGGTGCAATAGAAACAATTTAATTCTTAACATAAGGAACTATAGCAAGCTCATATTAATAATAAAAATTCATATTGGCATCATGTCCACAAGGATAGCAAGCATCAAGTTCATCAAAAAGGGATATTTCCAACGAATCCAAGGGATCTTAACAATCATCATAGCATTCATCCTTCGGTATATGCGAAGGAAAATCAAACAATGTATGAGTTGAATAGTTGCTCTCATTAGAAGGTGGGCACATGTAGCTAATCCTCTCTTCCTCCTTTTGTTCTTTGCTCTCCTGCTCATCCTTTTCAACTAATGAGCTCAGAGTTTCAGCAATTTCTTCTTTCATAGATTCCTGTAAAATATTATTCTCTTCTAAGGCAGCAAACATTATCTCAACAAGTTCTCTAACATAAGCACTAGAAGCATAGTTTTCATAGCAATACTTAAGTACATAATTTTTTTTAGATTTGTAAAGATTAGCATCATATTTTCCAATTAAATTAGCAATTTCATAAGCATCGTTAGATGCAACAACTTCTTTGGTTTGTTCAACATCGTAATAACAATAGGCATCATTGGCATTAGAAGATAACATTTCATTATCATTAAATACACATTGATAGGGAAGGTGTTTTTTAGTGTCTTGAGAACGACAAGTAAAATCATGTAATTCACATAAATTCCAAGCATAGCAAAAAAAATACTAATTTGATGCCACAACAGTTTCCCTTTTTTAGATAAGCGATGTCGCACATAGTAAGGATGACCATTTAATGATTTTCCCTCAACTAAGCAAGTTGGATTTTCAGTACGAGCACAAAGGGATCGAAGATGATCTAATTAAAAAGCTTCAGCATCATGACTGTCGGGGGGGGTGTAACCCCCGGTAGGCTTAAGGAGACGATACAACATTTCAAAAAACATCGGGGGAATTGCCCCCGATACGCCATATCCCGCGAATCAAAAAAGATAATCGAAGGTGTAAAGAGAGAAGATCTTTCGCCTGGATCCTGCTAGCTGTCGGCTACTAGTTGACGGCTGCTTGCTGCCGACTACAGTGTGTCGACTCGAGCCTGCTGGCGACTAGCTGTCGACTGCTGACTGCTAGGTGGAGTATGTTGGCTGCCAGCTATCGGCTGCTAGATGCCCACTACAGCCTGCCGGTGGAGCATGCTGACTGCGGGATGCTGACTGCTGACTGTAGATTGCCGGCTGGAACCTGTGGGCTGCCGGCTGCTGGTTGCCGACTGCAGCCTCCCGACTGGAACCCGTCCGGCTCGAACCCGTCCGAGTGGAACCCGTCCGGCTGGAGACTGTCCAATTGGAAACCTGTCCGAGTGGAGCCCAGCGAGGTCAGCCGCACCGTCCTATCACACACGACGGGAGGACACTGCAGCGTGCATCACCACGCCCCCGCAGTCCAGTCTGCATCACTACGCACCCGTCACCTCCAACAGTGAAGTTAGGCCGCGTGGCCTCCCTCACCCATCAACTCCAACAGGAAAGTTAGGCCACGTGGGCCACCCTTTGTCCCCTGGGTACCCCTTTATAAGGTGTCCCAGGGAGCCATCCCATGGGCACGCAGAGAGCGAGACACAAAGACACACACACACGCATAGGAGGGGGAGGATTCTACCTGGCTCCCTCATTCTCCCATTCCGTACTCTCCAGGAGAAGAGGAGAGCTCCCAGCCTCCTTCTTCTTCCTCCACACAACTCAAGGAGCACCATGTACAACCATATGCTCTCCATAAATATCATACATGTAGGAGTAGGGGTGTTACCTCCACACGAGGGCTCGGAACCTGGGTAAACCGCCGCGTGTTGTTACCCAACCCGTTCCGGATTTCCAAGGCGGCCTTGCTCTCACCTCTCTAAGCAAACCCTGGCATTTGCTGTGTGAAAATACCATGACAGTTGGCACCCACCGTGGGGCTAGCCGTTGCTGGAACCGTGGTCCTAAGTAAATTTGCATGTGCCATACTCTAAGTCTTCAAATAAATATTCTGTTTTGTATGCCCGGATCGCTCATGTAGCGACTAGGGGCTATCAGTATCTTCCATGCTAAGTGGGTTATTCTCAAGATATGTGTTGATTCACTATCATTCACGAGAAAGTGGCTAGTAATCGGGATGCCCAGTTCCATGCTCAAAAGTCAAATAAAATTTAATGAAACAAAACTCCCCCAGGATTGTTGTTTGTATGGACGGTACCCGTGGATTCGGCCCGCCGTGGAGTGTGATCGATTGGTGGAGGGGGGGTAAAAACTTTACTATTCTGTTTGGGAACCGCCTATAATTTATTTAGCATGGAAGATATTGAGATCTCTTAGTTGTTACGTTGACAATGAAAGCATACCACCCAAAATTTTGATTCATCTCTGTTTTAAAAACTCAAGTTCTGGCACCTCTGCAAATCAATGCCTCCCTGTGCGAAGGGCCTGTCTATTTTACTTTACTATTGAGTCATCCTCTTCTTATAAAAAAAAGCACCAACTGTAGAGAGCATAATTGTCATTCTAAGTGTAATGTGCATTGTCCCAAACTACCATATTGTCTTCTGCATGATTGTGATATTACTTATTCTGAAATATTTATTTCTAGTATCCTTTAAGACTCCGAAGGAGCGTCTACATTTATGTTTTGCTTCACTGATGGGGGCTAACAAGATACCACTCTAGTATGTCCAAGTCATGTGCATTGTGATCTCGCCATGATTTTCAGTTGCATATTATTCA
Organism: Hordeum vulgare subsp. vulgare; assembly: GCF_904849725.1. Taxonomy (NCBI): domain Eukaryota; kingdom Viridiplantae; phylum Streptophyta; class Magnoliopsida; order Poales; family Poaceae; genus Hordeum; species Hordeum vulgare. Next base: position 367,688,968 of record NC_058519.1, read on the forward strand.
TTTTTAGTTGTTTGAAACTCTTCAGATGATCGAAGGATTGCTTCGTGCATTGTCTTTGTAGCATTGCTTCAATACTTGTTGGACTTGTTCGTAGTGCATGCTTATATACATTTAATGAACCAAAAGAGTTTGTCAAAGTTTTCTTTGTCACGTCCAGTTCGTTGAACGGAACTGCTTAACGACAAGCAATATGCTAGGCTTGGGGAGTTGATACGTCTCAAACCTATCGACTTTTCCAAACCCTTTTGCTATTGTTTTGGCCTCATTCTTGCATGATTTGAATGAAACTAACCCGGACTGATGCTGTTTTCAACAGAGCTGCCTGTATGGTTTTCTTGTGTGCAGGAAAATGGATCTTTAGGCGTCCCGGAAAATTCCAATAAAAATAGAGAAAATACACGCACCAGGAGGAACCATAGGCCATAAGATGGGCGAGAGGGGGACACCAGGCCTCAAAGCGACCTGGTGGCGCAGCCTGCCCCCTACCACAAAGGGAGGCCGCCTGGGTGGGGCCCACCTCCTCTGGTGCCCTACCTTGGCTCCTATTTTTACCCATGATGGGAAAATCCGAGAACAGAAGTCGTTTTGCAAGTTCTCGATGCAGAGCCACTACCACCCTCGGTTCTTCTCTGGGAGAGCTAATCCGGAAGTTGCCTTGGCCTCCAGAGAGGGGAAATCGTCGACATCGTCATCACCATTACCACTCCATCACCCTTCCATGGCTTCCTCTTTCTTGTGTGCATAATTCCCTGCTTTAGGTGAAGGGGGTGGTAGGGATTGGATGAGTTAGATCATGTAATAGTTCGTTGGATTGTTGGGGGCAAGTTGCCCATCATCTACTATGGTGATTATCATCTTTGCTACTACTTTTTACTCTTAATGCTTGTCACTTTGGGCCCGAGTGCCATGATTTCATATCTGAATACCTTATGTTTTCATCTATGAGTAGTATGCACCTATTTCCGGAACCGGCGATCCCAATGGTGACAGCTCGGGACACCAAAGGGGATAGACTATAGTTTGAGCATTCCATGTATCCACTGATTGTTAAAGCTTTGTTTCGGTGCTCTTTGACAGGAGCACCTTAATCTCCATAAGTTCCTTTTGGCCCCGTTGGTAGCGGGATGGTAGGACAAAAGATGTTGTGCAAGTTCTTATTGCAAGCACGCATGACTACCTTGGGATACATGCCTAATGTTTGATATTTGCCTAGATGATCATTACTTTTCTATGTGCCTTGCCCCACGTTAAATACATGATATCTCTCATCCATGACCGACCATCCATCTTCCTAGCCTACAGTGTTTTAATCCTGCTGGTTACAAGTTGCTATACTTTTGTTGTTTTACTTTCCTTGCTTTGCCACTATTATTTCCGTTGCCACCTTCACTTCCATATCACCGTTGCTACTAATATTTCATTGCCAAGCAAGTATCTTTTAGGTGCGGTTGAATTGACAACTAAACTGTTAAAGCTTATAAATATTCATTGGCTCCCCTTGTGTCAAATCAATAAATTGGGTTATCTTACCCGCGAAGACTGTTGTGATCCCCTATACTTGTGGGTTATCAATATCTTTTCTCTAAGCCTTTCCACAAGGTATGAGCACACTTAAAGTTTTGCAACTGATTAAGCACATTTCTTGGTAAACCTTTAATGATAAGATTGACAGCGTTAAGGTCACCAAGCATATTAACTTCATCATCATGAGAAACATGTATGGGGTCAATGGGAGGCGCATAGGGATATTCAATATACTTGCGCAAATGGAACTCATCAAATATAAGAAACATTTCATTTTTCCATTGTCTAAAGTACTCCCCATCAAGAATAGGCACTCTACAACTAAAAATATGGGAACTAGTCATATTCTTCTTCCTCCGATGGCGGTTAAACCAAGGTTTTGGAGACCTTGCTCTGATACCAATTGAGGGATCGATAGAAGATGTGTCTAGAGGGGGTGAATAGACTACTTGTCAAGATAAAATTTCTAGCCTCACCTGATTTCAAGGAAGATAGAAATCTAGCAGTTATAACAAGTCAAGTACATCCTACACATGTAGTTCTAAGAGTATAGCAGCGGACTATAAAACATGCAAGTGTAATGTAGAGGAGTAAGGTAGGGAGATCAAACGCATGTGGTTGACACTGGATTTTTGGCCTGGTTCCGATAGGTGGCGCTATCGTACGTCCATGTTAGTGGAGACTTCAACCCACTGAGGGTAACGGCTGCAAGAGTCCACGGGGGGCTCCATCCACGGAGGGTCCACAAAGAAGCGGCCTTGTCTATCCCACCACGGCTTCCGTCCACGGAGGACTAGCCTTACTGAAGGAAGATCTTCACGAAATAGGCAATCTCCTTGCCCTTACAAACATCTTGGTTCAACTCCACAACACGAAGTAGGAGGCTCCCAAGCGACACCTAACCAATCTAGGAGGAACCACCCTCCCAAAGGTAATAGATGTGGTAGATCAATGAACTCCTTGCTCTTGTGCTTCTAAAGATAGTCTCCACAACACAAATCACTCTCTCGCACAATATGCATGGGTAGGAGAGGTTGATTTGGTGGAAAGCAGTTTGGGGAGGCTAGAGATCAAGTTTCAAATGATTGGATTGGAATATCTTGGTCTCAACACATGAGTAGGTGACTCTCTCTCTCAAAAAATGAATCTGGGAGTGAAGTGTGTGATCTGACTGCTTCTCCCACGAATGAGAGGTGGGTGAAGGGGTATATATAGGCAGCAGCCAAAATCCAACCGTTACACACAAAAGGACAAACTCGGTGACACCGAAGTTGACAACTCGGTGGTACTGACTAGCACAAAGGTGTGAAATTTTGAATCTCAGTGAGACCGATATATGAAACTACGTGGCACCAAAAAGGTGACTAAAGGTCAGATGGCCAAACTCGGTCGCACCAATACCCAAAATTGGAAATTTTGATTTTGTGTATCTTGGCAACAGAATGTTGGTCACACTAAACTCGGTAGCACCGACTTGGTTTCGGTTGCACCAATTTGGTGGGAATGGCTAGGGTTTCTGTCTGAGGTCAAACTTGGTGGGTCCGATATGGGAATGTTGGTGACACCGAATTTGTGTATCTAGAATTTGATAGAGTAGATATGTGGGAAAAATGACTAAGTATTTTGGTGGCTGATTTTGAGCATTTGAGCAATCAGTTCATTTTACTACCTCATCCCCTTTTAATAGTATTGGCTTTCCTATGGACTCAAAAGTGATTTCTCACAAATATAAAATGAAGAGTCTTCTAGCTTGAAGCGTGAGCCAATATTATTCCTTTCTTGAATCCACGGGTATCTCCACATAATCCTTAAGCCATAGCACTCCATGGACTTTTCCTAAAATATCTAGGTAAAAGTGTTAGTTAAAGAGACAATGTATGTTGTCATGAATTATCAAAATCACCAAGGGAGCATATGTGCTTTCAACCACTCTCCAAAAGTTAATAGATGTGATAGTATGACGAACTCCTTGCTCTTGTGCTTCAAAAGATAGTCTCCTCAAAACTTAACCACTCTCTCATAGATTTGTCTTGGGTACAACAGATTTCTTGGGTGGAAAGCAACTTGGGGAGGCTAGAAATCAAGATTCATATGGTTTGAATGGAATATCTTGATCTCAACACATGAGTAGGTGGCTCTCACTACAGGAATCAGCTTCTTTGTCGTCCGCCATGACAGACGGCAAAGACTAAATCCCGGACGACAAAGAGAATACCACATACGGCAAAGAATCTCACGGCCGGCAAAATTTTTGTGTCACCCTACGACGGCATCGTACCTTCTTTGTCGTCTGCCTCCCCAAAGCGGGCGGCAAAGCTCTTTGTCGTCAGCTTTCCATAGGAGCAGACAGAAAGTGCTCGAGATGGCAGCCGACAGGCGTTGCCTCCGTTAGGGGTTAACGGAGGCTTTGTCGTCTGCCTCCCCCCCTCTTCTTTGCCGTCTGCCTCCCCCTTATTCTTTGTCGTCTGCCTCCTCCTCCCCCCCCCCCTCCACTCTTTGTCGTCTGCCTCCTCCTCCCCCCCCTCCTCTCTTTGCCGTCTGCCTCCTCCTCCCCCCCTCCTCTGTGCCCTCTTCTTTGTCGTCTGCCCACCCTGGACGCAGACGGCAAAGAACCTATATAGACACCCCAGGATGCACAGCTGGGTGCCATGTGGCACCTTTTCCATCTTCCAGCTGATGGCACAGGTCTTTGCCATCAGCTGGCAGACAGCAAAGAGCCCATATAGTACCTGTTTTTTTTGTTTTATATTATTTCACAGCACATACATATATATATATATATATTTGACAACACATTTATATAATTCACCACACATATATGATATATAGTTCACCACACATATACTTGCCAACACATATATATAATTCACCACACATATATGATATACATATATATCAATGTACATCCCCATATATCGAAAGAACCAACATACAAAGTATTGCACTATTTATCCATATATACATATACATATAGTTCGACATTGTTCATCAACTCAAATGAAAACTAGATGATATACATATAAAGTTCATCCATCGACATTGTTCAACTCCATGAATGCCAGCTTCCATGCATGTAGTATATCCAATCTGCAAAAATGTGCATAAGAAAGTCAGAAGAAGAACAAAATCTGATGTTTTTGAGTTAATTATGTCATTTTAGCGGAAAACAAGCTACGAATATAATATTCATGAGATAACCAAGGTTCTTATGCCATTTTTAGCTTATTATGGCATTTTGGAGCTAAATGGGTTAATTATGTCATTGTTGGGGAAATTAAAGCAAGGAGAATATGAAAGAGGAGAAGAAAGAGGAGGAGGAGGAGAAGAAGAAGAAATCAAAAAGAAGGAGGAGAAGGAGGAGAAGGAGGAGGAGGAGAAGGAATAGAAGGTCCATTGCCTTCTCCTCCTCGTCCTCCTCCTTCTCCTTCTTCTCTTCTTCTTCTTCTTCTTTCTGTTCATTTTTCCTATTTCTTCTCCTCTTCTCCTCTTGTTAGAGCTAAATTACCTAATTATGTCTTGTTGGAGCTATATGGGCTAATTATACCATTTTAGAGGAAAACAAGCTAAGAATATAATATTCATGAGCTAACCAAGGTTCTTATGCCATTTTTAGCTTATTATGGCATTTTGGAGCTAAATGGGTTAATTATGTCATTCTTGGGGAAATTAAAGCAAGAAGAATATGAAAGAGGAGAAGAAATAGGAGGAGGAGGAGGAGAAGAAGAAATCAAGAAGGAGGAGAAGGACGAGAAGTAGGAGGAGGAGAAGGACTAGAAGGTCCTTGGCCTTCTCCTCGTCCTCCTCCTCCTCCTCCTCCTCCTTCTCCTTCTTCTCTTCTTCTTCTTCTTCTTCTTCTTCTTCTTTCTTTTCATTTTTCCTATTTCTTCTTCTCTTCTCCTCTTGTTGGAGCTAAATTACCTAATTATGTCTTTTTGGAGCTATATGGGCTAATTATCCCATTTTAGAGGAAAACAAGCTAACAATATAATATTCATGAGCTAACCAAGGTTCTTATGCCATTTTTAGCTTATGATGGCATTTTGGAGCTAAATGGGCTAATTATGTCATTGTTGGGGAAATTAAAGCAAGGATAATATGAAAGAGGAGAAGAAAGAGGAGGAGTAGGATAAGAAGAAGAAATCAAGAAGAAGGAGGAGAAGGACTAGAAGGTCCTTGGCATTCTCCTCCTCCTCCTCCTTCTCCTTCTTCTCTTCTTCTTCTTCTTCTTCTTTCTTTTCATTTTTCCTATTTCTTCTCCTCTTCTCCTCTTGTTGGAGCTAAATTACCTAATTATGTCTTTTTGGATGTAAATGGGCTAATTATTCCATTTTAGAGGAAAACAAGCTAAGTATATGATATTCATGAGCTAACGAAGGTTCTTATGCCATTTTGAGCTTATTATGGTATTTTGGAGCTAAATGGGCTAATTATGTCATTGTTGGGGAAATTAAAGAAAGGATAATATGAAAGAGGAGAAGAAACAGGAGGAAGAGGAGAAGAATAAGAAATCAAGAAGAAGGAGGAGAAGGAGGAGAAGCAGGAGGAGGAGAAGGACTAGAAGGTCCTTGGCCTTCTCCTTCTACTCCTCCCCCTCCTCCTTCTCCTTATTCTCTTCTTCTTCTTCTTCTTCTTTCTTTTCATCTTTCCTATTTCTTCTCCTCTACTCCTCTTGTTGGAGCTAAATTACCTAATTATTTCTTTTTGGAGCTATATGGGCTAATTATACCATTTTAGAGGAAAACAAGCTAAGAATATAATATTCATGAGCTAACCAAGGTTCTTATGCCATTTTTAGTTATTATGGCATTTTGGAGCTAAATGGGTTAATTATGTCATTGTTGGTGAAATTAAATCAAGAATAATATGAAATAGGAGAAGAAAGAGGAGGAGGAGGAGGAGAAGAACAAATCAAGAAGAAGGAGGAGAAGGAGGAGAAGCAGGAGGAGGAGAAGGACTAGAAGGTCCTTGGCCTTCTCCTCCTCCTCCTCCTCCTCCTCCTTCTCCTTCTTCTCTTCTTCTTCTTCTTCTTCTTTCTTTTCATTTTTCCTATTTCTTATCCTCTTCTCCTCTTGTTGGAGCTAAATTACCTAATTATGTATTTTTGGAGCTCTATGGGCTAATTATCCCATTTTAGAGGAAAACAAGCTACCAATATAATATTCATGAGCTAACCAAGGTTCTTATTCCATTTTGAGCTTATGATGGCATTTTTGAGCTAAATGGGCTAATTATGTCATTGTTGGGGAAATTAAAGCAAGAATTATATGAAAGAGGAGAAGAAAGAGGAGGAGGAGGAGAAGAATAATAAATCAAGAAGAAGGAGGAGAAGGAGTAGGAGGAGAAGGACTTGAAGGTCCTTGGCCTTCTCCTCCTCCTCCTCCTTCTCCTTCTTCTCTTCTTCATCTTCTTCTTCTTCTTTCTTTTCATTTTTCCTATTTCTTCTCCTCTTATCCTCTTGTTGGAGCTAAATTACCTAATTATGTCTTTTTGGAGCTAAATGGGCTAATTATCCCATTTTAGAGGAAAACAAGCTAAGTATATAATATTCATGAGCTAACGAAGGTTCTTATGCCATTTTGAGCTTATTATGGTATTTTGGAGCTAAATGGGCTAATTATGTCATTGTTGGGGAAATTAAAGAAAGGATAATATGAAAGAGGAGAAGAAACAGGAGGAAGAGGAGAAGAAGAAGAAATCAAGAAGAAGGAGGAGAAGGAGGAGAAGGACTAGAAGGTCCTTTGCCTTCTCCTCCTCCTCCTCCTTCTCCTTCTTCTCTTCTTCTTCTTCTTCTTCTTCTTTCTTTTCATTTTTCCTATTTCTTCTCCTCTTGTTGGAGCTAAATTACCTAATTATGTCTTTTTGGAGCTAAATAGGCTAATTATCCCATTTGAGAGGAAAACAAGCTAAGTATATAATATTCATGAGCCAACCAAGGTTCTTATGCCATTTTGAGGTTATTATGGTATTTTGGAGCTAAATAGGCTAATTATGTCATTATTGGGGAAAGTAAAGCAAGGATAATATGAAATTGGGGAATAAAGAGGAGGAGGAGAAGAAGAAGAAAAAATCAAGAAGAAGGAGGAGAAGGAGGAGAAGGAGGAGGAGGAGAAGGACTAGAAGGTCCTTTGCCTTCTCCTTCTCCTCCTCCTCCTCCTCCTTCTTCTCTTCTTCTTCTTCTTCTTCTTGTTTCTTTTCATTTTTCTATTTCTTCTCCTCTTCTCCTCTTGTTGGAGCTAAATTACCTTATTATGTCTTTTCGGAGCTAAATGGGCTAATTATCCAATTTTAGACGAAAACAAGCTAAGTATATAATATTCATGAGCTAAGCAAGGTTCTTATGCCATTTTGAGCTTATTATGGCATTTTGGAGCTAAATGGGCTAATTATGTCATTGTTGGGGAAATTAAAGCAAGGATAATATGAAAGAGGAGAAGAAAGAGGAGGAGGAGGAGGAGGAGAAGAAGAAATCAAGAAGAAGGAGGAGAAGGACTAGAAGGTCCTTGGCCTTCTCCTCCTTCCCCTCCTCCTCCTCCCCCTCCTCCTCCTCCTCCTTCTCTTCTTCTTCTTCATTTTTCCTATTTCTTCTCCTCTTCTCCTCTTCTTGGATCTAAATTACCTAACTATGTCTTTTTGGAGCTAAATGGGCTAATTATCTCATTTTGGAGGAAAACAAGCTAAGTATATAATATTAATGAGCTAACCAAGGTTCTTATGCCATTTTGAGGTTATTATGGCATTTTGGAGCTAAATGGGCTAATTATGTCTTTTTGGAGCTAAATGGGCTAACTATGTCATTGTTGGGAAATTAAGGCAATGAGAATATGAAAGAGGAGAAGAGAAACTTACCGTAGTGGTCATCAAGGAGGAGAAACACCTGGAGAAGGCTCGTGCGATGCCGCTCGGGAGTTATTCCGCATAATAGATATTTTGCAATGTCTAAGTTAGCACGATGACACTCAATTATTAATACTAGTTTATAATGAAACTCACCGTGCCAATCGAAGAGAAGACGGGCATCGGCGGAGGGACTTGACCGCTCTTCTCGCACAGACCCTGAAGAGTGGGTCGTATTAGTTAGTAATGAAACAGACATTACATACATGATTTGGCTAATGTGAAAAAAAACTTACCACAAAAAGCTCGTACAGGGCCTGTTGACCCGCCTCATTCCGGGACCTCTCCTCCTCAATCAATCGTGCCGTGGTCTGGTCCCTCTCATCAAGATCAGCCTGACTTGCCAATCTGTCTTTCTCAAGAGCAGCCTCAAGAGCATCCTGGCTTGGCAATCTGTCTTTCTCAAGAGCAGCCTGGTTTGCCAATCTCTCTTTCTGAAGAGCAGTCTGAAACACCATTCCTCGTTACCACAGTAATGATCTATGGTGACACACATAATGAAATGGATGAAAGTGTTCTTAGTTCGTACAACTAACCCCGATGGCAATTTCGACTGGCCGTGGACGACACATTATCTTAGGACAGCTGCTCGACTAGCGCGCCTTGATCTCCGGGAGAGTGAGTGGACAACGTATTATCCCATCTCCAATGGCTATCGAGCCATGGGGCTTCCCGCCACCAAATATCATCACCAGCTCTGGATCCAAAGGTTCGCTCCATACGCTGCATACCCATCGGGGAACATCAAGTGTATTTTGACCCACAAGATAATTTCCCTCATAGCTGGCCTTCCAAGATTGAACCCGGCCTTTGGCTTCGTCCACTTCTGCTTTCCTTTGCCTTCTCGCCTGTTTTGTAACGGTCTATGACATAGTGTCTCTTGATCGACTCTAGCCTTAATATTATCCTTTGTCTTCCCATCTATGTCGAACAATGTACCAGAAATAGCCTCTTCGGTATTCTTTTCAGTGTGCATCATGTCGATATTGTGTGGAAGAAGGAGGTCTTTGAAGTAAGGCAGATCCCATAAGCATGGCTTGTGAGTCCAGGCGTGTTTTGAATTATACCCCTTGAAATACCCTCGACGCTCTGGATCAGGCTCGAGGGCGTTTAACTGATCCAGGATCTGTTGGCTTGTGAACGTAGGTGGTGCCAAGTTTTTGACAACTTTACCTTTGGTAATGTTCTTCTTGTCTTTTCTAAACTGATGGTCAGGATCCAGGAACTGTCTATGCAAGTCAAAGCAAGAATACTTCCGACCCTCCTGCAACCAATGAAACTGAAGAGCTGCCTTGCATTGGGGGCACGGGAACCTTCCATGCACACACCATCCAGAGGATAACGCATACGCTGGCAAGTCATGCATAGAGTACATGTACCACACCTGCATTTTGAAGTTTTCTTTTCTAGCGGCATCGTATGTCTTGACCCCATTATCCCAAGCTTCTTCCAATTCATCCTTAAGCGGTTGCAGGTACACATTCATATTCTTCCCCGGATAATTGGGCCCTGGAATTATCAACGTTAGAAATATGTTCTTTCTTTGCATAATCTGCCCGGGGGGAGGTTGAGTGGAATGACAAATACAGGCCAACAACTGTATTGGGTTGCCGTCATGCCGAAGGGATTAAAACCATCTGCGGCGGCGCAGACTCGAGGATTCCTTGGATCTGCCGCTTTATCCTTATGCAATCCATCGAAATGTTTCCACGCTTCCCCATCCGATGTGTGTACCATCATCTTATTCCCATCTGCATCTAGTTCGGTTCTTTTGCCCAATTTGTGCCATGTCATCTGTCTGGCTGTCTCTTCGACCATGCAAAGACGTTGAAGTCTTGGTACGATTAGCATATACCTAAGAACACTAACTGCGATTTTGGTCTGCCTCTTCTCACCCATACCGTTGTCTACCACAAGATACCTGCAAGACTCGCAATTGGGACAATAGTCCAAGTGTGCATACTCCTTCCTAAATAAGACACATCCTTTCTCACATGCATCTATCTTATCATAGGGCATCTTAAGTACACGAAGTATTTTGTCCGACTGGTACAGGTTTGCAGGCATGACATGGCCTTTGGGTAGGAAGCGTCCAAATAGTGTCATCATCGCGTTGTAGCATTCTCTTGCCAAGTTGAACTGAGCCTTCAGAGCCATTACTTGTGCAATTGCATCCAGCTGACAGAGCTCAGTGTGCTCATGGAGAGGACGTTTTGAAGACTCCAACATTTCATAAAAGGCCTTTGCAGATTCCTCCATCTCATCTTCCGAATCCCGAGCATCATCAAAGTCTTGCACCATGTCTTCGATCCCGGTACCATGCTCGTCCGTGCGACGATGGACCACCTCAGCTCTTGTGCGTTGTATAGACTCACCATGAAATGTCCACACCGTATAATTAGGCTTAAAACCCCTCCTCTGCAGGTGTTTAATCATTATAGCCTCTGTCGTCTTTTTATAGTTGTCGCATCCAGGACAGGGGCAATAGTTTCTTTCCTAGCCATTTGCGAATGCGGCTTTCACAAATTCCTTTGTTTTTACAAACCATTCTTTCGTCATCTCTTTCTGACTAGGGTGACCGGTATACATCCACGCACGATCACTCATCTTCCGTAGCTAATAAAGACAGAGGAAATATATTTATATATAATTTAGCATTTATATTCATCGGTTAATCAGGTTCGCCATTTTTATTACGTCCACGCAACCTACACGCTAATAGGTAAAGATAGGTCGTAATCTCACCCGAGTATGTGTAGATTTGGTTCGTTTTCCCATGCTATGCTCCGGATCCAACGCAAAATTTCGGCAACACCTCCCCGCTGTTCTCTTGATACACGTCTCTGCAATAAACAGAGAGGATGTGCATCCGGAGAACAATAGGGAGGCATTGACAAAATTCCGCATCGGATCCAGAGCACAGCATACGGGAAAACGAACCCAATCTACACATACCCGGGCTGTCCATGGATAATGTTGGACAATTCGAAAGGATGGCGGTTATAAATATGCAAAGACATGCATATTTATAGATGTCGCCCTTTCGAACGGGAGACGCATACTGGTCACGCATACTGATAAATTAATTTAATTACCTAAATCTAGAAAGTTTCATCCGGAAACCGAGCCACGGTAAATGAAGGGGCGGGGAGGAGATGAAATTTGTACTGACCCACGAATGCAGGGGCGGAGCTCGTACAACGCACGGGGAGGTCTTCGCACAGCAGACCTCACAGCGACGAGACAACTATCACATGTAAATCCACCCGATCAACACAAATATTCTAATTATGTCATTTTAGAGGAAAACAGGTTAAGAATATAATATTCATGAGCTAACCAAGGTTTTTATGCCATTTTGTAGCTAAATGGGCTAATTATCTCATTGTTGAGGAAAATAAGGTAAGGAGAATAAGATAGAGGAGAAGAAAGAGGAGGAGGAGAATAAGGAGGAGGAGAAGGTATTCTTCTTCTCTTCTTCTCTTCTTTTTCTCTTATTCTTTTCTTCTTCTCCTTCTTATTTTTGTCTTCTCCTCCTCCTCCTCTTCTTCTTCTTCTCCTCCTCCTCCTCTTCTCCTCTTCTCCTCCTCCTCTTCTTCTTCTTCTTCCTATTCTTTCTATTAAGCTAACTAACTAACTAACCTAACTAACCAATCTAACTAAACCTATCGCTAAACCTAGATAGCACTAAACAGCAAAAAAACAGAATCTACCACTAAGTAACTAAAAAATAATGTAGCTACCACTACAAACAATAAAAAATCAACTTCTTCTTCTTTTTTCTCTTCGTCTCCTTCTTATTTTTTTCTTATTCTCTTCTTCTCTTCTTCTTCTCTTCTTCTCCTTCTTATTTTTTCTTCTCTTCTTCTTCTTCTTCTTCTTCTTCTCCTTCTTATTTTTTTCTTCTCCTCTTCTTCTTCTTCTTCTTCTTCTCCTCCTCCTCCTCCTCCTACTCCTCTTCTTCTCCTCCTCTTCTTATCCTCCTCCTCCTCCTCTTCTCCTCTTCTCCTCCTCCACCTAACTAACCAAGCTAACTAACTATCCTAACTAAAACTACTAACCTAACTAAATCTACCACTAAAACTACTCATAATAATCTAGCTACCACTAATTAACAAAACTAAACTAAATCTGTAAATTAGCAAAAAAAGAAAAAAAAAGGACTCACCGGAGGGGGGCGGCCGGGGAGGAGGAGGGTGCGGCGATGGAGGAGACAGCGGTGGAGGAGGGGGCGCAGGGCGGCCGGGGAGGAGGGGCGCAGGGCGGCCGGGGAGGAGGAGGGCGCAGGGCGGCCGGGGAGGAGGAGGGCGCAGGGCGGCGCGGGGAGGCCAGAGGAGCGCGCGGCAGCGGTGGTGGTGTCGGGGGTGAGAGAGAGGGGTGTCGGGGTGGAGGAAGGGGCACAGGGCGGCGGTGGAGGAGGGTGTAGGGCGGCCGGGGAGGAGGAGGGGGCGCAGGGCGGCGGTGGAGGAGGGTGCAGGGCGGCCCGGGTGGAGGAGGGGGCGCAGGGCGGCGGTGGAGGAGGAGGACGCAGGGCGGCCGGGGAGGAGGAGGGCGCAGGGCGGCCGGGGAGGAGGAGGGCGCAGGGCGGCGCAGGGAGGCCGGAGGAGGGCGCGGCGACAGTGGTGGTGTCGGGGGTGAGAGAGAGGAGGGTCGGGGTGGCCGTTAGGGGGAGAGAGGGGCGCGTGGGGGTGGGGCTAACGGCCGTTAGGGGGGCACCCTCTTTGCCGTCCGCCTCCCGACGGCACAGAGTAGAAAAGCGGACGGCAAAGAAAGTGGTTGTTAGGGGGGAGAGAGGGGCTGCGGGGTGGGCCGCCCATGCTCTTTGCCGTCTGCCTGCATGCTCTTTGCCGTGAGATGGAAGACGGCAAAGAGCTGGCTGATGGCAAATAGTACCTTTCGCATCAGCCTGCTCTTTGTCGTCTGGTTTCTGGTAGCTGATGGCAAAGAGGGTCTTTGCCATCAGCCAGCAGACGGCAAAGAGGCAGCAGATGGCAAATAACCGTTTTCCACTAGTGTCTCTCTCAGAAAAATGGATGGGGCAAGTGTTGTTTTGTCCTGAGTGCTTCCACTTTGATTGTGAGGTAGTTGGAGGGTTATATATAGGCATCTCCAAAAATCCAATCGTTACAACATTATTGCCCAACTCGGGGAAACCGAACTAAAAACTCAGTTGCACCGACTAGTGCAAAATGTGGCAACTTTTGGCATTTTGATCAGACCGATATATAAATCTTGGTGGGTCCGATTATTGCTGGCCTAGGCACTTACCTATTTCGTTGTCACCGATTCCTAAACTCAGGAATTCTGATTTTTAGAAATTGGACAACAGAAGTTTCTCACTGATTTCGGTTTTCACGAAAATGGAACTTGGTGACACCGAGACCTTAGGGTTTGGCATAAGATCTCTCTCGGCTCAAACTCGGTCGGGCCAATTTGGAAATATTGGTGGCACCGAATTTGGACTTTGGGGTTTGGACAGAATATTTGTGGGAGAATTTCATGAGTATTCTTTGTGGCTAACCTCTAAGCACTTTGAGCATCTGGATCATCATAGACACCTCATCCCCTTTTAGTAGTATTGGCTTTCCTTTTGACTCAAGTGTGATTTCTCACAAAATGCAAAATGTAGAGTCTTGAGGCTTGTTGACAATAGATGTTCCTTGCGTCTAGGGGATCTCCTCACAATCTTTAGCCAATACATTCATTGAACTTTTCCTACAATATACTTGGTAGAATCATTAGTCCAATGAAGTATATGTTGTTATTAATTACCAAAACCACCTAGGGGGAAGTTGTTCTTTCAATCCCCCCTTTTTGATAATTCGTGACAACATATAGATAATAGCTTTGACATGAATTATAATCAATGACTAGTATCATCGCTTTGAGAAGTATGTGATAAGCAAGAGATCTCCCTAAATCTGTGCATTATTTTAAATTTGCATTTGAATGAAAATGCACAATCGATTAGGGTCATGGGGTTCTCTTCCATGTCACATACATATTCGTGGTCGGCATAAATGATACGAATGGATTAAAATGCGCATAACACCTATAATGAGTGAATGATCATCACATAGATATCTCAAAGATAGGAAGTAGTAGCTTCAAACATAAACCATATGATCAATCACAACAAGATTTAAGACATCCGCACGACAAACCAAATGTTTGAGAAACAAAAGAGAGCAACCAAAATGCAACTCTCTCTCTCTCATAGCCCTATGACCTATAACAATTCTCCCCCTTTGGCAAAAATTTAAAAATAGTTCAAATATATAGAGCTATGCGTCACTATGGGCATAGCCTCCTCCTATAGGTGTGGAAGGAGTCGGTAGGAGAGCGTCGGCGAAGGCTTCAGCTGATGTCTTCTCAGATGGTGGGGTAGACACTCGAGGTGTAGAACCTGATGGAGTAGACGCTGGAGCTGATGAAGATGGTCTCGACTCTGGAACTGGCATGGCAGAAGATCTGGCATGTAACCTAAACTAAGTGTGTGTGTCTGGAGAGGAGGACTATCATCATCTTCACTGGAGATGGTAGTAGGCACTGCATTTACCTCGTGCTTCAACTGGATGACCGTGGTAGTCAGCTCAATCACCTTGATATCCAGGTCATGAAATTTTGATTCCACTATCGTATCAAGGCTCTTCTGATTCATCAGAATGTCTTTGTCGTTCCTCTTCATCCCTTGGATGGTGCTGATAAGAAATGTCATTTGATCACTCTTGGTCTTGGGCACTGGAGCACTAGTGGCTCGGGATGTCTCTGCCTGGGCCTCAGCCTCTACCCCAACCCATGTTGTAGCTGAAGTGGGTTGGCTTGGGTCCATCACCACAACATTATCCTCGAATTCTGGCTAGAGTGGCAGGTGTTGACGATCAAGTAGACAAATGCTCTTTCCAACCTTGTAGTTGAACAACATGTGAATGTATGGGGGCATATCCACATGACTTCTTCTGGTCAGCGGTAGTCCTCTTGATTGTCTCAACAATCAAATCCATCACCCTAATCCTAGTGTGGTTGCCTATATGATGCATCATATGAATGGAGTATCCTGATCATCTTGTCATCACCTGATTTGGGCATCAAGGTGTACCTTGTAATAGTGTTTGTGGTGGGTAGTCCTGCTTGCAAGAAATAGACAGATTCGAGCTTGTGTGTCTTCAGATATTGCTTGGGAACTGGGTTATACATGTTGGCCATGGAGTTGTGGTTCATCTTGGCCTGAGCATAAACATCCAGATCTCCATCATGTACCTCTCAGACTCCTAAGATGGTAGCCCACACACACGATCGATACCCCGTGCCTCTCTACGTATTAAGTTCATGATGAGTGAAAGAATGCTTGGAATAAGATGTCATGATATAGACAAAGTAAAGTCAACCAATATGAATAAACCTCATCGTTTTACCCTTAGTAGCAGCAACACAAAGACGCAACTTATCCCCTTCTGTCACTGCGATATAGAAACTCACGAGGTTGAACCTACTACAACACACCTCTCTCACCGAAGTAATATCAATCTAGTTGGCCAAACTATTTAAATAGATCGGAGAGAATTACGAAGCTATCATAATCATGCACATAAGAATCATATTATATATCAGTGGAGACTTAAATATTTATCATGAATAATCTAAACATAAACCACAATTCATTGAATCCCAAAAATGCACCGTATAAAAGTGAAGATGCGATGATCATTTTATTGAAGATCAAAGAGAGGGATTGTCATGTAGGTACTAGCTATGGACCCGTAGGTTTATGGTAAACTACTCACACATCATCATGAGGGCGGCAAGGTTGATGAAGAAGCCCTCCAGGATCGACCCCTCTCCGGCAGAATGCCGGAACGGAGCTCTAGATGGCCTCCCGTTGGAACAGAGACTCGCGACGGCGTAAAAAGTGTTTCGGAACCTCCCCCAAAGGTTTTTGGGTAGATGAGAATTTGTAGGCCAGAGAACGGAGTAGGGAGAGCAACGAGAGGGCCACAAGCCACCGGGACGCTCCAGGCCGCGCCCCATTGGCTTGTGGGGCCTCGTGCACCCTCGTGACTCCTTCCGATGCTCCACGGTCTTTTCTGGTCCACAAAAAAATTCAGGTCAATTGAACTTCGTTTGGTACTAAACGTGAAAAGTAGAAAAACACGCACAAAACAGCAAGTGGCACCGGGCACTGGGTCAATAAGTTAGTGCTTAAAAATAATATATATTGATAGATAAGTGCTTAAAAATGTTCTAAAAAGATAACATAATAGCATGTAACAACTAAACATAAAGACGTATCAATCGTCTCCAAGCTTAATTCCTGTTCGTCATCGAATAGGTAAATGAAAAAATAAATTTTCTAATGTAACATGCTATCCATGATGTATTTTTATGCATGTACGCTTTTTAAAAGACAGTTAATTAACAAATACTAATACTACAATAATTATAAGTATAAAGAGCAAAGCAATTAATTTTTCAAGGTGTACGATCCTCTTCTATTGGATCAGACCGACGCAACGTTGAGGAGCTGTATGCGTGTAGCTATGTCTCGCGCCATTGTCATATTTCAAGTTTGACTTTTGGAGGACATCATCCTATCCTCTAATGTCAACGAAATTGAGCCCGACCATTCTCGAACGCGGGAAAGAGCGGGAGGAGGAGTATACTAGTTTTGGAGTCCCGAGCACTGTATTGACAGTGACACTAGCCGTGGCTGGCAGAGCTAGAAGCCGTACGCAGTTCGCAGATGGGCGGCAAGTGAAAGGCCGTCCCAGCTGATTTTTGATTTGCCACTTGAGGCTTACCGCGAACTCCAAGACAGTGCAACAGAGAGAAATTAATGGGCGGGTGAGCAACAGCTATAGAGCTCGTCGAATCTCCTCCCTACTGACGACTGCCTAAACAAATGAATAGTGTCAGCTACGTTAATTGCACCCGTTCGTTAGCTCTTTGTCCAACATTTGTTATGATGCTTGACCAGATCCCGTTATAAGTATCTCTTGTGTCGATGGGACCGGTCGAATCGTAATACCTAAGTACAGCAAACCCAAGCCTAGGCAGAATATCTGGTTCTCACATATTCCATGCGATAGATTTTTTTGAAAGGGATAAAATGTGGACGTCCATAAAGATATAGTTCCTCCGGGTTTTTTTTGCGGTAGAACTCTTTCTGTTTTTAAATATATTTTTTTTGCGAAACTTCTGTTTTTAAATATTTGTCTTTTTAAAGATTCAATCATGGACTATATACGAAATAAAATGAGTGAATTTAGACTTTAAATTTTGTCTATATATATCGGTATGTAATCCGTAGTAAATCTTTAAAAGATAAATATTTAGGAATGGAGGGAGTACTATCAAGATCCAAAAAAAATGCATTCATGATGCACATAGAGAGAAAAAGAAATCTAAATAAGGAAGTGTTTTGTACCTTCGTTCGATTTCCCTCTTTATTTCTCTATGTTTATTACGATTTTTGATCCGAAAATTTTAGGGATTGTTCATAAGAACACCCACAAAATATCTGGAATTTTTGAAACTTTAAAATTTCGGTTTTGTATGATGGAAGCATAGTAGGCTGTGGGAGCGAGTACCCGGTATGCACGGACAACAGTGGTAGTTAATACGGATGGATCAACATCAGATAAGCGCACTGAGAGTGCGTGCGAACTGGTGGTGACACAGACACGTACACCTACGCTTCAGTTCAGACGCACTCACTCTTTATTTTTATTTTTTTGAGGGGCAGAGACGCACTTACCTAACGCTAAGCCAGCAACCACATCGAATCGCGCCACGCACACGCGCAGGACCGCCCAACCTCACCACCTTTCTTCCCTCCCCGGCCACTTTCCCTTTCCCTTTCCCTTCCCTTCCCCTGATGGAGTCGCCGCGCCCAAAGTCATAAATACCCACCTCCTCCGCACCAATCTTTGTCCACTCCTCCCAAGTTCCAAGAATCCTCCTCGCTTTCCCCGACGCACACAAAGCTAGTAGGACCATGGCGCCAGCCGGAGGACGCACTACCCATCTCCTGCTCGCCCTCTTCCTATCCTTCGTCCTCGCCTCCTCCGTGGCCGCGAGCTACGAGGAGCACCGCGGCCAGGGCGCCGGGGGATTCTTCAGTGGCATACCGTGGTTCCGCGGCGGCGGCGGCCAGCCGGGTGGCGTCCGAGGTGCCGGAGGCATAGGCGCCGGGTTCAGTGGCGGGTGGGGCGCCGGCGGAGTTGGGCCAGGGGGCGGGTTCGCGCGGCGCGGGGTGGTGCAGCCGTCGATGGTCTGCGCCGAGCAGGGTCCCTGCTACCAGCAACGGCTCACATGCCCGTCTAAGTGCTTCAGCTCGTACAGCTACCATGGGAAAAACGGCGGGGGAGGTGGTGGCGGCGGTGGGTGCAGCTTCGACTGCACCAGCCGCTGCGAGGCTCACTGCTGAGTGCTGGTCCAACCAACCAGCCTGCGGCCGGGCAGATGGGGGAGTGGAGACAGTGATGGATCGCTGCACACTCACATACACATCCAGGATGAGACGGCCATGAACTGATGAACTAAGCCCACTAGCTGTACTTGTAGCAGCAGTAGTATCCTATTCATATGCATCATGTGCGAGCATAGGGTACGTGTGTGTATCTATGAATAAAATGGATGGAATAAACAGAGCGATGGTTTTGAGCGTGCATATGGTGTTGACCATGCTGTTTGTGATGAATGGTTTTCGCGTCATGTCCTGTTCAGAACATATGACGCGTTGGTTGCCACCATAAGTGTTAACCAGGCCCTATGGGTGCAACTTTTTTGTTGTTGAACTGTTTGGTTATATGTAGTTATGGTATGGTTTTTAAAATATGTTTGGGTCTGTATCGTTCTGTTTGGTCGCCAACTCTAGCAGACCCCGTATCCGGTCGGCCCGTAAAACGCGTTTGCAGTTCGGGGAAACCATTTTTGCGGGTTGGATTCGGACGTTCGCAGATGCAGACCCCAAAACAGATCCGTATAAAAATATATTCGCCGAATATGCTTTTATACGAGTCGGCTTTTGCAGGGTCTGTTCAGACACTGTCGCATCGATCCAAAAACAGAAAACGCTCAATTCTCGCATTTGACATAAGTTCCCACAAAAAAGTTTAAATTCAAACAAATATAACTCAGTTTTACGCGCAAATAAAAGCCAAGTTCAGTACGACAAACGCAAAAGAGGGCCTTGCATCATCTTGGTCGGTCTTCACTCCGCGCCATCGAGTCCATCTTGAGGTTCATCGGCACCACCGAATCCACCTCCGGCGCTTGTCCCAACTCCCGCACCGAAGTCATCGACATTGCCACCATATGGAGCAGAGAAAACATCTCCGAAACTGTAACACGGGCCGGCCGACGCGACCATCCTCTTCTTCAAGATCTCTCTCCTTGCCATATCATGCCATGTTTTGGTGAGGTTGTCCATGTCATCGTGGTTCATTGACATGATCTTGTTCTCTTCGACGAGAAACAACGACATGGATTTGTTTTCAGCGGCGCATGCTCTTCTCTCCTTAATGGCAGCTTTGCGAATCCCCTCTTCTTTGAGCAATTGCCACTTTTCTTGCTTCTCTTTTGCCTTCTTCTCGGCCAACTCTTTCTTGATCTCCAATGACTTCAAGAACATCAACTCGTTTGATTGCATCATGGCATCAATCTTCTCCCTCAAGCTCGATGCTTCTTGCTCTCTCTTCATCTTCTCCTTAGTCTTCTTGTCGCCATTGGGCTTGTTCAAATTTATTGGGCCATCATCATCCACATATTCATCCATGTCTGTAAGCGAGCCTCTCTTCGGTGGGGATTCTTTGCCGATCAACTTCCACTTCTCGCACTTTTGGAGCAACTCCCAACAATGCTCTAGTTTGAAGAATTTGCCTTCCGAAGCTTTCATGTCTTTGTATCTATGTTTGGCAATCTTGTCCTACACAATGTGAACAAAGTGATGTAATCAATTCTCATGATGCAAATAGGATTATGCACAACTTGAACAAAGGCAAAACAAACTCACATAGTCGGATTCCACGGTCCCACTTGGAGGTGCATTGCGTACTTACTCCAAGCAAGCTACCCAACGGCTGCACATAGGCTTGATATTCTCCCAACGCCCTTGAAGCGACCGAAATGTGCGTGGACTCCTATTGGGATACTTTGCCATAATGCGGAAGTATTGATCTTCGATACTTTGCCAATATCTCTTGGCGGTTTGAGAAGTACCCGTGCATGCATCAAGAGACACCGCACTCCATGCTTGGATCAAAGCTTGATCTTCCAAGATCCTGTACTTCTTCGATCTTTGGCTTTTCCCAGATTTTGATTGCGATTGCTCATACGCTTCCGCTTCGATCTCCGCCAAATCGTCCTCACAACCATGATCATCCACGCCGTCCTCCGTTTCATTGTAGTCGAATGCGGCGAACGGGGCTTGATCAATGTCAACGACATTGGTGTCCAACAAGTTCACGAACTCGGAAGTTGGATTGTTTGAACCACCGCTATATTGAACGATTAACAAGTCACGAGCTATCGCAACAAATGGCGAAAACTAAAAGAAATGGCAATGATCGAAGACGCATAACTTCCGGCCATTCCGTCGAACACCTTGCTTGGGGGGGGGAGCGGCAGCATTGAACTGCATCGCCGGGGCATCTGTTTCCGGGATGGAGTGAGAGGATGAAGGAGGCGTCTTGTTTGTAGCCGGAATCCTCTTCCTCTTGCCGCCCGCGGCCTTGGTGACTCCGCCGCCGGCCGAGATCGCGCAGCAGCGTTGGCGCTCGAAGCGTGATCCTTCGCGGCGGGGGCTGCCAGATTTCCGCCCTGCACGACCACGTTGCCTTGTCGCTTGCGTGCAGGCGCAACGCTAGCTTGAGCGACGGCGGGGCCAACATGGCCGCCGACAAGATCTGCCCGAGGGGAAGGAGTGTGCGTGACCTCGACGGTGACGGGGGGCAGCAAGGAGGCATCCATGGCAGCGAGGGACGGCCGTGGAGGATTCACCGGAGTGTGCGGTGGCGAGGCAATGGTGGCGGCGGGTGGTGGGAGCGGGAAAGGCTGCGCGGACATGTCCCTCCCGCCAAATCTCGTTGCGGATAGGGGCTGAGCTCGGGTCAGCCTCTCAGCCCGTGAAACTAGAGGTTGGGGGAGAAGTTTTGCCCCGCCCCGCAAAAATATTTGCGGGCGGGGTGGGATGCGGGGTCTCATCGGGCAGGTTTTCCCGCCCCGACCCGCAAAATAACCGCCAAAGTTGCTCTAAGGTTATTTTGCGGGTCGGGGCGGGAAGCGGGGTCTGCTAGAGTTGCTCTAAGGTTCATATCTGATGGACGCAACCTGCATCGCATGGTTTTTAAAGTGTCTCTCAGTTTGTATCGCCGATAATGGTCGTGGTTTTTAAAGTATCTCCGAGTCTCTATCACCCAGAACGGTCGAACCGACCGTTTCTAGCAAGCCAGGCCCGAGAAATGTTGTGGAGTTCACGTGGGTAGTGTTAGAAGTATAATTATGTTTAAGTTAAAGATAAGGAGATAGAGATAAATTAGTTTAAACCACATGTAACTTGTCTTGTACTCCAAGTCTCTACCCCTCATGTAGTCCTATATATGGGTCAATAGCTCCTATGCGACATCTTTGAGATGAATTGGAAGGAGTGAGACGTCTTTCGTCCGAATTTCCTTGGTGCGACAGTTCTGAGAGAGGAAATAGCCCACACACGAGATGGCCCTTAATCTGAACTAATGCCCACATTAGATGTTAGGGGCTGGACCCACAACTTATCCACGTAAGCACGGGCCCTACTTGGCAGTGCATCTAGTTATGGGCCCAACTTTTCAGTGCATCAGGTGAAACGTGTCTTAGGGGCTGGACCCACAACTTATCCACGTAAGCGCATGCCCTACTTGGCAGTGCATCTAGTTATGGGCCCCACTTGTCAGTGCATCAGGTGAAACGTGGCCCCGTGCCTGTCCGAATGGGTATCCCTGTCTGAACCTGTGTTTCTCCCTCCTCTTCGTTCCCGGCGGTGAGCCGGCGGCAGCAGTGGAACTTTTGTTCTGGATGACAGCAGCGGCAGAGCTTTCGTTCTCGACGATGGCGACGTCTGTGGTGAGTTAATCCGAAACCCTGTCATGTTCGCCTCCGTGTCGAGTTAGGTCTCAATGCATCGCCTCTGTTTCCCTCAGTTTTTGGTCGATTTGATCCAGATTTGGTTGGGAGGAGGGGGGGCAAACTACGATGGAGCCGCGAGAGACAACAACATCCTTTCCAACCTATGCGATTTGTGCCTCTTCTGCTTCCGCTAGCTCACCTCACACTACCACGCCATTGACAAATAGGGGTGGTGGTGCTCGGAAGTTCGAATGGTGATGGTAGCATGCGGGACATAGAGAGAGATACAATTGTGAAGTGGGAGATTGATTTTGCAGAGATTGATCCACAGGACCTAAAGAGCATGGAAGAGAAGGCCGTGAAGAATATGGAGGAAAAAAATGGGGAGAGCATTTTTTGGGGTCTAGAGCAAGAGGTAGCATTGTTACGGTTTGATAATTTGAAAGGAGAGTATGTGAGAATTCAAGATGGTGAAGAGATGGTTGATGAAATCGATCGACAAGATGGCTGGACAACCAAACAAACTATGTTTCATGCAGAGCTTGTTGATCTGAAATCAGATTCTAAGGTTGGATATGTGCCCTCAAAGTTAGCTTCACACATGGTAAATGATGATTGGGCTTTAGAGAGGCAGATAATGCCCATGTGTACTCGTGAAGTGACGGTATTACCTCACGAGGTTGATGTAGAAGAGGGCTTGCTGACGTGCAACTATTCCTGACTTGATGCCTCCACGACAACGGAGCTAGAAAAGAGTTGCTTCCACTTGCTCAACAATTAGCAATTGTCTTGCAATAGCCCACCAGCGTGTGGGATCGCGGCAGTTTTTGAGGGTAGAGTATTCAACCCAAATTTGTTGGTTCGCGCGACGGGAAGTGAAACAATATTCTCAAGTATTAGCAGCTGAACGCGTCAGATTCAACCACACCTGAAAGATTAGTATCTGCAAGCAAAGTATCAGTAGCAAAGTAGTATGATAGCAACGGTGCCAGAAATGATCTGTTGACAAGGCAGACTATTCCTAACGGTTGTATCAATGGCACCAGTAAGTTGCCCGTGGACGGGAAGTATTCTTTCCCGGCAACGGTGCCAGAAAAAGGATTGTAGCACGTAGTAGGAGTGTAACGAGTAATAGAAGTGGCGAGGAACAACAGTAGTGACAACAACAACAAGTAACAGTAGTAGCAACAGTAGTGGCAGCAGCAGCAGGACAAAGCAAGTAACAGTAGCAGCAAGTAACAGCAGCAGCAACAGTAGTAACAACAGTAGAGAAAAACAAGTAACAGCAGCAGTAGTGGGACAAACTCGTAGGCAATGGGTCGGTGATTTGTTTGGATGACATTCATCATGCAACATTTATAACACGGAGAGATATGTGGCTAGCTCCCGTTCGTCAATGTGATGTAGGCATGCATTCCGTGTGTTGTCATACGTGCTTAGGGAAAAGAACTTGCATGACATCTATTGTCCATCCCTCCCGTGGCAGCGGGGTCCAAAAGGATACTACGGGATATTAAGGTTCTCCTTTTAATAAAGAACCGGACCAACGCATTAGCACGTGGTGAACACATGAACTCCTTAAAAACTATGGTCATCACCGGGAGTGGTTCCGGTTATTGTCACTCCGGGGTTGCCGGGTCATAACACATAGTAGGTAACTACAACTTGCAAGATTGGATCTAAAACACACATATATTGGTGACAACATAATAATTTCAGATCTGAAATCATGGCACTCGGGCCCTAGTGACAAGCATTAAGCATAGCAAAGTAGTAGCAACATCAATCTCAGAACATAGTGGATACTAGGGATCAATCCCCGTCAAAACTAACTCGATTACATGATAGATCTCATCCTACTCATCACCGCCCAGCGAGCCTACGAATAGATTACTCACGAACGATGAAGAGCTTCATGGAATTGGACAGGGAAGAAGGTTGATGACGACGATGGCGACGATCTCCTTGATCCGGAGCCCAAAACGGACTCCAGATCTGCCCTCCAGATGAAGAACAGGATGTGGTGGCGCCTCTGGATCGAAAACGCGATGAAATCTTCTCTCTCGATTTTTTCTGGGACGAAAGGGAATAAATAGCGCTGGAGTTGGGGGCGGCAGAGCCACGTGGGCCCCACAAGCTTGGTTGCCGCGACCAGGGGGAGGCCGCGGCGACAGGGCTTGTGGCCCACTGGCCTGTCCCCTCCGGTGGATCTTTGCGTAGGTATTTTTCATATTTTCCGGAAATATTCTTCGTAAATTTTCAGGACGTTCCGAGAACTTTCATTTCTGCACAAAAACAACACCATGGCAATTCTGCTGAAAACAGTGTCAGTTTGGGTTAGTTCCATTCAAATCACGCAAATTAGAGTCCAAACAAGGGCAAAAGAGTTTGGAAAAGTAGATACGATGGAGACGTATCAACTCCCCCAAGCTTAAAATATTGCTTGTCCTCAAGCAACTGAGTTGACAAACTGAAAGAGAAAGGAAAACTTTGACAAACTCTGTTTGATCTTGTTGCAACTATGTCTAACTCCTAACCAGAATTTCAGCAAGATCACAAGTTAACCACATAAGCAAGTGACACATAGGTTTCACGGTAAACTAATATCAATGGCATAATCAGCTAGCGAGCAAATAGTAATGAGTTTCAGATACCAACAATTCAATCAAAACATGCATGAAGCAATATGAATAGGTGGTATCTCGCTAGCTCTTTCTGAGACCACAAAACATAAATGTAGAGCACTTTCAAAGATCAAGGGCTGACTAAACATTGTAATTCATAGCAACGAAGATCCAGTCATAGTCATACTCAATATCAATCGAAAGCAAAGCATAAAAATGACAGAGGTGCTCTCTAATTGGTGCTTATATAAGAAGAGGATGACTCAACAGGAAAATAAATAGACAGGCCCTTCGCAGAGGGAAGCATTGATTTGCAGAGGTGCCAGAGCTCAAGCTTTGAAAATAGAGATAATAATTTTGGGTGGCATGCTTTCATTGTCAACGCAATGACCAAGAGTTCTCAATATCTTCCATGCTATTCATGCTATAGGCGGTTCCCAAACAGAAAAGGGAAGTTTTAACTCCCCCACCACCAATCAATCACACTCCACGGCTAGCCGAATCCTTGGGTACCGTCCATACTAACATCAATCCGGGGGGAGTCTTGTTTTACAATTATGTTTTCGATTTAAGCGTGGAACTGGGCATTCCAATTACCGGCCCCTTTCTCGTGAATGACAGTGAAAAAACACATGTCGAGGATAACACGCCTAACATGGAAGATATGAATAGCCCCCTGTCACCACATGAGCGGTTCGGGCATGCAAAACAGATTATTTCTTGAAGGTTTAGAGAATGGCACATGCAAATTTACTTGGAACGGCAGGTAGATACCGCAAATAGGTAGGTATGGTGGACTCTCATGGAAAAACTTTTAGGTTTATGGAGGTGGATGCACAAGCAGTATTCCGCTTAGTACAAGTGAAGGCTAGCAAAAGACCGGGAAGCGACCAACTAGAGAGCAACAACAGTCATCAAGATGCAATGAGTTTGACTAACATGGAGTGCAAGCATGAACAGGATATAAATCACCATGAACATGAACATCGTAGAGGCTATGTTGATTTTGTTTCAACTACAAGCATGAACATGCGCCAAGTCAAGCCACTTGAATCATTCAAAGGAGAATACCATCCTATCATACTACATCATAGTCATCTCAAAATCTATGTTGGCATTCAAGACAAACCATTATAAGCTCCTAGCTAATTAAGCATTGCATCAGAAACTATGATCTCTAAGTTGTCATTGCAAACATGGTTCTCTCTCAACAAAGCTGAATCTGGGGCGACAAGCTAGTCATATTTACAAAAACAAAATAGATAGAGTTCATACCAGCTTTTCCAGACTCAGTTACTTCATCATATATCGTCATTATTGCCTTTCACTTGCACGATCGAACGATGTGAACAATAATAAGAGTGCTCGTGCATTGGACTAAGCTGAAATCTGCAGGCAAACACAAAGGAGTAGACAAAGTAATATGGCTCTTTGAAAGCTAAACAGGTGTGCATGCAAGAGCCACTAAACATTGTAACCATGGTCTTCTACCTTGACCCAAAGAAAGGGAAAACTATTTACACGTGAAAGCTCCCAACAAGCAAAAGAAGAAAGGAAAATCTTTTTGGGTTTTCTCAAAAGGACACAAAACAAGAAAACAAGAAAACGAAAATAAACTAGCATGGATAATACAGTGGCAAAGTGTAAACACTGACTAACAAAGTGAAAGCATAAGCATGAATGTAAAGTTGGTGCAAACACGTACGCCCCCAAGCTTAGGCTTTTGGCCTAGCTTGGTCTACTCCCAAGGAGGGCAATAACCAGCTCCGGGATACTCCGAAGCGGACTGTGGATGCCACTGCTGTGTGAGCTCCTCTGGCTCCCACTGACAAACTGACGTCTGGTACTCGACTGGCGGCTCGGGCACGGGCACCTGTGGTTGGGCCAAGCCCCAATACGCGTAGATGTCCGAGAGCATAATAATGTACCTGCCTACATGAAGATCGAACAAAGAAGGAGCAGGCAAAGTAATAGTTTCTCGAGTACCCTAACTAAATACCAGGTTATAAATCATCCGTCTACTAGCATCTGTATCCTGAAAATCATGGCGAACCATGCTGTCATAATCCAGATATTTCTAAGGAAGAAGCATCTCTTCTTCCTCCCCCAGTCTAACGGGTATCTCAAAGTGTCTAGCAAGACGAGTAGCATAGATACCTGCATAGACGACACCTTTGGAACAGTTTGTGTTCAACCGCTGAGCTACTATGGCACCTAGGCTATAAGTCTTATCGTTATAAAGGCCTTCGCGCAAAAACGCAAGGTCTGGAGAGCTAAGTGATCCAGCCTCCCCACGGCCAATCAAACATTTGCCCACAAATAATGAGAAGTACCGAAGCACAGGAAAATGTATGCTAGCAATTCTAGCGCGAGACACTCCTATCTCTTCTCCAACAGCAATAGTATCTATGAAAGCCCCAAGTCCCGTGGACGAGGATCATGAATATCCCGAACATAAGGTAATTTGCACACATTGCAAAAATCCTGTAGTGTCATGCGCTGGGGGATATCGTATAACATGAACTGAACCATAGGAGGATTCTTCCTCGGATAAAAGTTGAAGCTTTGAACGAAAATATTGGTGAGGAGGAGGTATTCTGAGCACTTATATTCAACGAACGCGGTAAGACGCGCGTTCTCCACCAAGTAATAAAAGTCTTCATAAAGCCTGGCGGCGCGCAAAAATTCATCACTTGGCCACTCGCACGCTCGAACTTCGGTGACTCGAGGAACCACGTACTTGAGGTGGTTCTTCTCATCCTCCTTGGGGTTACGGCTTGAAGAGCCTCTCAAGAACCTCCTCATCTTTTCCCTTTTCTAACTCTGAAAAATTCTGAAATTTTTAGAGACTTCGAAAGAAAAGTGAGTAAGGATTAACCCAACTCGTAGCAACTACTCCTACTAGTGCCTAGAGACCGTATCACGCGTTAAAACTACTTGGGACCAGCTAAAATCAACATTTCAAGCTCAAGAACAGGGTCACCAAGGTAGCAAGAATACGCGAAGGATAAAGCACTAGAACAAAAACTAATTGGACCAATGGAGGAGTCACTTACCAAGGAGTAATTTCCCCAAAACAGTTCGGAGAATGGTGCTTTGAGCGAGGAGATTGAAAATCACAGCCAAATGAGAAAGAACACGGGTTTCAGCTGCGAAACGATTTTCTCTGGAGGTAGAAGAAGAGGATGGGAGCTGGAATGAGTGGAGGGGGTCCCTGTGGGCCCCACAAGCTTGGTCCCCGCGGCCAGGGGGAGGCCGCGGTGACAGGGCTTGTGGCCCACTAGTGTGGGCCCCAGGCCAGCTCTCAGTCCCAGTATTTTTCAAATATTCCACAAAAAATCATACTAGATTTTCAGGACCATCAGAGAACTTTTATTTTCGGGGTACTTTTCTCCGGGACACTGATACGTCTCAAACGTATCTATCATTCTTGATGGTTTCATGATGTTATCTTGTCAACTTTGGATGTTTTATGTACCTTTTATATCTTTTTTGGGACTAACTTATTAATTTAGTGCCAAGTGTCAGTTCCTGTTTTTTGTGTGTTTTTGACTCTTTTCAGATCTGATTTTGGAACGGAGTCCAAACGGAATAAAATCCCCGAAATAAGTTTTTCCAGAACGGAAGAAGATCAGGGGACTTGAGGGCCAAGGCAGGAAAGCCACACGGGGCCCACAAGCCCTGTAGCCGCCAACAGGGGGTAGCGGCTACCAGGCTTGTGGCCTCCCTCGCGCCCCCCTGACCTAGCTCCTTCGCCTATATATTCCCTAAAATACATAAAAAATAGGGGAATCCATGAAAACACTTTTCCGCCGCCGCAAGCTTCCGTTTCCGCGAGATCTCATCTGGAGACCCTTCCCGGTGCCCTGCCGGAGGGGACTTTGGAGTTGGAGGGCTTCTACATCAACATCATCGCCCCTCCAATGACTCGTGAGTAGTTCACTTCAGACCTACGGGTCCGGAGTTAGTAGCTAGATGGCTTCTTCTCTCTCTTGGATCTTCAATACAAAGTTCTCCATGATCTTCATGGAGATCTATCCGATGTAATCCTCTTTGCCGGTGTGTTTGTCGAGACCCGATGAATTGTGGATTTGTGATCAGATTATCTATGATATATATTTGAGTCTTTGCTGATTTCTTATATGCATGATTTGATATCCTTGTAAGTCTCTCCGAGTCTTGAGTTTTGTTTGGCCAACTATATCTATGATTCTTGCAATGGGAGAAGTGCTTGGTTTTGGGTTCATACCGTGTGGTGACCTTTCCCAGTGACAGAAGGGGCAGCAAGGCACGTATCATGTTGTTGCCATCAAGGGTAACAAGATGGACTTTTATCGTAGATATGAGATTGTCCATCTACATCATGTCATCTTGCTTAAGGCGTTACTCTGTTCTCGTGAACTTAATACACTAGATGCATGCTGGATAGCGGTCGACGTGTGGAGTAATAGTAGTAGATGCAGAAAGTATCGGTCTACTTGTTTTGGACGTGATGCCTATAGATATAATCATTGCCATAGATAACGTCATGACTTTGCGCGGTTCTATCAATTGCTCGACAGTAATTCGTTCACCCACCGTATACTTGCTTTCATGAAAGAAGCCACTAGTGAACACTACGGCCCCCGGGTCTATTCACACCTATCGTTTCCACTTTCGCTTTTACCTTGCTTTGTTTCTTTTTGCTTTCAGTTCTCACTTGGCAAACAATCTATAAGGGATTGACAACCCCTTCATAGCGTTGGGTGCTAGCTCTTTGTGTTTGTGCAGGTACTTGTGACAATCCTTCACTGGATCGATACCTTGGTTCTCAAAACTGAGGGAAATACTTACCACCGCTGTGCTACATCACCCTTTCCGCTTCGAGGGAACACCAACGCAGGGCTCCAAGGCCACGGGGGAATCCTTTGCATATTTGCCAAGGAAGTCCCTAAAGGCGTAGCCGTAGCAGAAAGATTCCTGGTGCCGTTGCTTAGGAGTATCAAGACAAGAATAGTCTCCCGTCAGCACGCATTTTTCTATCGCCGTTTGAAGGTCTTTTGTTGCAGTAGAAGACGCTAAAACAGGAAACAGGGAAAACTAAACTAAATCTATCATTTTTCTTCTATGCAACAGAAAGTGAAAGCTTAAAACAGAGGTATGTGACTCTTTGATTCATCCATTTCATGGTCATCGAAAGAAATCCGTCAATGGGGTTGATCAAATCCTCAGGACAAAACCTTTTCAAATCGCAAAAGGAAAACGAGAATTTCGAATAGCCACTAGGTCACCTCTATGGGGATATGAATCTCCCCAACAAGAAAATCATATTTCATATTAACACGAGGAATAGGTCATTTAATGCTCCCAATAAGAATCGATGAAGTTTATTCGATAGCATTGATGGAATGTACTTGATGTCGTTTCTTCGGAAAGTGCACTGTATGCTCATTACCGTTGACATGGAAAGTGACATTGCCTTTGTTGCAATCTATAACAGCCCCTGCAGTGTTTAAAAAGGGTCTTCCGAGGATGACAGCCATGGCATCATCCTCGGGAATATCCAAGATAACAAAGTCTGTTAAGATAATGGTGTTAGCAACCACAACAGGCACATCCTCGCAAATGCCGACAGGGAAAGCAGTTGATCTGTCGGCCATTTGCAGAGAAATTTCAGTGGGTGTAACTTATCCAGTTCAAGTCTACGATAAAGAGAGAGAGAGGCATAATACTAACACCGGCTCCAAGGTCACATAAGGCAGTTCTTACGTAGTTTCTTTTAATGGAGCAAGGTATAGTGGGCACTCTGAGATCTCCAAGTTTCTTAGGAGTTCCACCTTTGAAAGTGTAATTGGCAAGCATGGTGGAGATCTCAAGATCTGGTATCTTCCATTTATTAGTCACGATATCTTTCATGTACTTGGCATATGGAGACATTTTAAGCATATCAATTAACCGCATCTGCAGAAAGACGGGTCTTATCATTTCAATAAAGCGCTAAAAATCCTCATCATCTTTTTTCTTACATGGCTTAGGAGGAAAGGGCATGGGTCTCTGAACCCATGTCTCCCTTTCTTTACCATGCTTCCTAGCAGTGAAGTCATTCTTATCGTATCTCTTAGGTTGTGGGTTATCAGGATTAACCGTAGGTTCAATCTCCACATCCTCATCATTCCTAGGTTGAGCATTATTATGAACATCGTTGTCCATATTGTCACCAGGTTCATGTTCATCACCAGATTGTGTTTCTGCATCAGACGCAGAAATATCATTTGGTTCTTCAGGTGTGACAGTATTTGGTGAACTAGCATGCAGGTTTCTATCATCCTTCTTCTTCTTCTTAGCATGACTGGGTGTATCGGCATTAATTCCTTGAGAATCTTGATCAATTCTCTTAGGATGGCCTTCAGGATACAAAGGTTCCTAAGTCATTTTGCCTCCTCTAGTAATGACTCTGACAGAGTTGTCATTTAATTCATTGAGCAAGTCATTCTAAGCTTTAAGTACTTGTTCTACCTGAGTAGTAATCATAGAGTCATGTTTACTCAGAAGCTTCAGATCATTGACATTTCTGTCTACACAAGCACTTAAATGACTAAGCATACGAGTACTCTATTCCAATTGTCTGCTAACATAATCATTGAAACTCTGTTGTTTGGCAACAAAGTTGTCAAATTCATCAAAGCATAAGCTAGAAGGTTTATCAAAAGGAATATCACTCTCAGCAAACCTACGCAGTGAATTTACTTCTACTACCTGTATCGGGTTATAGAGACCATGGATCTCTTTGATAGGTGGTAGATTTTTGACATCTTCAGATCTAATGCCTTTTTCTTGCATAGATTTCTTGGCTTCTTGCATATCTTCGGGACTGAGGAATAGAATACCTCTTTTCTTAGGAGTTGTCTTAGGAGGTGGTTCGGGAATAGTCCAAGCATTATCGTTGATCAAGATGTTATTGAGTAGAATCTCAGCTTGTTCTATAGTTCGTTCCCTAAAAACACAACCGGCACAACTATCTAGGTGGTCTCTAGAAGGATCGGTAAGTCCGTTATAGAAGATATCAAGTATCTCGTTCTTCTTAAGAGGGTGATCAGGCAAAGCATTCTGTAGCTGGATGAGCCTCCCCCAAGCTTGTGGGAGACTCTCTTCTTTGAGTTGAGCAAAGTTGTATATTTCCTGCAAGGCAGCTTGCTTCTTATGGACAGGGAAATATTTCTCATAGAAGTAATAGACCATATCCTGGGGACTACTCACACATCCAGGAGCAAGAGAAGTGAACCAGGCTTTAGCGTCGTCCTTTAGAGAGAAAGGAAACAACTTAAGGATATAGTAGTAGCGGATGTTCTCCTCACTAGTGAAAAGGGTGGCTATATCGTGTAGTTTGGTAAGATGGGCTACGACCATCTCAGACTCATAACCATGGAAAGGATCAGATTCGACTAGAGAGATTATCTCAGGCTCGACCGAGAATTCATAATCCTTATCGGTGATAAAGATAGGTGAAGTGGCAAACTTCGGGTCGTATTTCATCCTAGCTTTCAGAAATTTTTTCCTTCCACTTGAGAAGTAATTTCTCAGCGTCATAGGCATCCATACACGCAAGAAAATCCTCAGCTATCTCTCCCTCCATAACGTAACCCTCAGGTATATAAGGCAATTCATATCTAGGAGAGCTTGATCTAGCAGGAGCAAAAGCAGGTTCTATCTCAATAGTATCGGCAGTTTCAGAAGTATCACGAGCATTGGCAGTAACTCTAGCAATATGAGCATCAAGGAATACCCCTAGTGGCACATCAGGCAAAGTATTATCTCTAGCAGTATCAAGCATAGCATCATCAGGCAAAATAGCAACTCTAGCATCATCATCCAAAGCAGTATCAAGCATAGCATCCCTAGCAGTATCAGGCATAACATCTCTAGCAGTATCAGGAATAGTATCATCATAAGCATCATCAAGCATAGGCGACATATCAAGATTTCTAGCAGGAGGTGGTGTCGCAAACTTACTCATAACTGAAGGTGAATCAAGTGCAGAGCTAGATGGCAGTTCCTCACCTCCCCTCGTAGTTGAGGGCAAAACTTTGGTTTTTGGATCTTTCAAATTCTTCATAGTGATCAGCAGATATAAATCCCAAGTGACTCAGAGAATATAGCTATCCTTCCGTGGCAACGGCGCCAGAAAAATGCTGCTGACGTGCAACTATTCCTGACTTGATGCCTCCACGACAACAGAGCCAGAAAAGAGCTGTATCCAGTTGCTCAACAATTAGCAATTGTCTTGCAATAGCCCACCAGCACGTGGGATCGCGATAGTTATCGAGGGTAGAGTATTCAATACAAATTTGTTGGTTCGCGCGACGGGAAGTGAAAGAATATTCTCAAGTATTAGGAGCTGAATGCGTCAGATTCAACCACACCTGAAAGATTAGTATCTGCAAGCAAAGTATCAGTAGCAAATAGTATGATAGCAACGGTGCCAGAAACGATCTGTTGACAAGGCAGACTATTCCTAACGGTTGTATCAATGGCGCCAGTAAGTTGCCCGTGGACGGGAAATATTCTTTCCCGGCAACGGTGCCAGAAAAAGGATTGTAGCTGGTAGTAGCAGTGTAACGAGTAAGAGCAGTGGCGAGGAACAGCAGTAGTGACAGCAGCAGCAAGTAACAGTAGTAGCAACAGTAGTGGCAGCATCAGCAGGACAAAGCGAGTAATAGTAGCAGCAAGTAACAGTAGCAGCAACAGTAGTAACAGCAGCAGAGCAAAACAACTAACGGCAATAGAAGTGGGACAAACTCGTAGGCAATGGGTCGGTGATTTGTTTGGATGACATTCATCATGCAACAGTTATAACACGGAGAGATATGTGGCTAACTCCCGATCGTAAATGTGATGTAGGCATGCATTCCGTGTGTCGTCATACGTGCTTAGGGAAAAGAACTTGCATGACATCTATTGTCCATCTCTCCCGTGGCATCGGGGTCCAAAAGGATACTACGGGATATTAAGGTTCTCCTTTTAATAAAGAACCGGACCAACGCATTAGCACTTGGTGAACACATGAACTCCTCAAACTATGGTCATCACCGTGAGTGGTTCCGGTTATTGTCACTGTGGGGTTCTCGGGTCATAACACATAGTAGGTAACTACAACTTGCAAGGTCGGATCTAAAACACACATATATTGGTGACAACATAATAATTTCAGATCTGAAATGATGGCACTCGGGCCCTAGCGACAAGCATTAAGCATAGCAAAGTAGTAGCAACATCAATCTCAGAACATAGTGGATACTAGGGATCAATCCCCGTCAAAACTAACTCGATTACATGATAGATCTCATCCTACTCATCACCGCCCAGCGAGCCTACGAATAGATTACTCACGAACGATGAAGAGCTTCATGGAATTGGAGAGGGAAGAAGGTTGATGATGACGATGGCGACGATTTCCTTGATCCGGAGCCCAAAACGGACTCCAGATCTGCCCTCCAGATGAAGAACAAGATGTGGCGGCGCCTCTGGATCGAAAACGCGATGAAATGTTCTCTCTTTATTTTTTCCGGGATGAAAGGGAATAAATAGCGCTGGAGTTGGGGGCGGCAGAGCCACGTAGGCCCCACAAGCTTGGTTGCCGCGGCCAGGGGGGAGGCCGCGGTGGCAGGGCTTGTGGCCCACTGGCTCGTCCCCTCCGGTGGATCTTTGCACGGGTATTTTTCATATTTTCCAGAAATATTCTCCGTAAATTTTCAGGGCGTTCCGAGAACTTTCATTTCTGCACAAAAAGAACACCATGGCAATTCTCGTGAAAAAAACGTTAGTCCGGGTTAGTTCCATTCAAATCATGCAAATTAGAGTCCAAAACAAGGGCAAAAGAGTTTCGAAAAGTAGATACGATGGAGACGTATCAGGGCTCTGATGGTGTTGCAAGGGTTGTTTCTGTTGATTGGAATTCAGTAGAATTAAATGACCCAACTGATTTAGTCATTGCACCAATGGATGACACTGAGATGGGGAAAAAAATTGGCATTCCAGTAGCTAATGAAGATAAGGAGGAGAAGGATAGTGAATGTAGTATGCCTACTGATACTGATGCTACCAGAGATAGAATTGAAGATGTGGATGGACAACTGATGGAAGATGGTGCAGATGATGTAGATGGTGCACATGATGATTAGTTGGTAAATGTGTATGACAAGGAAAACCCTGTTATTTAGTGGGAAAGTTGTTAAAAAATTAACACCTACCATTCTATATTATGGTATAGGCCAGGATTTAACACTACCATCAAGTGTGATCATATCAACAACAACTTGGCAGAAAGTTTTAACAACAAGGTGAAGCAGTTAAATTTTTTGCCTGTGCGTGACATGGTTGACCATTTCAGGATCATGATCATGCGCTTGTGGGAATTGAGAAGAAGGACTGGGGATTGTCTACAAGGGGATAAGCTTCCTGCGGTGGTACAACACGTGGTCAACAGGAGTAGAAATCTTACGCATTTATCTGTTGAAAAATCTTCTATTTTGGGTGCTGAAGTTAGAGATACAAAAACTTGTAGAAGGCATGTTGTTAACACTGAAGTGCATGATTGCACTTGTTTGGAGTGGCAACACACTGGGAAACCATGTGATCATGCCATACTTTTCTTGGCCTCCGCACCGAAGATAAACATGCACCCATATTTGCACGAATATTACTCAGTAGCAAGATTCAAGGCTGCATATGCAACTCCAACTCAAGCACTTACATATCAGCCTCACTCGCCTGAAGTGGAAATTGAATTTTCCATGTGTCCTCCCCTAACAAAAAGAAAGGCCGGCATGGCTAAAGAGAGTAGATTCAAGGCATGGTTTGAGAAAGGTGGGAGTAGTAAAAGGGCAAGGGAAAGAAGGATGGAAAGCCAAAAAGGCCCCAAAAAGGTAACAAAAACATATGCAAGTTGTGCTAGGAACTTGGGCACCGAAAAGGATCTCCAAAATGTTATTACACTCGTGAAAGGCCAAATTATGTGGGCATATGTTTGCCATGTTTAATATTTTGTTGCATTTTTCAATTAATAACCAGTTGACATGATTTATCTTTTTAGGAGGAAACATGCAGGTGAGCCCCTTGTTGTTGAACATTGTTGGCCAAAGAAAAAGGCAAGAGGCAATGTATGTATAAAAAAGAGAAGTTCTTGTGAAACAATACACATTCAACCAGACTTGGAATGTGTGGTGCAAAATGAGCAAGACTTGGATGGTGTGGTGCAAAATGAGCAAGACTTGGATGTGCTGCTGCAAGATGAGCAAAATTTTGTTGTTCTGGTGCCAACTGAAGATATGGGTACCTCTGAAGATATTCCAGCTGATGTTGTGCAAGCTGAGGCTATGTTGGAAGTTGAGTTGCCAACTGAAGATATTCCATCTAATGTGGTGCCAACTGAGCCTATATTGGAAGTTGTGCTGCCAACCCGTGATGCTATTGGGTCCGATGATATTGTAACTGTTGTGGTGCGAAATAAAGCTACTGTTCCACGCAGTCCAGTGAAGAAAATCAAGAGCTTGAGTGAACTGGGTGTTGTACAATAAAAACAAGATTGCTAAAAAGAAGAAGAAATTGAGTGGTAGGAGGAAGTAAAAGTGAAAATTTGTTCAAAGTTGTGTATTGCTACTATGGTGTTGAAATTTGTTGAAACTTGTGAATTACTTTGATATGATATGTATTTGTGTAATACTATTCAAGGATTCTGAATAAATTCAAGGATTCAAGGATTTGTGTAATACTATTCAAGTTTGATACTTGTTTAAATGTTGGTCAAACTTAGGTTTGACCAAGTTTGAAATGAGCATAAAAAATTCAAAAAAATTGGAAAAATGTGCACATGTTCTTACTTTGTCATATACTAAGAACTCAAATTGATTTGGCTGTTTTAGACATGGTGGATAAAAAAACTTGCTTAGAAATGGGTTGTTTACCCTACCTTTGGAGCTAATTTGAAACTCATGTGTGAAGACAAGCGGTTTTGGGTGTTGAACTTGAAACTTTTAAAAACCTCACAAAAGCTTCATTTTGGAGTGACTAACAAGTATCCACGCTTGGTTTTTCATTTTCATGTTTGAAACTTGTTTAAATGCTGGTCAAACTTAGGTTTGACCAAGTTTGAATTGAGCATAAAAAATTCAAAAAAATATATTCAAAAAATTAGCCAAAAAGGAAACTTGACATCTAGTGTGTGTATACAAGAGTCCATCCTAATATGGGATTGTTTTGATAAAATATGACATACGTAACACTAAATCCTATCTCACTTCTCTTGAAAACAGTGCAACCTCGTTCTTGATAGCCTTCTTTGAGAAGTTTTTTTCATGAAAAACTCCATAGTCCAGGTTTCTTATTTTCCAATCGAGTTAGTCACATAGAACAATGATTGGCACAAGTTTTCTATGTTTTGACTTTTTTTGAATTAGTTATGCTCAACCCTAACCATTGAAAACCTCTCAAAACCCTACACCCTCGTTCGTGATAGCCAAGTTTGTGAAGGCTTTTTCATGAAAAACTCCGTAGTCTAAGTTTCTTATTTTTCCTAGATACTTAGTGACATAGAACGATGATTGGCACAAATTTTATATTTTTTTTATTATTATTGAATTAGTTATTCTCAACCCTAACCGTTGAAAACCTCTCAAAACCTCTCAAAACCCCGCCCCCTCTGGGCCATTGGATCGTGTTGAATGGACGGTCTGGATCAGGCACTAGGGCTACGTCACCGATCCGCGGGCTGAACTCTGATTGGCTGATCCGCGGGCTGGTCAATTTACGTTGGATAAGATTGAGCAGGCGGACCATGTATTGTTGGGCTTAATTAAAGCGGCCCGCCCGTTGGACCGATGGACACCACGCCGATCCGATTTGAGCAGGCCTGAAAAGCACGTATGCATGCATGGGCACGCAGCCCTGCGCTGCCGCCCTCGTAGCCTAGATGCCCGACCATCGCTAGCCGCTGCATGCATGGCATCAAGCTCATCTCTCCATGCGTTTTTAATGGCCAGTGTGCTATGCGATGCCACACTTGCATGCACAGGCGGCACAGGTACAAAACGAGCAACCGTGAACCCCGACTGATGGCACAGAGCTGCATCCTGGCTATTGATGCCGCTTTCGGTTTCGCTGCTTGGCTATTCTAGATGCCTCTCATCTCTCCACACGTTTTTAATGGCCAGTGTTCTAAGCGAGATGTTGGCAGTACGACCATGATGCCACACTTGCATGCACGGGCGGCAAACGCACAGAACGTGAAGGCGTGAACCTGGACCGACGACACAGAGCTGGCAGCGCTGAAAACGTAACATCGCAGCCTGGCTATTGATGCCGCTTTCGATTTCCCATGCGTGTACACACTTGTACGCTCCCCTCCCCCGATTCCACCCAACACCGCCCGGTCATTACTTCCACCTGGTGTAAAACACGTCGCACTAGGGATATTTAAGCCACCTATCATCTTCCTCCTCCTCACTCATCCTCTCCCATCAGCATCCGTACCCTCTGCATCCTCTTCTCATCACCACAAACAACCACAAAACCAGGTCGCCGCAACCATGAACGGGTCACCCTTCTACACCGGGCGAACATTCCGCTTTCCCCCACCGTGACGGAGAGGCTCTACCCCGCCGAGGTGTACATCTAGAACACACTTCGTGTGTGGGCGATGTCAAGATGGAGGGGCACAAGGGAATTCACGAACGCCTTCCTTGCGCTCGGATTCGTCACCTCCCCCGGGGATATCCAAGGATGTACTGAGTCAAGGAGGTCATCCACAACGGGGTTATGGTTGCCATCCTTGCCCACTTCACCAACTCCATCGACGAGTTCTACCTCCTCGGTTGTGTGTTCTTGCGTGGCTGCGAGTTCACCACTTTCACCACCCACAACATCTTCACGGACTACACCAACATCTTCCCCACCGCGGAGCGCATGCACACTCTACCGTACCCCGTCGACAACACCCTGGAGGAGCAGTAAAGGGTGCCAGGAGCAGGAGCGAGATGGAGGAAGAGCGAGGAGGAGCAAGGAAGGCAGACTATCTACCCATCTATCTACCTTTTTTATCTAAATCTATCTATCTATGTTTGTGTTATGTTATTTATAAGTTGTAAGCTGCGGGCTTGGTTGGCCCGAACTATCTATGTTATGTGTCATTCTATTATTAAGTTATTGCTACTTATGGTACTATGGATTGATCTATCTATATAAGTTGTAATGGTACTATCTATGTCATGCTTGTGTTGATCCACCCCTATCAGTTGATATATATCGTGCTTGGTGCACCGATATCTTCCCCACCACGGGGCGCATGCACACTCTGCCGTACCCCATTGACAAAACCCCGGAGGAGCAGTGAACGGCGCCTGGAGGAGTTGGCCACGGAGGAGTTGGCCTTGGAGCAAGCAAGCAAGCCGGTGGTGTTTTATCTTATCTAGGGTGCCGTTTTATTATTGTCGTGTTGGGTTGAACTATCTATATAAGTTGTAATGGTACTATGTATGTCATGCTTGGGTTTATCTATGTTAGTTGTAATGTGGTACTATCTAGCTCATGCAATGCTACTACTTATGCTACTATATTGATGTGTTCTATCTAGTTTTTGTTTTTTCTATCTAGTTGATATTGGTCAATTGATATATGTGCTTGATGTTCTATCTAATTGATCTATGTGTTACTAATACAACTATGACATGCAACTAATTTAGTTCGTGCAAATAGTTATTGGATTAACTCGAATGCCCACAATAAATATATCTGTGCTCCTAAAAATATTGCTTTGAATTTTACCTCTGGCCAATATTTCCAGAGCAAAACAGAAACATTTTCTTGGACATACTTGAAGCGAATTTTAACTTGATCATTTCCAAAAATGATTTGAGAGGCTTTCATATATCCCCATTTAATTTGGGATTCATGGAACCATATACATGCATGAAAACAATCACAAAACAATAGTGGACAAGCAACAAAAATATAAAGCAAAACAAAATAAGTTACAATACATACGGCCCAACATTTATTCAACATAAAAATTTGTCCAAAGTAAAAACAAGTAAAGAAGTATATGTTTGTTAGAGGTTTATTTAGCGAAGCAACTTTTTATTTTAGTCGAAGCATTTTTCTAAACATGGGTGCCTCAATGCTATAAAACAGGGATGGTGCCCCTACGCTGGTGGGCTGGTCTCTATTTGGGCCTGGTTATTTTTTCACAGCCCAACATCTATTCGGCAACCAGATATTTTTTAATAGAAACTGAATTTGAGGGGTGTGCACTTTGTTAACTCAAGAAGATGAATAGAGCATGAACACTGAATATTTCCTGCGAATTACATGAAAATGTCGCACAGGGGCTTGCTTCGATTCAATTACATGAACTTGGCATGATGCACAGATTGCATCCTATACCCCGAAGGACCTAAATGCCCCCTCTAATGATGGATGAACAACACGTAAAACAAAAAAGAGAGCAATGATACAACAATAGAACCCCGTGCCATGAAATTTGCTTCCTTCTACAAGTCGATCATCTCCATTAGATTTTTCTTGATCTTCTTTAGTTCCCCGGTCAGTTCAGACTCCAAGTGCAGTTCAGCATTGCGCGCATACCTCACCGTCGCACGACTCTGCCCGCCCCTCTGTCCGAGCTCCCCAAATTCTCCATCTGCGGCACCCTGCCCAAATTGAGCTCCCAGGTTGCGGCCCTACTCGAATCAATGTAGCCCTCAAACTGAATCCTCTCAACATATTCATCCATCCACTCGAAATGGGTGCATTTCTTCAAGATCTGAAAACAACAATATGAACCCTAAATTCCAAATTCGAGGGAAAAAACAAAATATGGAGAAATCAGAGCAAACGACGGTGAAAGAACGGGCTAAGAACTGAGATCTAACCTTGCCATCACTTCGTGCCATTGTTTTGCTCAAGCACTTCACAAATTCCCGCCCAAGATTTCCATTATCATCAGTCCTAGTGACCAGCCGTTTGAGAGCTCTGGGCATGGGAAGTCAGGGCACCTTGTGAGCGGCACTGGACGATACCGACACCATTTTGAGTGCGCGGTGCAGGAGGTGGACATCTGCACTAGGTCGTTGGAGAAGAGGAAGAATGGGGAAAGGGGAAGCAATGGACGGCGGTGGGCGGATGGGCACAGGCGGTCGTCTCTTCTAGATGCGAAGAGATGGGTCCCGCGCTTAGTGGACAAGTGGTGGGTCCCACGCTTACGTGGATAAGTTGTGGGTCCAACCCCTAAGGCAGGCTTCAGCTGATGCACTGACAAGTGGGTTCTGTAACTATATGCACTGCCAAGTAGGGCCCGTGCTTACGTGGATAAGTTGTGGGTCCACCCCTAACAGCCAATGAGGGCATTAGTTCAGATTAAGTGCCATGTCGTGTTTGGGATATTTCCTCGCTCAGAAGTGTCGCACCAAGGCAATTCGGACGAAAGACGCCCCACTCCTTACAATTCACCTCAAAGATGTCGCATAGGAGCTATTGACCCCCTATATATACCCCTACAAAGGTTAGATCAATACACAACAACACATAATACTCCAGTCCATTTACGATTTCCACATGGTATTAGAGCGGTTAGTCTCATGATGCCGATTCTAGGACTTCCACCACTACCGCATCGCGCGCCGCCTCCAAAGAGATCAATCTCCTCTCCCCAGGGGCGCAACACCCGATCAATCAAAGATTAGAACAGTTCATAGATTAGATCAGTTTCATAGATTAGGTCAACTCAATTTTCGAAATTATATTAGATTAGGTTTCCTTTAGCCACCAAATAAACTCGATAAACCCACAAAATCCGGTGAAAATCAATGCAGAATTCGGCATCCAGAACTCCATCGCGTCTCCGACGGCAGCAACGTGCGGCACCGACCTTCACACAATGCGTCCCACACAGACGCTTGACGGTGGCAGCCCCGGGTGGCCAAACGAGTTGGCAAACAGGGCAGCAGGTCCGTTCGGGCGCTCGCATGCGCTCATTGCCGCACGCATACGGATACGGGCGCGTCAACACCAGGAGGAGAGTGAACGAACTCGATGCATCTACATCGATAGCGGACACCGTCTCATGGAGCCGCGAACACGACATCTTTAGTACGGACGTGATACGTCTCAAACGTATCTATAATTTTTGATGCTTTCACGCTGTTATCTTGTCAACTTTGGATGTTTTGTTTACCTTTTATATCTTTTTTGGGACTAACTTATTAACTCAGTGCCAAGTGCGAGTTCCTGTTTTTTCTGTGTTTTTGACTCTTTTCAGATTTGATTTTGGAACGGAGTCCAAAGGGAATAAAATCCCCAAAATGATTTTTTCCAGAACGGAAGAAGATTGGGAGGCTTGAGGGCCAAGAAAGTGGGCCCACAGGGAGCCCACAAGCCCTGTTGCCGCGGCCAGGGGGGACGCCGCTGCAACCAAGCTTGTGGCCCCCCTTGCGCTCCCCTACCCTAGGTCTTTGGCCTATAAATTCCCTAAAAATCCAGAAAAAATCAGGGCGTCCACGAAAACACTTTTCCGCCGCCGCAAGCTTCTGTTTCCGTGAGATCTCATATGGAGACCCTTCCTGGTTCCCTACCGGAGGGGACTTTGGAGTTGGAGGGCTTCTTCATCAACATCATCGCCCCTCCAATGACTCATGAGTAGTTCACTTTAGACCTATGGGTTCGTAGTTAGTAGCTAGATGGCTTCCTCTCTCTCTTGGATCTTCAATACAAAGTTCTCCATGATCTTCATGGAGATCTATCCGATGTAATCCTCTTTGGCGGTGTGTTTGTCGAGATCCGATGAATTGTGGATTTGTGATCAGATTATCTATGATATATATTTGAGTCTTTGCTGATTTCTTATATGCATGATTTGATATCCTTGTAAGTCTCTCCGAGTCTTGGGTTTTGTTTGGCCAACTAGATCTATGATTCTTGCAATGGGATAAGTGCTTTGTTTTGGGTTCATACCGTGTGGTGACCTTTCCCAGTGACAGAAAAGGTTGCAAGGCACACATCGTGTTGTTCCATCAAGGGTAACAAGATGGGATTTTATCGTAGATATGAGATTGTCCATCTACATCATGTCATCTTGCTTAAGGCGTTACTCTGTTCTCATGAACTTAATACACTAGATGCATGCTGGATAGCGGTCGACGTGTGGAGTAATAGTAGTAGATGCAGAAAGTATAGGTCTACTTGTTTTGGACGTGATGCCTATAGATATAATCATTGCCATAGATAACGTTGCGACTTTGCGCGGTTCTATCAATTGCTCGACAGTAATTCGTTCACCCATCGTCTACTTGCTTTCATGAGAGAAGCCACTAGTGAACACTACGGCCCCCGGGTCTATTCACACCTATCGTTTCCACTTTTGCTTTTACTTTGCTTTGTTTCTTTGTTGCTTTCAGTTCTCACTTGGCACACAATCTATAAGGGATTGACAACCCCTTTATAGCCTTGGGAGCAAGCTCTTTGTGTTTGTGCAGGTACTTGTTATATTCCTTCACTACATCGATACCTTGGTTCTCAAAACTGAGGGAAATACTTACCACCGTTGTGCTACATCACCCTTTCCGCTTCGAGGGAACACCAAATAAGGCACCAAGGCCACTATCACGCCCAAGATGCGACCCTATCCTCAATTTGGCACGAAGGCCTCGTCAGGGATAGAAGCGCATCTCGTCGTGTCGCAAGAATGGATATCGTTACAATTACATGTACTGAACAGGAGAGATATATAAAGAGTTGGCTTACACTCGCCACAAGCTACATCAGAGTCACATCAGTACATTACATAATCATCAAGAGTAAGAGCAGGGTCCGACTACGGACGAAAACAAACGACAAAAGAAGAACGACGTCCATCCTTGCTATCCCAGGCTGCCGGCCTGGAACCCATCCTAGATCGATGAAGAACAAGAAGAAGAAGCAACTCCAAATGAACAATCAACGCGCTCGCGTCACGTAATCTTTACCTGTACCTACAACTGGTGTTGTAGTAATCTGTGAGCCACAGGGGACTCAGCAATCTCATTTCCAAAGGTATCAAGACTAGCAAAGCTTAATGGGTGAGGTATGGTTAAGTGGTGAGGTTGCAGCAGCGGCTAAGCATATATTTGGTGGCTAACTTACGAGTAGAAGAAGTAAGAGGGGGAAGATCTACGCATAGCGGACGTGAACTACAGATGATCAAATGAATGATCCTGAACACCTACCTACGTTAGACATAACCCCACCGTGTCCTCGATCGGAGAAGGAACTCACGAACGAGACAGTCACGGTTACGCACACAGTTGGCAAGTTTTAATTAAGTTAACTTCAAGTTATCTAGAACTAGTGTTAAACAAAGTTTCCACGTTGCCACATAACCGCGGGCACGGCTTTCCGAAAGATTTAACCCTGCAGGGGTGCTCCAACTAGTCCATCACAAATTACCACAAGCCGCATAGAAACCCTCAATCACGAAGCTCGCGATCTCGTCGGATTCCCTAGTGGAAAACCTCAACTCTGAGATTATCCAAAGCATCACCGGAATCCCGATGCACAAGATATCTCGTCAAAGGTAAAACTAATCCAGCAAGGCCGCCCGACGTGTCGACA
Source organism: Hordeum vulgare subsp. vulgare (assembly GCF_904849725.1). NCBI lineage: Eukaryota > Viridiplantae > Streptophyta > Magnoliopsida > Poales > Poaceae > Hordeum > Hordeum vulgare. Next base: position 367,733,724 of record NC_058519.1, read on the forward strand.
TACCCGATAGGAGTCGCGTATCTCGTTCTCAGGACACGACGGATGGAACTAGCTACGAGTGCCAAACCTCGAGTTTCCTCGCGGTGGCCCTGCAGGCAGACCGTTTGGGACCAACACCATCAACACTGGCCCCCCTGTTTATGTAAAATTACTCCTCGGGTAACGCTAACTCCCTATGCATTTCAATTTATCAAAATTATTATGTTGGGCAAATGTAGAACCAAAGTTGGGCCTTGCCAGACCAGCTTTAATCTAAAATGAATTATCAAGGGGGTCCCCATAATAACCCCGATCGTGTTAGGAGCGCTCAATTATGGAACATAACACCGGTAGCCGAAAACTAAGGGGGCAAAGGTGGAACAAAACACCAGGCTAGAAAAGGCCGAGCCTTCCACCTTTTACCGAGTATATAGGTGCATTAAATTAAGTAGCATTAATATGGTGATATAACAAGGAACCCATGCTTTCACATGGAAGCAACTCCACCTGCAACTAGCAACGCTAACAACATGGATAAGCAAGCGGTAACATAGCCAATCAGTGGTTTGCTAGGTCGAACAAATTGAAGGTTTCATGGCATTGTTGAGAGGCTGATATTTAACATGTGGTAGGCAACGAGACATAACGATAGAGACGGTAAAACTAGCATGGCAATGATAGTAATGGTATCTGGGGAAATGATCATCTTGCCTGAGATCCCGCTTGGAAGAAGAATGCCTCCATGAAGCAGACGAACCGACGTAGTCGAACGGGTTCTCACATCCGACACGCTTGCGGAACTCTATCGAGACGAAGCAAACCGGGAACACAAATCAACACACGGAATTCACCACACGATGCACAACACAAATGATGCATGAGCAGCTGAAAACATGCAAGTCACGGCATGACAGTTCACACAATCAAACACTACACATTAAGTGAAGTTCAATATGCAACGAGTTGCATATTGACGAAACTCCACATATGAATTATTTAGTTCTCTCCCGATTAGACACACGGCAATATTAAATGTGGTTAAACATGCAAGAGGTGAAGCGGAAATTAAACTACCTATCTAGACATTTTAAATGAGGTCAGAAATGACATATAGCATCTCCGAGACGACCTCGCATGTTAATTTACAATTCTGTCCAGATCTGAACTAATGCATTTAATTAGTTGTTAAACAGCAAAACAAATAGGTTCACGTGATTCTACGCGTCATGGCAAGCAATCTACACATAAAGAACATCTCCAACGGAGCTACGGACCAAAAGATAGAAGCACCGCAAGATATGATGGCATGAATGCAATATGTGTGCAACGACGGTCACGAGCACTTCAAAACATACAACCAGCAAGAGAAAATGAAACTACACGAGATTCTAAGCAAGTTTCATGTAGGACACGATCAAACCGGAGCTACGGTTCAAAAGATACGAGCAAAACAAGAAATGACTACAATCTGCCAAATCCAGCCACATAGCATTTTCTACGCCCCACAACTATGAGCTACACAACTCCGATATGCTCAAGCAAGGCATGGCACGGAAGAGGGCAAGAAGCACTACTACAAACAACTAACATCATCTAGCATGGCAGCAAGGAACACTAGGGAAAGAAGTCACAAAATGGCTTCCCACACAATATTTCAGACTTAGTGAAAATAACACCTCATGAAAGTGCAGTTTTCAGCCTGAAGGCATATTGACAGCAGCAAAACCATAAGCTACATGGTTCCAAATGGCATGAAAATTTACAGCATGCTAGAGAAACACAAGGGGTACAAATAACTCCATTGAACCAACCTCAAAAGAGCTACAGATCACAAGATGCAAGCAAGACAAGACAGCAACAAAATATAACAGATTCCAGACTTAGAAATATTTCAGCACGTCCAAAACGGCACTATTTCTAGCAACTTGAGAGCAAGCAAAACACACCTAAACATGCATTTCTATTGCAACCAAAAATACCCGCGGCTAAACAAAACATCCAAGATCAACTCTCTAGTTGACAACTAATTCAAACGAGGCACGGAATAAATCCTACGAATTAAACAAAAGGGCAACTTAGCAAAATATCTCGCGAACTAACTTACTCGAAAGCTAAAACTAATTGCACAAAAAAATCCCATGGATCTCTCTACCCCGAAAACATATAAAATATGTGGGGTTGCAACACGAAAATATTGCCACACGTAAATGCGAGATAAAAACCTATACACGGAAAAAATAAACTAGCGACAATCCCTACACGCAAAAATACCAATGTCTACTCTAAAATACATGGAAAAGTGGTTCCTAAAACATGGGCATTTTACCTAAGGCATTCGAACCAACCGGACTTGCGTGAAAAATAAATACGGGACGTATCCTATTAAAACAGCAAGTTATACTAGGCATCCGACACGCTAAACTAAATCAAACAAATATGCAAGTTATAAATTCGGATTCTACGCGAAATTCTACACCAAATACATATATAAAATGCTCCGATCCGATATACGGGTAAATATCTACGGACGATCTAATATTCATCTAATTTCTGGAATTTTATAATAATTCCAAAAATTAACATAAACAACTATGGGCCGAACAGGTGGGCGCAAAATAGCAATCGGATGCCTGGGCGAGGAATAGGGAACAGGGGGCAAGGGAGGCTTACCTTGGCGGGCCGGTCTGGTGGAGCGAGGAGGAGGCCTCGGCCTGGGGAGGCCTGACGCTCGGCTGCTTGGGCCGCGACCAGCGCTGGGTGCTGCTGGGCCACAGGCGAGGCGGGAGGAGCTGGGCCGTGGGGCTGGCGGCGGCGCACTGGAGCTGGGCCGGCCTGGGGCCCAGCCGAGCGGGGGCTGGTGGCCTCCACGACGTCGCTGGAGCGGGCGACGCACGAGGCTCGCGCGGGCGGCGCACAGGCGCACGAGCCGATGCTCAGGTCAACGCCAGCGAGGCGCTCGATCTGGATCGACCAGATCCCACTCGAGGGGAGGCGACCCCGACGCGATCTGAACTGATTCCCGGCGGCGGCGGCTGCATTTTTCTCGGGGCCGGCAGCGGAGGAAGACCGACGGCGGGGCACAGGCGAGGCAAGGCGCAGGGAGAGGCGCAGCGACCTGCGCCGGCGGATCCTTCGTGCGCCAGGCGGCGGCTCTGCTCGGGCACGGCTCGGGAGGGGGTCGGGGAAGGAGATTTTTTTCTCAGAGGCGGTCTGGTCCGTCGGATCCTCGATCTGACGGTCCAGATCGTCCAGATTGGACCTGGAGGTGGAGGAGGAGAAAGTGGGGGCTAGGGTCTGCACGAATTTCGAGGAGAGAGGGGGTTGGCTGCCTAAAAATAGTAGGGGGTCTATTTATAACAAATGGGGGGGCTAGGTTTACCGAAATTTCATTCCGGATCCAACCGCGGTGTCGGATTCAGACGAACTCCGACCATGATGAATTTCGACGGTATGGGTACGCGGCCGTGTAGAGGGAATATCCAGAGACGAGTGGGAGAACGGGCGGCGCGGCACGAATTTTTAAAACACCGACAGACGTCAGAGGGTAGACCGAATACGGCGCCGCTACGGTCGATCGTTCGGGTACTAGACGAACTCCGACCGTGACGAATTTCGACAGGCGGCCTAGCTATAACTAATCACGACCGCATGCCGAGTTTCACCCCGATCAGAGAAAGTTTAATGCACACTTTTAAAACAGGGTTTCGACGGTGCCGCGGGCGCGTGCGGTCAGGCTCGGAACGAACAACGACGAACGTGAAGAGAAGCGGCAACTAATAACGGATGCAAGTTTGAAAACTGGCGGCAACGGAGATGCCGATGCAATGCAGATGGTGCGCAGGATGCGATGATGACACGACAAACAAACGAACCACACGACGAAAACGGAAATAATAGGGGAATCTTCTGGGGCGTCGGCATCGGGCTGTCACAACTCTCCTACACTACAAGAAGATCTCGCCCCGAGATCCAAGAATGAAAGGGGGAGAGGATGAGAGAGCGGGAGGTAAAAACTTAGTCGCTTCTTTGACAAACAAGTGAAACCAACGATCCTTGAAGGTTACAAAGACATGAGAATGATATTAGAAAGAAGGAAGAATTCATGGAAAATTTCGGCAGCACTTCGGTAGGAAAATGGGACAAAAAATTCGAAAAGGAGAGAGAATTAGACAATATTCACAACAAACAAGTAAATAGAACAAGGGAACACCATGATCTTGATAGAACAACATAATCGACCCAAAAGAGCAATATCACAATGCCTCCAGAACAAGAGAATATGAACTAGCTCAAGCGGAAGAAGAGAATGAAGAAAGAATGCCAACTATCATCACAATAGAATTCAAGAACCTCCAAACAGAGAATTGACGGAGTAGTTGGAGAATCAACAACGAAGAACAAGATAGTAGTGGGCTTATGAGAATCATCTCAACAAATATGAGGTGACAACCAACCACTGAAACAAACAAGGATAGATTGGGAGCAACAAGATATGAACACTTCTTACACCAAAAGGATACATTGAGAACTGGGATTAATGACAAGCACCATGATAGCACAATCCATAGGAAAGCTTTAGGTGAAGTCCAAACCAAGATAGCTCAATGAAGAAATCATGGGTTGAAATTATCTCATGATCATAGAATTGGTGGGTTTAATTATCTCATCCTTGAAAGGAAAACTCTCTGAGGCTCCTACACTAACAAGAAGGCTATAAAACCACCTCAAAGGATAAAGGAAGAACAAATGCACTTGGGAATGCAAGAGAACGGATACTTGAGAAAAGAATTGATATCATGAGCCACCTGAGAGAAAACTAGAACAAGGCACCAGAATAATCGAGAGACGAACGAAGAGACAACCATTAAGAAGATTTGAGGATGAAAGCTGAAAGCTGAGAACGAAGATTCTTCTCAAATTATGGCCTTCGGAGGAACAAGAAATAAAACAACTCAGAATTGCACCGGGTAACAAGAAAGGATCACTCATGATTGGAGCAAATAAGATGACGACACCAAGCTGAAATGATGAATTTCCAAGAGAATGAACCAAGATTGAGAGAAACACTCCTTCGGATAGCAAGCTGAGAATGAGGAGGAGAACACCACCAAGAATTAATGAGACACTCCGGAATAAAGAAGGATGCAAGGTTGAGCCAAATAAGAGAATTAATTCAAATTGATCTTGAAGAAGGGATATGACTGATGAAATTCATACTTACGTCATAGTTGAAAAGAATTTAATGATCTCCGGAAAAAGATTAAAGAGCCAGGTAAGATCCTGGGAAGAACATGTGGGTTATGGGCCCACCCAAAGAAATCACCGTTAGAAAAGATTGCTGGAAAGATTGATATTGCACCCGTAGAAATGAAAACTTGATGAGGTTGAGCACCTCAAAATAATTAAAGAATTGAAAACAAGAAACTGTGAGTATCTTCAACGCTCCAGATAGAATAGAAATAACTGAATAAACAAGATAGAATGATAAGAATCTCCAACATAGGAAAGAATTACAAGGATAAATAGAATATAATGAACACGGATAATTAAATTGAAATCACCGGAAAAGATGACAATAATGAACAAATATGACACGAATCTCCCGAGAATCTTCACAATGAAACACCGGTTATGAAAGAAAGAAGAGAAAGCGGAAGCATCACTGAAATGAAAATGCAGTTGGATGAAATCCAATCACTGAAGAAAAAGGGCGGGAGGGCGGGGAAAAACAAAAACAACTTGAGACAGATGAGACAACTCCGGAAAGAATTGAGAGAATGATCTGCAAAAATTTGAGAGGATTGAATTCAGTTGCACAGAAGCACACCGGTAAAATGGAATTGATACGATGACTCCGGTTGAAAAGGATTTGACATGATAACTGATAGAGCAAAAGAATTAATACTCTCATAAAAATATGAGAACACCTCTTAGGAAAGATGTGAAATCACCACTTGACATCGAAGGAACACGAATTACCACATTCAACAATACAAAGGGTGTGTCTTGCAAATAGCCAGAACAAACTCATGAGAAAGATTTCGTCCAATATTTTCGTGGACAGGATCGCACGGGCTCGATTTAACAGTAGCCATCAAGTGCAAGGCAGTGCAACCAACATACGAAGCGTCCCCGAGTCGTAGCAAGCTACAAGGACTCTTTAAGACACAACGTGTACCGCTGTAAGTCGACCGTGAACAAACGAATCCACTAGATGTCGAACCCCAACCTAACATCATGCATTTGTTAGAAGATTGTCCTATAAGCAACTACAAGAATTCCCACCTATGAATTCCCGAAATAACTGGTCATGCAATCTGGTACACGGATACAAGGAGTAATATCACACAACTCCTATACTAACCCGTCACCTGTATCACCTCCGTCAACGCACAACCAGAATCTCGGACCTTCATCTACAACAGACCCTCGTGATCACAACGATAGAAAGTATGGCAGTAGTCCCGAACAATCTGCACCAGTACTGGGGACATCGGGGTTATCTCGCCACTACTAGTATAGAAGCAATTACGAACATCCTTCGTTCTGAGATACCAAGAAACCTGAATGATAACGATGTGCTCGAGAATCCCCTGGAGCTCAACTCCTCGGAAGAAAATCAAGTCAGACAGGAGGCACCAAGACAGAACTCCGTCACATCGGCATCATATAGATTCCAAAAATATCCGCGTGATCCTAAAAAAAAATTGAGTGAGAAGAGGAGTAGAATTAAATTATTACGTCAAGATTCCTCACGAGAGCATAGAAGAGGAGAAAAAAGAATCCTACTCTCCGATATATAACTAGACTCAAATCAGTTTTTCACTAGACTCGACTCGGCCAAGTTCGATCAATCAAGGGGGCTCCTAGGTTGGTACGGCTCTGATACCAACTTGTCACGCCCAAGATGCGACCCTATCCTCAATTTGGCACGAAGGCCTCGTCAGGGATAGAAGCGCATCTAGTCGTGTCGCAAGAATGGATATCGTTACAAGTACATGTACTAAAAAGGAGAGATATATAAAGAGTTGGCTTACACTCGCCACAAGCTACATCAGAGTCACATCAGTACATTACATAATCATCAAGAGTAAGAGCAGGGTCTGACTACGGACGAAAACAAACGACAAAATAAGAACGACGTCCATCCTTCCTATCCTAGGCTGCCGGCCTAGAACCCATCCTAGATCGATGAAGAACAAGAAGAAGAAGCAACTCCAAATGAACAATCATAACGCTCGCATCAAGTAATCTTTACCTGTACTTGCAACTGGTGTTGTAGTAATCTGTGAGCCACAGAGGACTCAACAATCTCATTTCCAAAGGTATCAAGACTAGCAAAGCTTAATGGGTGAGGTATGGTTAAGTGCTGAGGTTGCAGCAGCGGCTAAGCATATATTTGGTGGCTAACTTACGAGTACAAGAAGTAAGAGGGGGAAGATATGCGCATAGCGGACGTGAACTACAGATGATCAAATGAATGATCCTGAACACCTACCTACGTTAGACATAACCCCACCGTGTCCTCGATCGGAGAAGGAACTCACGAACGAGACAGTCACGGTTACGCACACAGTTGGCAAGTTTTAATTAAGTTAACTTCAAGTTATCTAGAACTAGTGTTAAACAAAGTTTCCACGTTGCCACATAACCGCGGGCACGGCTTTCCCAAAGATTTAACCCTGCAGGGGTGCTCCAACTAGTCCATCACAAATTACCACAAGCCGCATAGAAATCCTCAATCACGAAGCTCGTGATCTCGTCGGATTCCCTAGTGGAAAACCTCAACTCTGAGATTACCCAAAGCATCACCGGAATCCCGATGCACAAGATATCTCGTCAAAGGTAAAACTAATCCAGCAAGGCCGCCCGACGTGTCGACATACCCGATAGGAGCCGCATATCTCATTCTCAGGACACGACGGATGGAACTAGCTACGAGTGTCAAACCTCGAGTTTCCTCGTGGTGGCCCCGCAGGCAGACCGTTTGGGAGCAACACCATCAGCACTGGCCCCCCCTGTTTATGTAAAATTACTCCTTGGGTAGCGCTAACTCCCTATGCATTTCAATTTATCAAAATTATTATGTTGGGCAAATGTAGAACCAAAGTTGGGCCTTGTCAGACCAGCTTTAATCAAAAACGAATTATCAAGGGGGTCCCTATAACAACACCGATCGTGTTAGGAGCGCTCAATTATGGAACATAACACCGGTAGCCGAAAACTAAGGGGGCAAAGGTGGAACAAAACACCAGGCTAGAAAAGGCCGAGCCTTCCACCTTTTACCGAGTATATAGGTGCATTAAATTAAATAGCATTAATATGGTGATATAACAAGGAACCCATGCTTTCACATGGAAGCAACTGCACCTGCAACTAGCAACGCTAACAACATGGATAAGCAAGCGGTAACATAGCCAATCAGTGGTTTGCTAAGTCGAACAGATTGAAGGTTTCATGGCATTGTTGAGAGGCTAATATTTAACATGTGGTAGGCAACGAGACATAACGATAGAGACGGTAAAACTAGCATGGCAATGATAGTAATGGTATCTGGGGAAATGATCATCTTGCCTGAGATCCCGCTTGGAAGAAGAATGCCTCCGTGAAGCAGACGAACCGACGTAGTCGAACGGGTTCTCACATCCGACACGCTTGCGGAACTCTATCGAGACGAAGCAAACCGGGAACACAAATCAACACACGGAATTCACCACACGATGCACAACACAAATGATGCATGAGCAGCTGAAAACATGCAAGTCACGGCATGACAGTTCACACAATCAAACACTACACATTAAGTGAAGTTCAATATGCAACGAGTTGCATATTGACGAAACTCCACATATGAATTATTTAGTTCTCTCCCGATTAGACACACGGCAATATTAAATGTGGTTAAACATGCAAGAGGTGAAGCGGAAATTAAACTACCTATCTAGACATTTTAAATGAGGTCAGAAATGACATATAGCATCTCCGAGACGACCTCGCATGTTAATTTACAATTCTGTCCAGATCTGAACTAATCAATTTAATTAGTTGTTAAACAGCAAAACAAATAGGTTCACGTGATTCTATGCGTCATGGCAAGCAATCTACACATAAAGAACATCTCCAACGGAGCTACGGACCAAAAGATAGAAGCACCGCAAGATATGATGGCATGAATGCAATATGTGTGCAACGACGGTCACGAGCACTTCAAAACATACAACCAGCAAGATAAAATGAAACTACACGAGATTCTAAGCAAGTTTCATGTAGGACACGATCAAAACGGAGCTACGGTTCAAAAGATACGAGCAAAACAAGAAATGACTACAATCTGCCAAATCCAGCCACATAGCATTTTTTACGCCCCACAGCTACGAGCTACACAACTCCGATATGCTCAAGCAAGGCATGGCACGGAAGAGGGCAAGAAGCACTACTACAAACAACTAACATCATCTAGCATGGAAGCAAGGAACACTAGGGAAAGAAGTCACAAAATGGCTTCCCACACACTATTTCAGACTTAGTGAAAATAACACCTCATGAAAGTGCAGTTTTCAGCCTGAAGGCATATTGACAGCAGCAAAACCATAAGCTACAGGGCTCCAAATGGCATGAAAATTTACAGCATGCTAGAGAAACACAAGGGGTACAAATAACTCCATTGAACCAAACTCAAAAGACCTACAGATCACAAGATGCAAGCAAGACAAGACAACAACAAAATATAACAGATTCCAGACTTTGAAATATTTCAGCACGTTCAAAACAGCACTATTTCTAGCAACTTAAGAGCAAGCAAAACACACCTAAACATGCATTTCTATTGCAACCAAAAATACCCGCGGCTAAACAAAACATCCAAGATCAACTCTCTAGTTGACAACTAATTCAAACGAGGCACGGAATAAATCCTACGAATTAAACAAAAGGGCAACTTAGCAAAATATCTCGCGAACTAACTTACTCGAAAGCTAAAACTAATTGCACAGAAAAATCCCATGGATCTCTCTACCCCGAAAACATATAAAATATGTGGGGTTGCAACACGAAAATATTGCCACACGTAAATGCGAGATAAAAACCTATACACGGAAAAATAAACTAGCGACAATCCCTACACGCAAAAATACCAATGTCTACTCTAAAATACATGGAAAAGTGGTTCCTAAAACATGGGCATTTTACCAAAGGCATTCGAACCAACCGGACTTGCGTGAAAAATAAATACGGGACGTATCCTATTAAAACAACACGTTATACTAGGCATCCGACACGCTAAACTAAATCAAACAAATATGCAAGTTATAAATTCGGATTCTACGCGAAATTCTACACCAAATACATATATAAAACGCTCCGATCCGATATACGGGTAAATATCTACGGACGATCTAATATTCATCTAATTTTTGGAATTTTATAATAATTCCGAAAATTAACCTAAACAACTATGGGCCGAACAGGTGGGCGCAAAATAGCAATCGGATGCCTGGGCGAGGAATAGGGAACAGGGGGCAAGGGAGGCTTACCTTGGCGGGCCGGCCTGGTGTAGCGAGGAGGAGGCCTCGGCCTGGGGAGGCCTGACGCTCGGCTGCTTGGGCCGCGACTAGCGCTGGGCGCTGCTGGGCCACATGCGAGGCGGGAGGAGCTGGGCCCTGGGGCCGGCGGCGGCGCACTAGAGCTGGGCCGGCCTGGGGCCCAGCCGAGCGGGGGCTGGTGGCCTCCACGACGTCGCTGGAGCGGGCGACGCACGAGGCTCGCACGGGCGGCGCACAGGCGCACGAGACGATGCTCAGGTCAACGCCAGCGAGGCGTTGGATCTGGATCGACCAGATCCCACTCGAGGGGAGGCGACCCCGGCGCGATCTGAACTGATTCCCGACGGCGGCGGCTGCGTTTTTCTCGGGGCCGGCAGCGGAGGAAGACCGACGGCGGGGCACAGGCGAGGCAAGGCGAGGGGAGAGGCGTAGCGACCTGCGCCGGCGGATCCTTCGTGCGCCAGGCGGCGGCTCTGCTCGGGCACGGCTCGGGAGGGGCTCGGGGAAGGAGATTTTTTTCTCAGAGGCGGTCTGGTCCGTCGGATCCTCGATCTGACGGTCCAGATCGTCCAGATTGGACTTGGAGGAGGAGGAGGAGAAAGTGGGGGCTAGGGTTTGCACGAATTTCGAGGAGAGAGGGGGTTGGCTGCCTAAAAATAGTAGGGGGTCTATTTATAACAAATGGGGGGGCTAGGTTTACCGAAATTCCATTCTGGATCCAACCGCGGTGTCGGATTCGGATGATTCCGAACGCGGGTATGGGTACGCGGCCGTGTAGAGGGAATATCCGGAGACGAGAGGGAGAACGGGCGGCGCGGCACGAATTTTTAAAACACCGACAGACGTCCGAGTGTAGACTGAATACGGCGCCGCTACGGTCGACCGTTCGGGTACCAGACGAACTCCGATCGCGACAAATTTCGACAGGCGGCCTAGCTATAACTAATCACGACCGCATGCCGAGTTTCACCCGATCAGAGAAAGTTTAACGCACACTTTTAAAACAGGGTTTCGACAGTGCCGCGGGCGCGTGCGGTCAGGCTCGGAACGAACAACGACGAACTCGAAGAGAAGCGGCAACTAATAACGGATGCAAGTTTGAAAACTGGCGGCAACGGAGATGCCGATGCAATGCAGATGATGCGCAGGATGCGATGATGACACGACAAACAAAGGAACCACACGACGAAAACGTAAATAACAGGGGAATCTTCTGGGGCGTCGGCATCGGGCTGTCACAGCCACGGGGGAAATCCTTTGCATATTTTCCTAGGAAGTCCCTAAAGGCGTAGCCGTAGCAGAAGGATTCCTGGTGCCGTTGCCGAGGAGTATCAAGACAAGAATAGTCTCCCGTCAGCACCTTGTTTCTGGCGCCGTTGGAAGGTCTTTTGTTGCAGTAGCAGAAGTATTTCTGGCGCCATTGCCGGGGAAGGAGAGATCTATCCAAGTAGGTCTCACAAACTCATCTCTTACATTTCCTTTTTTTGCCAGTTGCCTCTTGTTTTCCTCTCCCCCACTTCACATTTGCCGTTTTCATTTGCCTTTCTCCTTTGCCTTTTTCGTTTGCCTTTTCGTTCACCCTTTTCTCTCGTTTGCCTTTCCGTTGCTTGTGTGCTATGTGCCTTCAATATGCTTGCATCTTCGCTTGCTGAAAATCTAGTGATATGGATCCTCATCCACTTGCTAATCTCTTTAGGAGATCCACTTATGTGGAACCAATTGCTAGTGAATTGAATGCACTTGACTATCTTTATGGAGTATTGCTTGAGATGCGTGAATCTGAAATTCGTGATGAAGAAACTTATGCAGTGATTCACGAGGGCTCCTTGAATGAAAAGCATGATTGCAATGGTTTCACTATAAATCTTATTAGTGACAATCATGCTAAAAATATGCAAAACCCTAAGCTTGGGGATGCTAGTTTTGCTATGTCCCCTACTTGTTGCAATAATCATGATTGGGGTGATGATCTTTCTTATGATCTTGAAAATTTGTTTAACCTCATGATGAATATGATATTTGCAATATTATTGGAAGTGGGTTTGGAGACATCATGACTTTAGTTGATGATAATCCCACTATTTCTGAAGAGCATCAACTTTGCATGCATGTGGATCATGAAAAGAATATCCTATGTGATAGTTACATTGTTGAATTCGATTATGATCCCACATGTAATTATTATGAGAGAGGAAAATATGGTGGTAGAAACTTTCATACCACTAAATCACCTCTCGTTATGTTGAGATTGCTCTTGTCTCTTTCTTCTTCCTTGCATATGGCAATTATTGCTTGTCTTGATAATTTGTTTTCCTATAAAATGCCTATGCATAGGAAGTATGTTAGACTTAGGTGTGATTTTCACATGTTTCATGATGCTCTCTTCGTGTCTGATTGCTATCTTTTATGAGAGCATCATTGAAATATCAATGCCTAGCTAAGGGCGTTAAACAATAGCGCTTGTTGGGGGGCAACCCAACGAATCTATCCTTTTTCTTTCTGTTTTGTGTTTTCCACACAATCATAATTCTGTTGTGATTGTGTTTTTTGTGTTTCTTTTTGTGTTTGATCCAAGCAAAGCCTTTATGACTAGTCTTGGTAATGGTTGTTTGATCCTGCTGGAAAAATACATAAACTTTTCGCTCACGAGATGATTTTTCCTTTTTATTCAGAAAGAGATTTTGAGTTGATTCTTTTTTCTGCTGATTGATATGCTTTTCCCCAGACCGTCGTAATTGTTCAATTTTTTTGAGGCACCAGAAGTATACTTAGTATACAAATGTTTACAGACTGGTCTGCTGTTAACAGATTCCGTTTTTGTTGTGTTGGTTCCTTATTTTGATGAAACTACGGATAGTATCGGGGGGTATTAGCCATGTAAGATTGAAAATACAGTAACCCAACATCAACATAAGTAGAATTTAAGTTTGCTACAGTACCTAAGGAAGTGGTGGTTTGCTTTCTTATACTAATGTTATCACGAGTTTCTGTTTAAGTTTCGTGTTGTGAAGTTTTCAAGTTTTGGGTGAAGTTCTTATGGACAAAAAGATAAAGAGTGGCAAGATCTCAAGCTTGGGGATGCCCAAGGCTCCCCAAGATGATTCAAGGATGTCGTAAAAGCCTAAGCTTTGGGATGCCCCGGGAAGGCATCCCCTCTTTCGTCTTCAATCCATCGGTAACGTTACTTGGGGCTATATTTTTATTCACCACATGTTATGTAATTTGCTTGGAGCGTCTTGTATTGTAGGAGTCTTTTATTTTTGTTGTGTCACAATCATATTTGCTGCACACCTAGAGAGAGAGACATGCACTCACCGTGATTTTGTCGAGCTTCACTTATATCCTTTGGTAGACAATTCAGCTCACATGTGCTTCACTTATATCTTTTGAGCTAGTTGTTTTTGCTCTTTGTGCTTCACTTATATATTTTAGAGCACGGCGGTGCGTGGCTTGGTAGTTGATCTATGCTATGAAAGTAGTCTCAAAAGGGGTAGTTATCCAAAGGGATACGGAAACTTCCACCTTCATGTGCATTGAATAGTTAGAGAAGTTTGATTCATCTCAACTAGTTTTGAGTTGTGGTTATGGTAATATTGAAGTTATATTAGTAAGGTGTTGTGGATCTAGAAATACTTGTGTTGAAGTTAGTGATTCCCATAGCATGCACGTATGGTGAACCTCTATGTGATGAAGTCTGAGCATGATTAGTCTTTTGATTGTCATCTTTTGTGTGGCGGTCGGGATCGCGCGATGGTTTATACCTACCAACCCTTCCCCTAGGAGTATGCGTTGAATGCTTTGTTTCGATTACTAATGAAACTTTTGCAACAAGTATATGAGTTCTTCCTGACTAATGTTGAGTCCATGGTTTAGATGCACTTTCACCTTCCACCATCATTATCTTCTTTAGTGTCGTTCAACTTTCGCCGGTGCACAAAACCCACCATTAGCCTCCCTCAAAACAGCCACCATACCTACCTACTATGGCTTTTTCAAAGTCATTCCGAGATATATTGCCATGCAACTACCACCATGACATGTGCCACCACATCTACGTTGCCATTGCATGATCGTAAGATATCTAGCATGATGTTTCCATTAATGTCCATGCCATGCTAGATCATTGTCACGGTACACTACCGAAGGCATTCCATATAGAGTCATCGTTGCTCTAAGTTTTGAGTTGTAAGTGTGATGATCATCATTGATGGACCATTGTCCCATGTGAGGAAATAAAAGAGGCCAAAGATGCCCACCAAAAAAAATAAGAGGCCAAAGAGCCCAGTCAAAACAATAAAAAAATGAGAGAAAAAGAGAGAAGGGACAATGCTACCACCTTTCCACACTTGTGCATATTAAGCACCATGATCTTCATGATTGAGAGTCTCTCGTTTTGTCACCACCATATAGCTAGTGGGAAATTTTCATTATATAACTTGGCTTGTATATTCCAATGATAGGCTACCTCAAAATTGCCTTAGGTCTTCGTGAGCAAGCAAGTTGGATGCACGCCCACTAGTTTTCTTTAAGAGCTTTCACATACTCTTAGCTCTTGTGCATCATTTGTATGGCAATCCCTACTCATTCACATTGATATATATTGATGAGCATCTCCACGGCTCATTGATATGCCTAGTTAATGTGACCATCTTCTCCTTGTTTTTCTTGCAACCTCTACGACACTCCACACCACTTAGAGCATCTCTAGTAGAACCCTCAAACCCTCAAACCCTTAAAAATAACCGTTTTTTTACAGTTTTCGTCGAAAAAACGGCATAGACTAGATCCCTTAAACCCTTAAACCCGTAAAAAAATTTAGAGGTCCAACCCTCAAACCTTCTCCCGACCTGCAGAAGTAAGGGTTGGGGAGCAAAATATACCCCAACCCTCAAACCGTTCCATCCTAGTGCGGGAGGGAAATTTCCAATCCCAACTCCCCCCGAGCCGCCGCCGTCCGGCCCCCCGGACGCCTCCCCTCCACCTCCCGAGAAGCCGCTCTCTCACCCCCCGCCGTCCGCCTCAACCTCCCCGACCGTCGCCCGCCTCAAACTTCCGCATCGCCGCTGCCTCCTCGACCTCCGCCGCCGTCACCCGCCTCGGCCTCCCAGCCGCCGCCTCCGCCTCCCGCCCGCCTCGACCTCCCCAACCGCCGTCCGCCTCGACCTCCCCGGCTGCCGCCCGCCTCCGCCTCGACCTCCTCGGCCGCCTCCGCCACCCCCCGCGCCCTCCGCCTCCCGTAGCAAGAGGCCGCCCGAGATCTCCTCGCCGATCTACATGAATATTCCGTTATAAGGGATGGGTTTGAGGGTTGTAGTCTTTGCCCCTGTTTTTTATCCCTTAAAAGTGTCAAAAATGGCCAATTCTCAACCCTTAAAACTGGTTTTAGATTTAAGGGTTTGAGGGTTCTACTAGAGATGCTCTTATAGTGCCAAAACCATGGCTCACGCTCATGTATTGCGTGAGAGTTGAAAAAGTTTCAGAAAGTAAAGGTGTGAAAACAATTACTTGGCCAATACCGGGGTTGTGCATGATTTAAATTCATTGTGCAATGATGATAGAGCATAGCCAAACTATATGATTTTGTAGGGATAACTTTCTTTTGGCCTTGTTATTTTGAAAGTTCATGATTCCCTTGCTAGTTTGCTTGAATTATTATTGTTTCCACGTCAATAGCAAACTATTGTTTTGAATCTAATGGATCTGAACATTCACGTCACATAAGAGGAGTTACAAAGGACATCTATGCTAGGTAGCATGAAAGCATCAAAAATTCATTCTTTATCACTTCCCTACTCGAGGACGAGCAGGAGTTAAGCTTGGGGATGCTTGATACGTCTCAAACGTATCTATAATTTTTTATGGTTTCACGTTGTTATCTTGTCAACTTTGGATGTTTTGTTTACCTTTTATATGTTTTTGACTCTTTTCAGCTCTGATTTTGGAACGGAGTCCAAAGGGAAGAAAATCCCCGAAATGATTTTTTCCAGAACGGAAGAAGATCGGGAGGCTTGAGGGCCAAGCAAGTGGCCCACAGGGAGCCCACAAGCCATGTTGCCACGGCGAGGGGGGAGGCCGTGGCAACCAAGCTCGTGGCCCTCTTGGCGGTCCCCTGCCCTAGGTCTTTGGCCTATAAATTCCCTAAAAATCCAGAAAAAATCAAGACGTCCACGAAAATACTTTTCTGTCGCCGCAAGCTTTCGTTTCCGCGAGATCTCATCTGGGACCCTTCCCGGTGCCCTGTCGGAGGGGATTTTGGAGTTGGAGGGCTGCTTCATCAACATCATCGCCCCTCCAATGACTCATGAGTAGTTCACTTCATACCTACGGGTCCGTAGTTAGTAGCTAGATGGCTTCTTCTCTCTCTTGGATCTTCAATACAAAGTTCTCCATGATCTTCATGGCGATCTATCCGATGTAATACTCTTTGGCGGTGTGTTTGTCGAGATCCGATGAATTGTGGATTTGTGATCAGATTATGTATGATATATATTTGAGTCTTTGCTGATTTCTTATATGCATGATTTGATATCCTTGTAAGTCTCTCCGAGTCTTGGGTTTTATTTGACCAACTACATCTATGATTCTTGCAACGGGAGAAGTGCTTGGTTTTGGGTTCATACCGTGTGGTGACCTTTCCCAGTGACAGAAAGGGCAGCAAGGCACACATCGCGTTGTTGCCATCAAGGGTACCAAGATGGGCTTTTATCGTAGATATGAGATTGTCCATCTACATCATGTCATCTTGCTTAAGGCGTTACTCTGTTCTCATGAACTTAATACGCTAGTGCATGCTGGATAGCGGTCGACGTGTGGAGTAATAGTAGTAGATGCAGAAAGTATCGGCCTACTTGTTTTGGACGTGATGCCTATAGATATAATCATTGCCATAGATAACATCAAGACTTTGCGCGGTTCTATCAATTGCTCGACAGTAATTCGTTCACCCACCGTCTACTTGCTTTCATGAGAGAAGCCACTAGTGAACACTACGGCCCCCGGGTCTATTCACACCTATCGTTTCCACTTTTGCTTTTACTTTGCTTTGTTTCTTTGTTGTTTCAGTTCTCACTTGGCAAACAATCTATAATCGATTGACAACCCCTTCATAGCGTTGGGTGCAAGCTCTTTGTGGTTGTGCAGGTACTTTTGATATTCCTTCACTGGATCGATACCTTGGTTCTCAAAACTGAGGGAAATACTTACCGCCGCTGTGCTACATCACCCTTTCCGCTTCGAGGGAACACTAAAGCAAGGCTCCAAGGCCACGGGGGAAATCCTTTGCACATTTTCCTAGGAAGTCCCTAAAGGCGTAGCCGTAGCAGAAGGATTCCTAGTGCCGTTGCTGGGGAGTATCTAGACAAGAATAGTCTCCCGTCAACACGCTTGTTTCTGGCGCCGTTGGAAGGTCTTTTGTTGCAGTAGCAGGACGCAACTTCGCCGGCTTTGATCTAGCGACACCTGACCGATAACATGGGACTTCAACAACATGCACATGTGCTGGCTTCCTGGACTTGGCCACATATGCATTGCATAGGCTTCCAAGGACAAGAAGCAACCCACAGCCGTCCAGATCGATACGGTATGTGTAGCGGACAACAACGCATCACGGGCGCATCACAACGGTGCATATTCACACAATCCAGCGACGTGCATCACAACGGCGCCTCCGGCTTTGTGCGGCTTCTGTTGGAAATATGCCCTAGAGGCAATGATAAAATACTTATTATTATATTTCCTGTTTCAAGATAATCGTTTATTATGCATGCTATAATTGTATTGAATGAAAACATAGATACATGTGTGGACACATAGACAAAACAATGTCCCTAGCAAGCCTCTAGTTGGCTAGCCAGTTGATCAATGATAGTCAAGGTTTTCTGAATATATGCAAGGTGTTGTCACTTTATAACTGGATCACATCATTAGGAGAATCATGTGATGGACTAGACCCAAATTATGAACATAGCATATGATCGTGTCATTTTGTTTCTATTGTTTTCTGCGTGTCAAGTATTTATTCCTATGACCATGAGATCATATAACTCACTGGCACCGGAGGAATACCTTGTGTGTATCAAACGCCGCAACGTAACTAGGTGACTATAAAGGTGCTCTACAGGTATCTCCGAAGGTGTCCGTTGAGTTAGTATGGATCAAGACTGGGATTTGTCACTCCGTGACGGAGAGGTATCTCGGGGCCCACTCGGTAATACAACATCACACACAAGCCTTGCAAGCAATGTGACTAAGTGTAAGTCACAGGATCTTGTATTATGGAACGAGTAAAAAGACTTGCCGGTAACGAGATTGAAATAGGTATGCGGATACCGACGATCGAATCTCGGGCAAGTAACATACCAAAGGACAAAGGGAATGACATACGGGATTATATGGATCCTTGGCATTGAGGTTCAACCGATAAGATCTTCGGAGAATATGTAGGATCCAATATGGGCATCCAGGTCCCGCTATTGGATATTGACCGATGGGTATCTCGGGTCATGTCTGCATAGTTCTCGAACCCGCAGGGTCTGCACACTTAAGGTTCGATGATGCTTTAGTATAGTTGAGTTATATGTGTGGTTACCGAATGTTGTTCAGAGTCCCGAATAAGATCACGGACGTCAGGAGGGTTTCCGGAATGGTCCGGAAATGAAGATTGATATATGGGATGGTTTCATTTGGTCACCGGAAAGTTTCGGGCATTTCCGACAGTGTACCAGGAGTGACGAATGGGTTCCGGGTGTTTACTGGGAGGGGCCCACCCACCCGGGAGTGAGCCCATGGCCTTAGGGTGGCGCACAAAGTCCTTAGTGGGCTGGTGGAGCCCGCCCAAGAGGTCTATGGCACCACAAGTAAAAATACCAAAGGGAAGAAGAAGAAAAAGGAAAGAGGGAGGTGGGAAGGAAGAGGAGGACTCCTCCTTCCCAAACCGAATTGAAGGAGGAGTCCTCCTCCACCTTCTGCCGACGCACCCTGGGGCCTTTGTGCCCCAAGGCTAGCCCCTCCCCTCCTCCTATATATATTGGTGGTTTAGGGATTTTTGAGACACAACTTTGCCACGTGCAACTCAAGCCTATTCCACATAGTTTTGCCTCTAGATCAGTTTTCTGCGGAGCTCGGGCGGAGCCCTGCAGGAGTGGATCATCACCACCACCGAAGAGCCATCACGCTGCCGGAGAACTCAGCTACTTATCCGTCTCTCTTGCTGTATCAAGAAGGCCGAGATCGTCATCGAGCTGTACGTGTGTTGAACGCGGAGGTGCCGTCCATTCGACGCTGGATCGGAACGGATCATGGGACGACGGTGATTTGAATCTCGAAGCTGTACCACTACATCAACCGCGTTTCTTAACGTTTCCCTCATAGCGATCTACAAGGGTACGTAGATCTAATCTCCTCTCGTAGATGGACATCACCATGATAGGTCTTCGTGTGCGTAGGAAATTTTTTGTTTCCCATGTAACGTTCCCCAACAGCTTCATCATTCGTGATGATCACACATCAACCACGACTACATCACCATGATCGGCTACCTCGACATCGACATTAATGGCTATGTCTACAACAACTCATCGGCAACAACTCCAGTCAACAGCGTCCGCGTTGTCACTAGCGTCCACATCACTTCCGCCGTGACTGTGGGAGGGAATAGAGGAGAGACATGGAAGGCACCAAAAGGGGACCCAATCACTGCCCTAGGTGTCGACCCATCAGAGACCCAGTTGATGATGACGCGGTGGAGAAGACTTCATATCTAGTCGCAAGCGTCCGCTTCACTCCCGCTACGACCGAGGGAGAATGTTAGAAGTATAATTGGGTTTTAGTTAGAGATAAGAAGATAGAGATAAATTAGTTTAAAACACGTGTAACTTGTCTTGTACTCGAAGCCTCTACCCCTCATGTACTTTTACACAACTGTATTTTCATTCGAGATAAGTTGTACACGAAAAGGATGCATCTCGTAGGTTGGATTTCATGTTTGTATTTGCATCCTCTTTGAACGAATTTCTTTGAAGTTACCTTTGACCAGTAGTTTTGCCATGTTGCTTGGTACGATTTTCGTGTTGTCTGTTTCCAGTTTCACCGATCATAGCTGAGTAGATCTACATAAAGTTGTGTGTTTACGGTTTCAACTATTTTGGATGAATTTAGCAAATTCATAGCACACGCTCAACAATTTGATTTTTTTAGAGAAAAGATGGTAGCCCAACTTTATAGATAAAGTCATAGGTTCACAACAACAAACAACATACCAAGTTCAGACGTTGGCACAACAAACGGAAAACAGACATGAAAAACAATAATAAAAGATTGGCACGCATGCCTCAACCCGGTACCCAGGGTCCATAAGAGCAACTAACAACAACACTAGGACTACTAGACTGAAGCCTGAAACCTCGGCGATAAGGAGAGAGATCATCGAAGCCTTGACACAAGAGATCACCTCGACCGTAGCCACATCACCGCTCTTAGCAGAGGCTCCCGTGGCTGCATAAGAATAAGCGATCTAAAAAATAACGTCCGCCGGTTTAGAGGGTAACACGTGTTCAATCGTGAATTTGTTGTCGGTAGTCCAAAGAGCCCACTAGACAGCAACTAAGCCAAACCAAAATAAATGTCTCAAGTGACCAAATAAATTGTTGACCAAGGTTAAAAGATGAACGAAGCTAGTAAGGGCCCACTAACCCCAGCCAAGAGTGAGAAGAACTCCACAATAAAATCGCAAAATCACATGAAAACAAACTGTGGTCAGAATCTTCTTACCTAGAACAGAGAGCACAAACACAAGAAGCCATGGGGTTATGCTTCCTAGTATGATTTGCGACAGGGAGTTTGCCCTGAATCGCCCACAATAGAAAAATCTTGATCTTGAGATGAATACAGGCTTTCCAGACATCATTAAACTTAGTCGATAGGGAGCCAAAGATAAGCTTCCGGTATAGAGATTTCACAGAGAAAGTGCCCGAAGATGAGAGACGCCAAACAACAGTATCATACGACTCTGAGAGTGAGGGGAACGTGGCAGCAAGTTGGTGCCACATATCCAACTCTACAGGAGCAAGAGAACTTCGGAAGGCCAAGTCCCATCCAGAGGCAACCTGATGAATAATTATGCTCGGATTTCCACACGAAAAAAACAAGACATGGAAGGAAGAGAACAAAGGTGCATCCCCATGCAACAAATCAAGCCAAAAGCGAACAAATTTATCATTATTAATACTACCTACGTCACGATTTAAAAAACACAGTTAAATTTACGTGCATTTTCACAATAGACAAGGTTTAAGGCATATTGCATTTATTCCTAGCTTCTAATTAGTACTATGTTGTACTCCCTCCATACCTAAATATAAGTCTTTTAAGATATTTCACTAAGTGTCTATATACGAAGCAAAATGAATGAATCTATACTCTAAAATATGTCTATATACATCTGTATGTAGTCTACTAGTTGAAACTCTAAAAAGACTTATATTTAGGAACGGAGGGAGTACTACTTTTACTTCCTCCGTCACGGTTTAGAAGACACAGTTAAACTTGCGTGCGTTTCCATAATAGACAAGGTTTAAGGCGCGAAAACAATTACTCCTATTAATTAGTACTAGTACTACTCATGCATGCTTCCTTCCAATTTGTTGATCACACATTAGTACTAATATTTTCTCAATTGATTAGGCGCATTACCATCTACAGCTGCTACATCTCACAACCAATCAATGACTACCTTGGTCTCAGAGATTTTCCAAGCGTGCCTTCTAAACCTTGACGGAGGGAGTATATGCATGCGTAGTGTGAATGCTATTTTTAACTCATTTTACAACCAATCAATAACCACCTAGATTTTAGAGAATTTCCATACACGCCTTCTAAACCGTGACAGAGGGAGTAATAAACTTCATATTAGCACGTAACACATCTCCAACCTTCACCAGGGATCACTAAAATTGATAAATATTGATAGCTGGGTCCAAGAGTGGGCACGACGTGGGTAAATATTTTTTACTATCTTCGTCACAGTTTAGAAGACACGCACGTGTATCTAGGTCGTCAATTTGACTTATATAAAATATATTGTTTAATATAAAAATTATATCATTAAAAAATAAATCATCTAAAGTTTTTAATGATATAATTTTTGTAATATATGCTTATCATTAAGTTGATCAAATTGACGACCTATGTACATGTGTCGGACTTATAAACTGAGATGGACGGAGTAACTTTTAGGATACGCAACCAAACGGACTCCGCTTCACCATTCATGATACGCCATCACCATTTAAACAAGAAACAACTATCCATAATTGAGGTATTGATGATGCCCAAACTGCCATGGCTCTTTGGTCGACAGACAATATTCCATTTAGCTATTCAATACTTCTTTTTGTTGTGAGTAGAATTATGTGAAAACCCTTTACGATGCTGAATAAAACCTAATAAATACCCTTAGAAAATCCCATGAGGAACATAGGTATAAGGAAGATGGACAAGAGTTAGTAAGAAGAACCTTCCTCGCCACTGAATTATACTAGCTCCTCCACGACATGACCCTGTTAGCAACATTAAGGACCGTGGGAACGTAGTATTTCTTAAAACCCTTCCCAGCAGAAATAGGAAGGCCCAGATATTTGAAAGGAGCCTAGTTG
The DNA here is from genome assembly GCF_904849725.1 of Hordeum vulgare subsp. vulgare. Taxonomy (NCBI): domain Eukaryota; kingdom Viridiplantae; phylum Streptophyta; class Magnoliopsida; order Poales; family Poaceae; genus Hordeum; species Hordeum vulgare. The sequence continues at coordinate 367,756,894 of NC_058519.1, forward strand.
ACAATTAAGCAGGTTAGATACCCTTACTGCCTCCTTAGGAGACGAACCCGTCACCAAGACCTCGCTCTTTGCAAAGTTTATTTTCAAAACCGAGAGAGCTTGGAAGCATAGAAGGAAGAACTTATGATTAGGACACTATAAAACTCGTAGGTCTGTCGTATACTACTCACACATAACCATGGAAGCAACAAGGTTGATGTGTAGGCCCTCCGTGATTGACCCCCCCCCCTCCGACAGGGTACCGAAGCAAGCCTCGACATGGGGCACGGGGGAACAAAAGCTTGGGGCGGCGAAAAAAGTGTTTCGGGTGGCTCTCTGGTGTTTTCCTAATTTTAAAAGATTTATAGATGCGTAATTATGTTAGGAAATGATGGGGGTGGTCTCAAGCTATCAAGGCGCGCCTATCCCTCTAGGCGTGCCCTGTTGGCTTGGCACCACTGATACTTGCGTTGTGTTTTTCCCCGAAGAGGAGGGGATGATGCAACACGGTATATATAAGTATTTCTGTGAGTGAGAACCAAGGTTATGAACCAATAGGAGGACCATGCAATTTTCCGTCTTCAGCGCCTAGACATAAAAGAACACACACTTGCACCCAACGCGGGCAAGAGGGTTGTCAATCTCCTTCAACTCATTACTTGCAAGGGATAAGTAGTCGTAGATAGATAATTTAAATATATTAAACATATAAATTAAATAAAAATAATAAAAGGCAACAAGGTATTTAGAGTTTTTGTAAATATATTTGTGAATAGACCCGGGCCGCATAGTTTTCGCTAGAGGCTTTTGTGTCGTAAAAAGCATAGTGTGGGTAAACAAATTATTGTAGGGAAATTGATAGAAAAACGCATAATTATGCAATATTTATTATGGCAAGTATCATCACATATAGGCATCACATCCGTAAACAAGTAGATCGACTCCTTCCTGCATCTACTATACTATTACTCCACCCATAGACCGGTATCGAGCATGCATCTAGAGTAATAAGTGAAAATGGACTAATGCTTGGACAATGATGACATGATGTAGACAAAATAAATCCAATTAATATGAACGAACCCCATCGTTTTACCTTTAGTGGCAGGAATACAATATGTGTCATGTCCCTTTCGGTCACTAGGATTGAGCATTGCAAGATTGAACCCACTATAACACACCTCTCCCACCGTTGATAAATTAATCTAGTTGGCCAAACCAAATCAATAGATCAAAGAGAATTACGAAGTTATCACAATCATGCATATAATAATTCATAGAAGACTCAAATACTATTCATGAATAATCTTAATATAAAGCCATGATACGTCTCAAACGTATCTATAATTTTTGATGGTTTCATGTTGTTATCTTGTCAACTTTGGATGTTTTATATACCTTTTATATCTTTTTTTGGGACTAACTTACTAATTCAGTGTCAAGTGCTAGTTCCAGTTTTTTCTGTGTTTTTGACTCTTTTCAGATCTGATTTTGGAATAGAGTCCAAACGGAATAAAATCCCCGAAATAATTTTTTCCAGAACAGAAGAAGATCGGGGGACTTGAGGGCCAAGGCAGGAGGCCCACAGGGGGCCCACAAGCCCTGTAGCTCCGGCCAGGGGGGCCGCGGCTACCAAGCTTGTGCCCCCTGGAGCTCCCCTGCCCTAGCTCTTTCGCCTATATATTCCCTAAAATCCCAGAAAAAATAAGGGCGTCCACGAAACCACTTTTCCGCCGCCGCAAGCTTCCGTTTCCATGAGATCTCCTCTGGAGACCCTTCCCGGTGCCCTGCCGGAAGGGACTTTGGAGCTGGAGGGCTTCTACATCAACATCATTGCCTCTCCAATGACTCGTGAGTAGTCTACTTCAGACCTACGAGTCCGTAGTTAGTAGCTAGATGGCTTCTTCTCTCTCTTGGATCTTCAATACAAAGTTCTCCATGATCTTCATGAAGATCTATCCGATGTAATCCTCTTTGGCGGTGTGTTTGTCGAGATCCGATGAATTGTCGATTTGTGATCAGATTATCTATGAATTATATTTGAGTCTTTGCTGATTTCTTATATGCATGATTTGATATCCTTGTAAGTCTCTCCGAGTCTTGGGTTTTGTTTGGCCAACTAGATCTATGATTCTTGCAATGGGAGAAGTGCTTGGTTTTGGGTTCACACCGTGCGGTGACCTTTCCCAATGACAGAAGGGGAAGCAAGGCACGCATCATGTTGTTGCCATCAAGGGTAACAAGATCGGCTTTCATCATAGATTTGAGATTGTCCATCTACATCATGTCATCTTGCTTAAGGCGTTACTCTGTTCTTATGAACTCAATACACTAGATGCATGCTGGATAGCGGTCGACGTGTGGAGTAATAGTAGTAGATGCAGAAAGTATCGGTCTACTTGTTTTGGACGTGATGCCTATATGTATGATCATTGCCATAGATAATGTCATTACTTTGCACGGTTCTATCAATTGCTCGACAGTAATTCGTTCACCCACCGTCTACTTGATTTCATGAGAGAAGCCACTAGTGAACACTACGGCCCCCGGGTCTACTCACAATTATCATCTCAGCTTTTACTTTTACTTTGCTTTTTTTACTTTTTGCTTTCAGTTCTCACTTTGCAAACAATCTATAAGGGATTGACAACCCCTTCATAGCGTTGGGTGCAAGCTCTTTGTGTTTGTGCAGGTACTTGTGACTTGACGCGATCCTCCTGCTAGATTGATACCTTGGTTCTCAAACTGAGGGAAATACTTACCGCCGCTGTGCTACATCACCCTTTCCTCTTCAAGGGAACACCAACGCAAGGCTCCAAGGCCGCGGGGGAATCCTTTGCATATTTGCCAAGGAAATCCCTATAGGCGTAGCCAGCAGCAACCCACAATTCATCGGATCCTAGCAAACGCACCGCTCAAGAATGCTTACATAATATAAATCACCGTGGGAATCGCGGTGATCATGGCAACAAAGAACATAGAGAGAGATGGTCATATAGGTACTAACTACATATGGGTAGGTATGTGGTGAACTACTCACATCACCATGGGAGTAGCAAGGTTGATGTAGAGGCCCTCCATGATCGATCCCACCTCTGACAGGGCATCGGAACAGGGCTCAAGATGGGCACACGGCGGAACAGAGACTTGCGGCGGTGAAAAAAGTGTTCCGGGTAGCTATGTAGGATTTTTTGGATATTAGAGAATTTATAAGCCACAAAACGAGGGCTGGAGGGCTGGAAGGTGGCCCAAGCCATCAGGGCGTGGCCACCCCCTCGGTGCGTCCCGTGTGCCCGCCGGTCTTCGTGTGAATCTTCCACGTCCTTATTTTGTCAAGAAAGAAATCATCAAAAAGTTTCTAGGTATTTGGGCTTGGTTTGATACAGTATTCCCGAAGAGCCAAAAACATGCAGAAAACAACAATTGACAATTGGCACTGGGTTAATAGGTTAGCGCTCAAAAATAATATAAATTATCAAGTAGATTCCTAAAAATCATCCTAGAATGCTAATAAAATAGCACATAACAATAAAAATTATAGATATGTTGGAGATGTATCAACATCCCCAAGCTTAATTCATGCTCGTCCTCGAGTAGGTAAATGATAAAAACAAAAAATTTGATGTGACATGCTACCCAAAATGTAATATTTTTCGCGTATGATCATTCATAAATGATGAATTAATAAATATCAACATAGTAATATCCATGGACATAAGTAACATAATCATCAATTTTCAAAATTTATGATCCTTGAAGGATGTTTACCTCCCATTCATTTTCTAATATTAGCATGGCATGGCTCCGTCTTGACCGCATAAATACAAATGTCAAGCACCGCGATGTTAAGTCGGGCAATTGGATCGTATCTTTTAATGCGCTTCAACTTTTTTTGTTCCTCACTCAATACATGGGCGTGAACCATGGACATAACATATAGGTAGAATAGAATATGGTGGTAGGTTTCATAGGGGTAAAAGTGGATAAGAAACTCTCGCATCAACTAGGTGCATCAACGGGCTATGGAGATGCCCATCAATTGATATCAATGCGAGGAGTATGGATTGCCATGCAACAGATGCATTAGAGCTATAAGTGTATGAAAGCTGAACTAAAGCTAAGTGGGTGTGCATCCAACTTACTTGCTCATGAAGACCTTGCGCATTTGAGGAAGCTCGTCATCGGAATATACAAGCCAAGTTTTATTATAAAAAAACAACTAGCATATGAAAGTGACAAAATATGAGACTCTCTATATGAAAAACACGCTCCTACTTTGAAGCACAAGTGTGGAAAAAGAGGTAGTAGAACCATCCCTTCTCTCTTTTATCTCATTTATTTATTTTTATTTTTATTTTATATTTACCTTTTTATTTTTTCTTTCTTCCTCTTTTTTTCTTTTTTTTGTTCGTAGTCTTATCCCGACTTGTGGGGAAACTATTGTCTCCATTATCATTTCCTCACTGAGACAGTGCCCTAATAATGAAAAGCATCACACTTCTATTTACTTACAACTCGATATGAAAAACAACTAAACAATACGACTCCATATCAATTCCTCTGGCAGTGTACTAGGATGTGTAATGATCAAGCATAACATGTAAACAATGTTGAATGGTGGCTTTGCCACAAATACTATGTCATCTACATGATCATGCAGAACAATATGGCAATAAGTGTACTAGTCATATGATGTAATAGTGGAAGTTGTATGGCAATGTATCTCGGAACGTCTATAGAAATTCCAAGATAGGTAGGTATGGTGGCTGTTTTGAGGAATATATAAGGTGGATTATGTGCAACAAAGCATATCATGTCACGAGTTTTGGATGTGCCAGCGAAGTTTGCACTAATCCTCGAGGTGAGAATGGGCAAATCACGGTACCGAAGAGGCTAGCAAATATGAGGAGGTGATAGTGCGTACAGGGATTCAAATTAGTCATAAAGAACTCACATACTTGTTGAAAGGTTTTATTAGCTCTCTCGAAGCAAAGTACTACTCGCATGCCCCTAGGGAGGAGGTTGGTAGGAGTTAACCATCGGACGCCCCCGACCTAAATATCACTAGGATTTAACACAACGAATAAGAATGCTCACACATCATCACCATGCCATAACCAATATTTAGATGCACATCAAATTAACACCCTTTAACTATCGATATTCCTACTAACCAACAATCATGCACTCGCGCCCTTTGATATTACCAAATCAATATCGTTAACCTACAATTTCTCTTTGCTGTGCTACATGAAGGTTTTCATTATGCACTCCTTGAATACCTATTATTTTTTGAGTATACTTAAAACCAATGCAAATTACCGACAATATTTATTAACTCTCAAGCAAAATTAAGTGAAGAACGAGATTGCAATTATATCTATAAAATCTATACGCCACCATACTATAAAAGATATAAGTGAAGTACTAGAGCAACTCCTTAGCTCAAAAGATATAAGTGAAGCACATAGATTATTCTAACAAATCATCGTGAACATGTGTCTCTCTCAAGTGGGTGTGTTTAGCAAACTATGATTGTGGAAAACTAAAACAAAAGCAAACTATAATACACTATTATCCAAGCAAAAGGCATATCATGTGATGAATAAAAATTTAGGTCCAAGTGACATGCCGATGGATTTAGACGAAAGAGGGGATGCCTTCCGGGGCATTGATACTTGTGCTCTGCGTTGGGTTTTCCTTGAAGAGGAATGGATAATTGCAGTAAAATACATATAAGTATTTCCCTCATTTAAGAAACAAAGGTTTAACGAACCAATAGGAATATCAATCCTCAACCGTCTTCAGCGGCCGCACACAAAAGAGCAAACAACTTGCAACCAACGCGGGCAAGAGGTTTTTCAATCCCCTTGATCTCGTTATTTGCAAGTGAGTGAGGTGTGTGATAATTATAGAGAATTGTAACTTGCAAAATAAAATAAAATACAAATAAGAACAATGAGGCAATTATAAGCTTTCTGAATATATAGTGTTCTGAATATATAAGTGAATAGACCACGGGGCCATAGTGTTCTCTAGTGGCATCTCTCATGAAAGCAACGTATGGTGGGTAAACAAATTACTGTTGGGCAAGTGATAGAAAAGCATATAGTTATGTGATTTTCATGGCAACGATCATGTCTATATAGGCACCACGTCCATAAGCAAATAGGCTGACTCCTTCCTGCACCTACTACTATTACTCCACTTCAAGAGCGCTTCTATGCATGCCTTTCTACGTATTAAGTTCATCACAAACATAGTAATGCTTGGAGAATGATGACATGTTGTAGACAAAGTAAACTCAGCCAATATTAATAAATCCCATCATTTTATCCTTAATGGCAATAACACAAAGATGCAACTTGTCCCCTTCTGTCACTGGGATATAGAAACTCCTCAGGTTGAAGCGACTACAATGCACCCCTCGCACTGAAGAAATACCAAACTACATTGCCAAAGCAATTCAATAGATCAGACAAAATTATGAAGCTATGATGATCATGCAAATAAGATTCATAAAACTCAGGGAAGACTCAAATAGTTTTCATGATTAATCTGAACAGAAAACCACAATTCATCGGATCCCAAAAAACACACCATACATAAGAATTACATTGGATAGATCAATGCAAAGATGTGAAGATCATTGTATTGAAGATCGAGAGAGAGAGAGAGAGAGAGAGAGAGAGATCTAGGTACTAAATACGAACCCAAAGGTCTTTGGTGAACTACTTATACATCATCCCGAGGGTAGCAAGGTTGATGAATAGGCCCTCCGTGATCGATCCCCCCTTCGGCAGGGTGCCAAAACGGAGCTCTAGATGGGATTGCTACGGAACATAGACTTGTGACGGCGGAGAAAGTGTTTCTCTATGATATTTAGTGTTTTTGGAAAATATGTGAATTTATATGTCAGAGAACGGAGGTAGTGGGGCTACCAGGGAGGGACAAGCCATGAGGGTGCGCCGACGCCCCCTGGCCACACCCTATTGGCTTGTGCCTCCCTCGTGTGTCTTGCAGCCTTCTCTTGAGGCTTCGAGGACTTCTTTTGGTCTAGAAAAAATCGTAAAAAAATTCGGGGCAATTGGACTTTGTTTGGTACTCCAAACCTAAAAAGGAGAAAACACGCAGAAAACACCAATTGGCAGTGGGCACGAGGTCAATAGGTTAGTGCTCAAAACTATTATAAATTGGTAAATTATGACCCAAAAAGTAACCTAGGATGATAATATAATAGCATGGAAGAGTTAAAAATTATAGATACGTTGGAGGCGTGTCAAGCATCCCAAGCTTAATTCATTCTCGTCCTCGAGTGGGTAAATGATAAAAAAGAAATTTTGATGTGAAATGCTACCCAATATGTAATATTTTGCGTGTATGCTCATTAAGAAACGATGAATTATCAAACATACAAATAGTAATATTTATAAGCACAATCAACAAAATCATCAATCTTTCAAAGTATACGATCCTAAAAGAATGTTTACCCCCATTCATCTTATCATATTAGAAAGGCATGACTCCCTCTTCACCGCATTAATACAAATATCAAGCACAAGAGTGTCCAAGTGAGGAAACTGGATCGTACTTTTTCAATGTGAATCAACTTTTTATTCTTCACGCAATACATGAGCATGAACCATGTGTTGGAGATATGCCCTAGAGGCAATCATGTATGATGATATTTCCTACGTGCTTGTGAATAAAGATAGTCCTTGGAAATTATCATTGATGTGTATTAACAAGTACATGACTTGTTTTGAGACTATGCATTGTATGATGAATGCCCTAAATGGTCTGTAGTCAAAAGGGTTGTGTGGACGCCCATCATTTAGACTAGCATATGATATGGTGGATGGTCCGGTCTCACTAACCATGTAGCATTGGATTCTAGCCGGATAATATGGACTCAGAAAGATCTGATCGGATTCCACGTAGTCGGATCCGAGTCGAGATAAGATATAAGTTTGACAGACCCAACTATGAAACGCAGCAATACGTCATCTGTGAGTATCTAGTACAACATACGTTCTATGTCCTAAGACCTGAGCTGGCGGATGTACTCGGGATGGTGACAGACTTTCTTTGGGCCAACCAAATGCTACTCTATGACTATGCAGTTACAAAGGTAGGTTTCAGGCTTGTCCAGACCCATGCTGCGAGACATGGTCGAGCCAGATTGTCAGCCGACAGGAGCAAATCGGATGAAGATTGTTAGCAAAGAGCCGTGTCGTGCACATGAAGTAGAGTTTGGGAAGCGCAGATATGTATCTAGTGCTAACAATCTATGATCCATCTCCGTAGCATGCAGAACAACCAAGAACATGCTACGGAGATGGATCGCAGATTGTTAGCACTAGATGGATCATATCCGGCAAGATTCACACATTGTTAGCACTAGTGTCGTGCAGAGGAAGTAGAGTTGGGGCACCGCGTCTGTGTGGTCTGTATCCTTCTCGTCCAATCTCCCTCTAACAGTCGGTCGCCACATACTCTCCCTTGATCATCCGGTCTCCGGATCCTACGTATAGGTTCACCAGAGTGGCACAAGTGCACCGCCTCTAATGGTATTCGCGCGTGCAGAAGGAACACCATGCGGCAGACTGCTAGGTCTGGATCGCACAGTCGGCGACGATGAGTGGAGGTGGCTAGTTTCAACACATGCAAAGCCCTAATGACGACACCGAAGTGATCAACCAAATGAGTGTGCTGCACCTCCACTATATATAGGCATCTGGCGCAGGCTCAACTCTTGGTCTCACACCGATCCTAAAGCCTATGTGTTCCTCCCCTTAAGCACGTGACCCCTTAGGTCCTTGTTCACTTGGTCGCGAGTCAGGTCGCATCTAACTCGGATACTCGATAGCGGCCTCTAGCAAAGCGTGCCAACTCCAAGTGTCCGATGAAGATGGTTAGGCGAATGTTTACTTCATACTTCTGTTCCCTTTGCGACATGATATATGTTGCCATTTATAAGGCGACATGGTCATCCTTGTTGCACGATGACCTCTTTCTCGTTCCGGTGAATCCGAGCAACATTTGAATTATCTCATAATCCTCATCGCATGGACATGGTTAGCAAGATCAGATCACCCGAGGGGCCCAGAGTATATTTCTGTTGACCGGAGAGGCAAATCTCATACAATCTACGGAGATGATCCATCTAGTGCTAACAATATGTGATCCATCTCCGTAGCATGTTCTTGGTTGTTCTGCATGTTCTAGATAAGTTCTAAAAAAGGTAGGTTTGATGTGAATGGCATGGCGCATATGTATGTGATGCATGTGTGTAATTCAACATGACATGCATGTCATGATTGTCAGATGGCATGAGCAAAAGTGTTGTCATTATATTGTATAACGACCTGCGTGTCGACTCGTGATTCTCTATAAATTCATTACTAGTTGTAGTAGTTGGAGGAGAGGGATCAAGTTCCAGGATTTGGTGTCCCACTGTGACGAACAAGATGGAGTTCCGCCAAGGTCATCAGAGTTGGAGCTTGCCTGGAAGGACGTCCATGAAGGAGCCATACTGTTTCACATATTTATGGTGATATGTGATTGATATTGCCTCTTGTTTCTATGCATGTTATAATGGCAGAAAGATCCCTCGTTAATATCAAGCACATTGCCATTACGGATGTTGCACCTTCGCACGTCATGTACATCTAGTAGTGGGATCTTAAAATGGAGGTGCTACTAGGTGTCGTTGAAATAGAGGGTTCTTGTGGGACACAGACATGCACTACATCAGGTTAACTTGACAAGGCTATCAAAATAGTTTTGGGCCTTGTGGCAAAGAAGGTTGGGAGTTGGGATATAAGATACCTACCCGACCGATACGAGTCGTATAGAGATACAATTAGCAAGGAGTTTCTTACCGGATAGGTAAGTTAGCTAGCAGTGATGCTAAATATCACTAGTTGCTTGCGCTAGTCGGATCGTGAATCACTGACAGTTTGTGGAGGGATCCCGACTTCACTAGGAGTAGTTCTGTTTTAGGCTTGAATCACTCTACATAAACACATTGCTTAGTGATTGAATATTTTTCTGTTGTAGAACAATATTTTCAAGGTCCGTCGAGATTGGTTTTGAGCCAGAGCTACACAAAAACGTGGAAACATATATGGACAATATAGTGTTCAAAACCAAGGACAAGGCCACACTAATTCAAGAATTAGAATAAACCTTTCCAACTTGCGCAAGATCAACTTAAAGCTCAACCCTGAGAAGTGCGTGTTTGGAGTCCCATACGCAAGCTTCTCGTGTTCTACGTGTCGTAATGCGAGATCGAAGCCAACCCCACCAAGATAGAAGCAGTTGAGTAGTTCGAAGCCCCGATGCACACCAAGGATGTGCGCCGCTTGGCAAGTTGTATTGCCGCCCTCAACAGTTTTATTTCTAAGTATGCACAACGTGCCCTGCCATTTTTCAAAATCTTGAAAAAGGCAGGTCCAATGAAATGGACTCTGGAAGCGGAGGCAACACTGCAAGACTTGAAAAGATAACTGTCCTCGACACCCGTACTAGTCACGCCTAAACCATAAGAGCGGTTGCTGCTATATTCAGCGGCAACGAATCAAGTGGTTAGTGTTGCACTGGTGGAGAATAGGAAAGCTGAGGACAAAGATGCGGCAACCCCTGAGCCAATACCCGACAAGCCAGATTCGACCCCGACAAGTCAGGAGGCTGCCAACACAAGTACATCGAAAGAAGCAGACGAACACATTGTGCAGAAGAATAAGAGGTGCGGCGCCCAGTGTATTTTGTCAGATCCCTCATGCAATGGTCTAGGTCAAGATATTCTAGTTTGCAAAATTTTCTCTTTGGCCTTCTCATGTCCTCCTGAAAGCTGTGCTACTACTTCCAAGGACAACATATTACTATCTTCACTCGCTTTCGACAGCAGCGCATCTTGAGGAATCCAAAAAGCCACTGGCAGGATTGTTGAGTGGGCGTTGGAGCTAGCAAGCTTTGACCTGAGCTTTGAGAGCACGACAACAATTCAGAGCAGGGCCTTAGCAGAGTGCATTGCAGAATGGATGCCAACACAGGATGAAGAAACTCCAGAAATGGCCCTCCACGACAAGGAAGCTCCACAAGAATTTATCATGTACTTTGACGAGGCCTTCTCGGTACAAGGTGTCGGTGCCGCTGTGCTGATTGTGGCACCCACTGGAGAGCAACTCAAGTGTGTGATCCACATGCACTTTCTCTAGGAGTTGTCAACAAAGAACACAACCGAATACGAAGGACTGCTTGTGGGCCTACAGATAGGAGTTAGTCTTGGCATCAGAAAGTTGATAGTGTGGGGGAATTCATAGCTAGTTGTATGTCAAGTAAACAAAAATTATCATAGCCCTCTGATGGAAGCATATGTTCGTGAAGTGAGGAAGTTAGAAGAGCATTTTGACAGTCTACAAATAGAGCAGATCCCGCGTGCAGAAAATAGCATTGCTAATGACTTGTCAAAACAAGCTGCTCAAAAGCTACTTGCGGAACCGGGTACTTCTGTACTTCAAATTACTCAACCATCTCTCACGCCATCAGTGCGGCAAGCAAATAAAATAAAAAATAGTTCTAGCAACTACTTCTCGACAGAGCTACCAGCTGCCACCAAGAAGGTTGCAAGAAATGATAAGACGCTTGCCGGAAAGTGGCAAGCCCAATGGTCATTGATGTAGAATCTATTTCCCCTGCAGCGGAAGAGATGCCCTTAGTCCTTGTCGTTGAGATCCAAGCTCCATCATGGGCACAACAAATTGTTCATTATCTTCAAACTTCTTCAAAGATTATTTCTCCTTCACGAGGCCAAAAAAGATAAATATAATTCCGATCACGATGAACCACATGCATAGGATAAAACTTCTGATGAAATTCCAATTTCAATCGGTTGTAGTTCCATGATCCAATATCATCACATAGCCTATACCATGTTAACGCCTTTTCCTTCAAAGATAAAGGAAAGACCTTCTTTTTTACATCATCCTCGGACAGACCTACAAGCTTAAATAATCCATAAACTTCATCCACATAGATTAGGTGCAAATCATGATGTAGTGTTCCATCTCCTACATAAGGATTAGCTAGCACTTTTTCTATCATACCCGAAGGAATTTCATAATAAATATTTTCAGTAGGTGCAGAAAGTTGAGGAGCATCTCTTTGTGCTTCCATTCGGGGTGAAGATACCCTGAACAAGCTCCTCAAAGGATAATTTTCCATACTGACAACTAACAGTAAATTTCAGCACAGTATATAAATTTTTCCTTACGAAGTTCCACTTACCAAAGGCGCTTCACTCTCCGGCAACGGCGCTAGAAAAGAGTCTTGATGACCCACAAGTTTAGGGGATCTATTATAGTCCTTTCGATAAGTAAGAGTGTCGAACCCAACGAGGAGCAGAAGGAAATGACAAGCGGTTTTTAGTAAGGTATTCTCTGCAAGCACTGAAATTATCGGTGACAGATAGTTTTGTGATAAGGTAATTTCTAACGGGTAACAAGTAACAGTTGTAACTAAGGTGCAGAAAGGTGTCCCAATCCTTTTTTGTAGCAAAGCACAAGCCTGTACAAATTCTTATATAAAGAAAAGTGCTCCCGAGGACACATGGGAATTTATGTCAAGCTAGTTTTCATGATGCTCATATGATTCACGTTCATTACTTCGATAATTTGATATGTGGGTGGACCAGTGGTTGGGTGCTGCCATTACTTTGACAAACCTCCCACTTATGATTAACCTCTCTCACAAGCATCCGCAACTACGAAATAGGAATTAAGTTAAATCTAACCATAGGATTAAACATATGGATCCAAATCAACCCCTTATGAAGCAACGCATAAACTAGGGTTTAAACTTTTGTCACTCTAGCAACCCATCATCTAGTTATTACTTCCCAATGCCTTCCTCTAGGCCCAAACAATGGTGAAGTTTCATGTAGTCGACGTTCACATGACACCAGTTAAGGAGAGACAACATATAACTTATCAAAATATCAAACGAAAACCAAATTCACGAGTAACAAATGTAATGGTTTGTTCAAGTAAGTGGGAGGGTTAATCATAAGTGGGAGGCTTTTTCAAGTAATAACAACACCCAAGCACCGGTCCACCCACATATCAAATTATCAAAGTACCGAACGCGAATTAATCCGACATGACGAAAGTGACTAGATGAAATTCCCGTGTGCCCTCAAGAAGGCTTTGCCTATTATTAGAAACCATTCCGGCCTATCCTTCTACACAAAAGGATTGATATACCTTGCTGAACTTAGTGTTACTATTTCTACTCGTTGCTTGTTACAATTATCTTCCTATCAAAAAACTTGTTACCGCGATTTGAGTGCTTGTAGAAATTACCCTGCTGAAAACCGCTTGACATTTCCTTCTCCTCCTCGTCGGGTTCGACATTCTTACTTATTGAAAGGACTATGATTGATACCCTATACTTGTGGGTCATCAAGACTCTTTTATAACAACGTTTATAGGGAGTGAGGTGCCTTTGGCAAGTGAAATTTGGTAAGGGAAAATTTATATTACGTGCTGAAATTTATTGTCACTTGTCACTATGGAATGCAATCCTTTGAGGGGTTTGCTCGGGGTATCTTCACCTCGCCTGGAAACACCAAGAGTTGTCCCTCAACCTAATGAACCTACTAAAAATATTTATTTTGAAATTCCTTTGGTATGATAGAGAAAATGCTAGCTAATCCTTATGCAGGAGATGGAACAAAACATACCGATATGAACCTAATCTATGTGGAGGAAGTTTGTGGATTATTTAAGCTTGCAGGTTTATCCAAAGATGAAATTAATAAGAAGTTTTCCCCTTTATATTTTGGTGGAAATACATTTACATGGTATAGCCTATGTGATGATACATGATCTTGGAATGGGAATCAATTGTAATTAGAGTTTCACCAAAAAAATTATCCTATGAATCTTGTTCATCGTGATTAGAATTTTATCTATAATTTTTGACCTCGTGAAGGAGAATGTGTCGCTCTAGATTGGGGGTGGCTTAATTCAATGTTATATTAATGCACAAATCATGAGCTCCCCAGAGAAATTATTATTCAGAATTTTTATGCTCGGCTTTCTCAAAATGATTAAACAATGCTCGATACTTCTTGTACTAGTTCTTTTATGAAGAAGACGACTGAATTAAGGTGGGATCTTTTGGAAATAGTTAAATGCAACTCTGAAGATTGGGATCTCTACGAAGGGAAAGAGTCAGGTATAAAACTTGAGTATGATTGAGTTAAATCTTTTATGAATACCGATGCTTTCAATGATTTTAACACTAAATATGGACTTGACCCTCGGATAGTAGACTCATCTTGTGAAACCTTTGCTAGTCATGTTCATCTCCCTAACGAGAAATGTTTTAAATACCATCCACCTATTAAAGAAAAAGTTGAAGAACCAATTAAAATTGATGATGAAACTATCATTTACAATGTTGACCCAGTTGTGCCTACTACTTATATTGAGAAACCACCTTTCCCTATTAGGATAAATGAACATGCTAAAGCGTCAACCATGGTTAACAAAAATTATATTAGAATAACCAAACCCTTTGAGAAAATCAAGGTAGAACATAGTATTGCTATGGTTAAAGATATCTTGGAAGATAATATTGATGGGCATGTTATTTCTTTCTGTGATGAAGCTGTTAGAATTGCCAAACCTGATACCGAAGATAAAAATAGACCCATTATTGGCACGCGTGTTGTCTTAGTAAAAATAGGAGATTATTGTTATCATGGTTTATATGATATGGGCGCTAGTGTTAGTGCTATTCCTTTTACCTTATGTCAAGAAATTATGCATGAGATAGCACCCGCTAAAATAGAAGACATAGATGTTACTATTGAACTTGCTAATAGAGACACCATCACGCCACTTGGGATTAGAGATGTAGTGTGGAAAAGTAAAATACCGTACTGATTTTCTAGTACTTGGTTCTCCACAAGATGATTTTTGTCCCATAATATTTGGTATACTCTTCTTGAGCATTGTCAATGCTCAGGTAGATTGCAAAAAAGGAATCTGTGAGTGTTAACTTTGGTGGTATGTCTCAGGAGTTTAATTTCTCCAAGTTCAATAAGCAACCCCATGATAAAGAATTGCCTAGTAAAGATGAAGTAATTGGTCTTGCTTCTATTACCATTCCTCCTACTGATCCATTAGAACAATATTTGCTTGGCCATGGAAATGATATGCATATGCATGAAAGAAATGAAATAGATAAAATGTTCTTTGAAGAACGGCATATCCTTAAAGACAACTTGCGTGTTGAAATTCTAGGATGTCCTCTCCACCCAAGGGTGATACAGTGTTTGAATTAAATCAATTACCTGACACTTTGAAATATGCTTATCTTGATGAAAATAAGATATATCATGTTGTTATTAGTGCTAACCTTATAGATCATGAAGAAGAAAGATTGTTAAAAACTTTAAGGAAGCATCGAGATGCTATTGGGTATACTCTTGATGATATTAAGGGCATGGGTCCCACTCTATGCCAGCACAAGATTAATATGCAACAAGATACTAAACCCGTTGTTGACCACCAATGAAGACTGAATCCCAAAATGAAAGAAGTGGTGCGAAATGAAATATTAAAGCTTGTGGAAGGAGGTATAATTTATCCCATAGTTGATAGTATATGGGTAAGTCCCGTTCAATGTGTTCCTAAGAAAGGAGGTATTACTGTTGTTCCTAATGGTAAAAGAGAACTCACTCCACAAATAATTGTGACTGGATATATAATGGTAATTTATTTTAGAAAATTAAACAAAGCTACTAGAAAAGGTCATTATCCTTTACCTTTCATAGACCAAATGCTAGAAAATTGTGGAATCACACACATTTTTTTGCTTTCTAGATGGTTATTCTGGTTTTTCTCAAATACCTGTGTCACAACCTGATCAAGATAAAACCACCTTTACTTGTCCTTTGGGAACTTATGCTTATAGATGTATGCCTTTTGGATTATGCAATGCATCTGCTACCTTTCAATGATGTATGACTGCTATATTTTCTGATTTTTGTGAAAACATTGTTGAGGTTTTCATGGATGATTTCTCTAATTATGGAACTTCTTTTAATGATTTCTTAAGCAACCTTGATAAAGTTTTGCACAGATGTGAGCAAACTAACCATGTCTTGAATTTGTAGAAATGCCACCTTATGGTAAATGAAGGTATTGTCTTGGGCCATAAAATTTTTGAACGAGGTATTGAGGTGGATAAGGCTAAAGTTGAGGCAACTGAGAAGATGCCATGTCCTAAAGATATTAAAGGTATCCGTATTTTCCTTTGTAAAGCTGGTTTCTATAGGAGGTTTATTAAAGATTTCTCTAATATTTCTAGACCTCATACCAATTTATTACAGAAGGATGTCCCTTTTGTTTTTGATGATGATTGTGTACTAGCCTTTGAAACACTTAAGAAAGCCTTAACTTCTACACCTATTGTTCAACAACCTGACTGGAACTTGCCTTTTGAAATTATGTGCGATGCTAGTGATTATGATGTTGGTGTTGTTCTAGGACAAAGAGTTGATAAGAAATTAAATGTTATCCATTATGCTAGTAAGACTCTAGACAGTGCCCAAAGAAATTATGCTAACACTAAAAAAGAATTTTTAGCAGTTGTATTTGCTTGTGATAAATTCAGATCTTACATTTTGGATTCTAAAGTAATTGTTCACACTGATCATGATGCTATTAAATATCTGATGGAAAAGAAAGATGCTAAGCCGAGACTAATTAGGTGGGTTCTTTTGCTACAAGAATTTGACTTGCATATCAGTGATAGGAAATGAGCTCAGAACCTTGTAGCTGATATCTTGTCTAGATTAGAAACTATTCTTGATTACCCACTACCTATTGATGATAGCTTCCCTAATGAACAACTAGCAGTGGTCAATGTTTCTCATAACACATAGTGGTTTGCTAAGCATAACCAGATCGGACGTAATGTCCACGCCTATGTTGACGACTTCGTGGTCAGGTCTCAGAAGAAAGAGTCGCTCTTGGAGGATCTCAAGGAGACCTTTGACAATTTGCACGTATATCAGATGAGGCTTAACCCTACAAAGTGTGTGTTTGGTGTTCCCGCAGGAAAGTTGGTGGGGTTTTTGGTGTCAGAGCGCGGCATTGAAGCTAACCCAGATAAAATTGAAGCAATCACTTCGCTTGGCAAGCCGGCTAATATCAATCAAGTTTAACGCATGTCGGGTCGTATCGCGGCTCTAGGTCGCTTTATAAGTCGCCTTGGGGAGAAAGCCATCCCTCCGTATCAGTTTCTCAAGAAAACTGATCGTTTCGTGTGGACGGATGAAGCCAATGAAGCCTTTGAAGCCCTGAAGCAACAACAAGCTAAGCCGCTAGTATTGGCTGCTCCAACGGACAAGGAGCCTATGCTCTTGTACATCGTGGCTAATTCTAAGGCAGTGAGCATGGCAGTGGTCGTCGAGCGGAAGGAAGAAGGGAAGGAACATCCGGTTCAGCGACCAGTATATTTCATCAGCGAAGTCCTGACCCTCTCAAAGCAACCCTACCCGCATTGGCAGAAGCTGGTCTTTGGGGTGTTTATGGCGAGTCGGAAGCTGAAGCACTACTTTCAGGAACATCCCATCACGATGGTCAGTTCTGCCCCCCTTGGTGACATTATACAAAATCGAGAAGCGACTGGACGGATCACTAAGTGGGCCATCGAGTTAGGACCGCATCACGTGCGATATACTCCTCGTACAACCATTAAGTCTCAAGCACTAGTGGATTTCATCAACGATTGGACCGAGTTGCAGATTCCAGAAGATAGGCCCGATCACACATATTGGACCATCCATTTTGATGGATCTAGGCAGTTGGAAGGCTGGAGGGCTGGTGTGGTGTTAACTTCGCCTCAGGGTGACAAATTCTGCTATGTCCTCCGGCTCATGTTTCCATGTACCAACAATGCAGCATAGTGTGAAGCTCTGCTCCATGGGCTGCGACTCGCCAAAGAGATGAACCTCACCCGAGTAAGATGCTTGGGCGACTCAGATCTAGTGGCATGGTAGGTTTCCGACACTTGGGATTCCAGAGATCCCTTGATGGCAGCTTGCAGGCGAGCTGTGTCGGACGTGGCGGGTCATTTTAATGGTTATCAAGTATATCACATCGATCGGCGACTCAATGAAGCACCAGATGCTATTTCACGCCCGGTTCACAGCGTAAGCCGGTTCCCCCCAATGTACTTTTGGATGTGTTACATAACCCCTCGGTGAGGCTACCTTTAGAGGAAGATTTGGCGGTGCCGAACCCTGAGTCTCAACTTATGGCGGCTCTTAGTGCTACCCCAGATTGGGTGATTCCCTACATGGCGTATCTCACGCGAGGCGACTTACCCACGGATGAGTTATTGGCTCGCCAAATCGTCCGTCGATGCAAATCTATGGTCATACATAACGGCGAATTCCATAAACGAATCACTTCAGGGGTATTTCAAAGGTGTGTCTCTTCCGAGGAAGGATGTATGGTTCTCAATGAAATTCATGCAAGCGACTATGGTCATCATGTCGGGTCACGCTCCCTGGTTTCCAAAGCCTTTAGGCATGGGTTTTATTGATTGACGGCTGATGCAGATGCTGAAGATATAGTTCGCCGATATGATGGTTGCCAGAAATTTGGACGCGAGATGCACGTGTCGGCTCAGGAATTATGGATGATTCCAATTACTTGGTCGTTTGCGGTCTGGGGGCTGGACATGGTTGGTCCTTTCAAAATGTCATCCAACAAAAAGACTCACTTATTGGTGGCGGTTGACAAGTTCACTAAGTGGGTTGATGCAGAACCCGTTAGTAGCTGTGATGCAGGCACGGCTGTCAAATTCTTGAAAAAGTTGATCTTCCGGTTCGGATACCCTCATAGTATCATTACTGGCAATGGTACTAATTTATCAAAGGGCGCAATGCAAGAGTTTTCCGGATGAGAGCATATCTGGCTTGATGTTTCTGCAGTCGCACACCCCTAGTCTAATGGACAGGCAGAAAGGGCGAATCCGGAAATATTGCGAGGAATCAAGCCCCGGCTTATGGTACCTCTGGAGCATACTCCAGGATGTTAGGTTGAAGAGTTGCCCTCAGTGTTATGGAATATCCGAACCACCCCAAATCTCTCTACGGGTTTTACCCCCTTCTTTCTGGTTTACGGGGCAGAGGCAGTTTCGCCAAGTGACATCAGACACGATTCACTGTGAGTCGCCGCCTATGTGGAACAGGACAACGAGTTGGCACGACAAGATTCGTTGGATACTTTGGAGGAAGAGCGAGACTTGGTTGCATCACGATCGGCGATCTATCAACACGGCTTGCGACCCTATCACAGCTGTCGCGTCAAGAGCCGGACTTTTCAAGAGGGCGACTTAGTGCTCCGGTTGATTCAAGACCACACTGGTATGCGTAAGTTATCACCTCCATGGGAAGGACCGTTTGTCATCAGCAAGAATCTTCAGAACGGTTCATCCTACTTGGTGGATCTTCGCCCTGATCGGCCAACTACAGAGGTTGAGATAACTCGCCCCTAGAATATTGCCCACTTGCGGCCTTACTACACCTAGAAACATGGGTCCTTTCTTTTCTGCAAATCTCGGAACTTGTAATCTTTTATTTATAAAGCAATAAAGCCGGCACCCACAAACTACGGGGTCCTTTGCCATTTCAGCTTCTGGAAAGCATGAGGCTTTATTGTTCTATGAGTCGTCCAAGCATGGACGCCATCAGTACCAAAGAGCATAAGTCGCCATGCCGCACTTGTTTCAAAACTGGGTACTGATCAACCAAAGAGGACCAAAGTTGCCACGTTGCACGGTTCAAACATGGGCGCCTTATATGGTTTTGAGAATTAAGCCGGCTTACTTGGGGACTACTAGTTCCCAAGTCGTTTTGCAGTAAGAGCGTAAAACGGTTCTGCAATCCTATGTCCAACTTTTTCCTAATCATAGGTCACTTGGGGGCTTCCACTCACTGAGTTCAGCGTGAATACCCTCTTGGCTAGCGAAAAAATAGCGCATTACAAATGATTATACTGGACTATGTGTTGGACGAGTTGCCCTATGGACCCATGTACTCTTGGCGAGTCAATCCGCTTTTTGGACCCTGAACTCGCCTTGGTTAAAACATGAAAGGTACCGGCCAGAGCCACACATGGAAAATAGAAAAACCATTGGTTCATTAAACCTTCTTCACTGAAGCTTGACTCGCGCCTGATCAGCCGGTCTAAAAAACTTGGGCTGTTGCAAAAGCCTTCTTAGGGTAGCACTAGAGTTTTACAAACTCGTCCTATCCTATCGTAGCTCATCGAGCCGACAAATTTTTAAGATTATCTTCGTGGCACTGCCGCAAGGTTTCGTAAACCTTTGTATGACTCATCGCGACTCACTGAGCCGGCTCCTTGCTTATAACTCGCCATGACAAATTGAGTCAGCCTATAGTGTTTTTTCCCTCACAAACAGGTTGAAGAAGTTTTTTCTTATCAAAATATGACACTTCCTAAACTATCAAGCATCAGGATTGGTAAAGGCGACTCATGATTCACAAAAACGATAGCCGTTCAGAAATGTCAACTATTATATGGCTCACTCGGCCATACCGGGCGTCATCTCCTCGTCAAGAAGAGATCAAATTGTTTTTGAAGAAATGATTACATCCTGGGTAGACTTAAGCCGCCTCCGGGTCGCCTTTCCTTGACCTCTCTCCATCTTCAATTTGTAAGTCGCCCAGATTCCAGTTGCACTTGGACAAGGCGACAAATTAATCTTCATCGCTCAGAAAGACAGATAGGTCTACTTCAAAGTCGAAGGGATTCTTGCGCCAGCGGGGAGTCAGGCTGGTAATTTCGAATGAAGGAGGGGTCACCTTTTTATTGTTGTCATCATACGCAGTCTGGTATTTGTTCGAGTCCAAACTGGCTGCAAGCTGAGTCGCCGCGGCACGGGACTCTTTCACAACCCGGTGGTAATCGTCTTCGGTGAACTCCGACTCGTCGTCCTTCAGCTCAGGGTAACCAGCTCCTACCTTCTCTGGCTTGAGTTCAGAGGCATAGGCCAGGCACCGACTTAGGGTGCTCAGAGCTCCCTTGCGGGCGGCTGATTTCTTTAGTTCATCTACTTGCGGTGGCAACGTTGACAAGCAACCCAGCATATTCTTGATGGACTTAATTGGCTCCTTGTTGCCCACCACTGCCTTTATCGCCATTATGCTCCCCGTATACAACTGCTTTGTAAAGGTGTAAATCGCCTTCAGCTTCAGGATGCACTCGCTTTGAAGGTTGGCGGCTCGAGGACCTACAAAGGATAAACAATGACAATTAGTGTTTGCAAACTAAATTATGACTTCTCTTTCCGAACGAGGGAATTTCTCCTTACCAGAGATGGCTTGGGTCATGTTGGAGACATGCTTTTTTAGCCCGGAGAGCTCCTGTAGGGCGGCTTCTAGCTTTGCCTCGGCTTGTTCCGCCCGCTTCAGGATGGCGGCTTGATCAACATTGGCTTTCTTCTCAAATTTTTGGTGGTCGGCTTTCATTTTATCTATATCAGCCAGGGCCAACCGATATTTTTCTTCAGTTGCAGTCCGAGCATTCTGTTGTTCGGTTAAGTTTTTCTTCAAGTCAACAAGGGATGACTCGGCCCGGGTCACAGATTCCTGCAAACAAATTTTGGGGAGACAAGTTCCAGAACTGTTGCAAGCAACATCCCTGACACTTGGGGGCTAATGTATGATTCTTTTTGAAGTCATACAAAATTCAAGACCCGACTCATCTTTCAAAAGATGACCCCTCCCTTGGGGGCTATAGGTTGAAGCGTTTCTTTAATTCAAGAGCCGGCTCATCTTTCAAAAGATGACCCAGCCCTTCGGGGCTACAAGTTGATCTTTTCATTTAATTCAAGACCCGGCTCATCTTTCAAAAGATGACCCGACCCTTGGGGGCTACAGGTTGAGGTTTTCATCTAATACAAGACCCGACTCATATTTCAAAAGATGACCCGGTGCTTGGGGGCTACATGTTGAAGTTTTTATATAATTCAAGACCCGGCTCATCTTTCAAAATATGACCCGGCCCTTGGGGGCTACAGGTTCAAGTTTTTATCTAATTCAAGACCCGGCTCATCTTTCAAAAGATGATCCGGCCTTTGGGGGCTATAGGTTCAAGTTTTTATCTAATTCAAGACCCGACTCATCTTTCAAAAGATGGCCCAGCCCTTGGGGGCTACATGTTGAAGTTTTTCCACAAATTCAAGAGCCGGCTCATCTTTCAAAAGAGGACCCGACCCTTGGGGGCTATGGACAGATATGGCTCTACCAGATATTGCAACAAACATAATTTCATCAAGCAAGACTAGTCTCCTGGAAGGCTAATGGGTGTAAGAACACATAATAAAGGGCGTATATCATGTTTGACTCTCATCATGTTGATCAAGCTCTTCTCCATTTCATAACTCGTCTCCAGGCGACTTACGAAGCCAGAGCAGAGTTGCTCAAATTCAAGCTTCTCGTAATGGGGAAGCTTCAGCTTAGTGATATCTTGTTCCGCGCAAGGATGGGACTCTTTTGACGCATGTTTGGATAACACTATTGTTGCAGGTTTGGAGTAGCCAATACCAGTAATAATTACGGTATCTGGATCTTCAGTCGCCTTGGAAGAGCTCAGCGGGTTAACATTTTCAGTGGTTTCCTTTAGAGGGCCTCGAGAGTCGATCCGGACGTCAGGAATGTCATCCACAGGATCATCACGAGCCGCCGCTTGGTCTTCATCAAACTCTGGGGCAGAGGTGCTCATTCCTATCACCTCGGTCGTCTTAGGAGCAGAAGACAAGTCACCAATTTTTCTCTTCTTTGCTTGTGCTCTGAGATGAAGACATAAAAGTTAGAACAAATATCATTATTGGGAAGGAAAAAGGTTAATAAAATAACTTACCCCTGTACACAAATCATTGGCGGAAGAGCTGACATTACTGAGTCACCAGATGAAGGAGGAGAGACCTGAAAGAATAAAAGTTCAAGGAGTGAACGAGTTGTGAATCACATTTTCTACAAGGAGGAGAGTGTGTTAACAAGAGTATACCTCACTTGGGCCCTTCCGACCGGTTGTCTTTTCAGGTAACCCGGAAACTAAGTTGTCAGAATGGCTTTGGGTTTTACGTATGGGAGCATACTTCGCCTTCTTTAAAAGGAAATTAGGGTCCAGACAAGCATTTGGGTGAGACATGGGAACTTTTCCACAAATCCGCCTGGCCGGCCTAGGTGAAGAGGAAGTTGAGTCGGAAGAAATAGAAATTACCTCGACCACGTCATCTTGGCTCTCATAGCCATCGTCCTACGCACAAACGTAACCGGACATAAGCATAAGTCAGAACATAATGATGACAAAAAAAAGGGTAAATTTCTACCTCTGAATGTTCTTCGCCGGCTCGGGATTCGCCGACGATGGATGACTCTTTGACGGTGGCTCTGCCCTTGCTCTTCTTCTTCTTCTTCGGTGGCGGCTTAGTTGTTTTATGGACAGTCACCTTTGGCCTTCAAGACCAAAATGTTGATCCTTTCTAGTGGATAGAATCAAATTTCAAACCTGGAAAATTGGCACATATGTTGAAAAAGGTAAAAGGAGGCGACTTAGATTGTTACCGGTGGAGCCGGGTTGGAGAGGTAGAAAGGCTTGAGCCCGAACTTGGCACAGTTTTCCAAGGACTCGCCGGTTAACCTCTTGATTATGTCAACAATGTCTTTCTCGGTGAGTCTTGTATGAAAAAACATTGGGGATGGTTCTCGCTGCCATCGTACTCGCACATCAGACCATCCAGGCGACTCAGAGGAAGAATTCTCCACTCCACCCAACAACGGAATAGGTCAACCCCGGTGAGCCCGTTATTGGTCAAAGACCTTAGCTCGGAGAAGATGGGGATGAATTCCGATTCTTCTTCTTCAGTAAGTTTCTCTGGCAGCTTGAAGTCCATGGGTAAGAGATCTTCTCTATAACCCAGAAGTGGGTTCTCACCGGGAGGAGAAGTGTCACGACAATAAAACCAAGACTTGGCCCAACCTTTGGGATGGCTGGGCAGGAGGATAGACGGAAACCCACGTTCGCGGCGCCGCTGGATGTTGACCCCCCCGAGTTCCAAGTTGGGCCCATTGGTAAATTCAGTATGGCTGTTCAGCTGGAAGAAGTTCCAAAATAATGGAACTGTGGGCTTTGTCTGCAGATAGGCCTCGCAAAATACTTGGAGTTGACAAAGGTTACTGACAGAGTTGGGCCCTAGATCCTGAGGGTGAACATTGAGGAAGTGCAGAGCGTCTCTAAAAACCTTTGACCCGGGAGGCTTGAAGCCTCGTTCAAGATGATCAATAAAAACAACTACTTCCCCCTCGGCAGGATTGGGAGTCACCTCGCCTGGGGCGGTCCACCAACCAAGAACTTCCTTACGATCAAGATAACCCGCCTTAACATATTTCTCGACAAAGGCGTCACTAATCTTGGTTGGTAGCCAATTGCATTTCGAGATGCTGACCATGACTACAAAAAAGAAGGAACAAGGCGGCTCATTAAGGACCATAAAACGTGGTAACTCACCAGTTGGAGATCTACAATATGTCTGTAGGGACATTATGACTGCCGTTAGATGACCAAAGGTCTGGATATGAGGATATTCTAACTGGCCAGTTGAGCGATTTACAATATGTCTACAAAGGTGTTATGACTCACCATTCGGCAATCAAAGGCATAACAATGGTCATGTTCTAACTCGCTGTGGTGGAAGAAGGTGAGTGGCAACTCAGAAAGGATTTTTTCCTTAGGGATATTCTCGGGAGTAGGATAAACAAGTTTCTAAAAGCAAGCAATAAAATATGGATCTACGGGTGGATCAAATTAAAGAGATAATGCTTGACGAAACTGCAAAGACAACGAACGCGAGAATGCGACAGGGATGCCGTATGAATCTATGAAGTAAAAGCATCAAAATGGCCGGGAGATGCGGCAAAACTACCATGACCTACCGTCGCAAAGGATCTACCATAAAGAAGTTGACGGATCTAAAAAGGGGGGAATGCTCATCGTTTTGCTAAGGGTAACCTAGAAGAAGATGGCGGCGAGGTCTAACCCTAATGAAGGGAAGGTGCTCACCTAAGAGAGAAGGACGATCCCCGGAGGCGGATGCGGAAGATCTACGGTGGATGCTGCGCCTTCGGTTGGCCTGGAAACGTCTGGACCACGATGGCTGACGCCGGAGCTTCGGGAACAACGAAGAGACAGAGGCGCAGGGGCGAGGAAGATGAAGCTGACGGGGAAGACGAAGTGAGGGTAGGTGACGGTGCCCCCACTCCCCCTGCGGTTATTTAAAGGCCGGGCGCTGGAAACGAAGCGACAGGCGCAGGAATAGAGGCGACAGATTGAAGATTTGCAATGATGGCGCCTGTATTTTTGGGATATATAACTAAATGACGGTGAGAAAGATCCGTTGGGTGGTTGCATCATTAAGTCCCGAAACTGGAGGGAAAAGGTGATGTCATCAAAAACTACTTGGTGGCTCAAACAATTCATGATGGATGGCGGCTTGACATTCGACAAAAGATGGGAGTGATACAAGTCATCCCAAAATGAGTGGAAGTTCATTGGCATGCATAAATTCAATTCAATCTGGGGCCTAATGTTGGGGATATTACTTGCGGTGTAACCCGCCCTAACTAGGCCGGGTCGCTAAAGGGGCGACTCATCCTTTGGTAATGCAAGCCTTGGCCCAGGAGCCCACGAGCCGGATGGCGGTTCAGGAGCGATGCAGAGGATATGCCGGCAAGGAAGATTCCAGTCTTGGAAAGCACGACGACATAGAGATATGGAAACCCATGATCTGTAGCATGGCTAGGACTCTTGTAAACCCTTGGGCCTCGACCTGTATATAAAGGCGAGTCCCTGGGGATGATAGGGCAGGTTAGAAATCATCGGGAGCTAGGTCAGGTGAGTTTCGCCCTCCTTGTAATCGAAACCATCATCAATCTACACAAAGCAGGATGTAGGCTTTTACCTTCACACGAGGGGCCGAACCTGGGTAAATCTGAGTCTCGCTTTCGCTCACCCCCTTTGAGTCGCCACCAAGGTGCGATGGCTCCTTCACTAAGTTCTTTCACGAGGACATCTACCGTGACAAAACCACGACAGTCGCCGCCACCTCGGCCCAAAGGGTCACCGCCGCCTCGTCACAGGTAAGCGACTCCTGCAGCACCACCTCCTTCGCCACCTTCTCCGCCTGAAGCACGCCCGCGAGCCGCTCCACCTCTGCCCTCAGCATCGTTGTGGCCGCCCTTTCAGTGTTCAGGTCCTTCTCCTGCCAGTCGCACTCATCGGCGATCTCGTCGCGCTTGCCTCGGCATCGGAGAGCAACTGATGCAGCTCCTCCACCTCGGCCGTGCGAATTTGTCGTCGCTGCAAAGAATTCAAGTAAGAAGCTGGCTAGACTACAAACACACAAGCAGATAAGATTTCGCCCGACTGCAGCGAAGCCACGCAGCCGGCCTGAATCTCGGGGACTACACCCAGTGGGTGCGTTCGAACGCACCCACCAATGCAAGAAAACTTACCCTTGGCCGTCTCCAGCTCGGTCGTCCGAGCCGCAAGGTCCATGCGAGTCTTGAAGTAGCAGCTCTTGGTGTAGCGGCATAGATCCACTGCATCGTGGAAGATCAACTCGCGCTTCGTCTACTCGGTCTGAAAAGGCAGATCGAAAGAAGATAAGATTTGGCCCGGCTGCCACAAAGCTGCGCAGCCGGCCTGAATCTCGGGGACTACACCCGATGGGTGTGCTCGCGTGCACCCACCACTAAGCAAACAAAACAAAAAACTAGGTGAAAGGGGTTTACCTAGAGCGCCTTCTCCAACACTTGGAGGTTGGCCACCGCCGACTGGGCAAAGGCGACCACCCCGCCCTTGTATCGGGCCATCACATCCACGCCTGGCGGCATCACCACGACCTGTCCAGTCGTCGAGGAGCTCGCCCCGGTCATAGGCGGGGCGCTGTGCATCTACGCCCACTCGGCTGTCACTCACGACAACCAACAGGTCTGACCACCGCTACCTTCGCCCACCGCCTATGCTGTCGAGGTCGCCTGCGCCCCAAAATGATGATGGCTCGGCCGTTGCCACCAGGAGCGTTGTCCTCGGGCTCGATCCATTGCCCGGGGTCGGATGACGAATGGGTCAGCTCCTGGGCGGTCGGCTCCCTAGCCGGCGATGACATCACCTCTCGAGCCGGCTCCAGGTGCGCCTCCACATGCGTACGCAAGGGCCCCGTGGCAGGAGCCTCGGGTCACATGTGCGTCGCGGCATTACTTGTCGCCTCGGTTGAGCAGACGCTGGTGCCGGCTACTGCAGTCAGCGCGACCTTACCCTTCATGCGGCGTTCCCTCTCAAGTCGTGTCATTGTCGCGTACTTTGCAGCAAGCGATGCAACCTTCTCGGCCTCAAGGGCCTCTGCCTCTACCTCAGGGAATAGAATGGCATCACTCAAAAGACAGAATAACGGGCCCGAGCTCAAATATCCCGTGGCAATGAAGGAAGAAGAAAGAGAGGCACGAGCCTCGAAAGAGATCTTACCCAGAGCCAAGGGGAATGTCACGGGGCCCTCGCCTAAGCCTCCTTGTCGGGACCCCGATCCTAAGCCATACAACTCCAGCATGTACACATCATATCACTTTGTGGCCTCACGCACGGTAATCACCCCGGTTGCCACCTTACCTTGGCCGGGACCGTTTGCGTCTTTTGGCTCACGTATATGACTATGTTGCCAGCAATCATATGTCCAAGAACCTGGGTCGACATGGCTAGTTATGAACCCAAGTGGCACATCCGTACAGGGACAGGCATACATAACCCAGCAAGGCAGGTGTCGGTCATCAGCGAGTGTAGACGAGTCATAGCAAGCTACAGGGACTCCATTACAACGCGTGACATTTCCCCGTGGGGACAGACACAACAACCAAGAAGGATACATGCCGGTCAATCAATGTGTCCGGAGCAGTAGCAAGCTACCAAGGCTCGGTGGAAGCACAAAGAGGCATTTCCCGGTATGGAGTACTACTCAAGGCACACAACTAGGTGTCCAATCCAACACATACCAATGCATTGCAAACATACACACAATATGCACGATATGTGTAGATACAACATGGCATCACAACTTAACTCTACAACACGTCATTCATTTAATAGACTCCGAAGAGCCAACATAGTTTAATGTTACAAACCAAAGGGGTCACATGACCCAACAATCAGAGCATACAAGCATCAAGCAGAAGTTACATGTCCGGGTACAAACATCTACTAAAAGCGGCTGGAAGAGCCTAAAAGCTACAACGACCCTACCATAGGAGCCAGATCACTGTCTGGGTTCCCAAACTAAACCGTCGATGTTAACGTCAAGAGATAACGTAGAGAGAGCGGCGTCTATTCTGCAAAAATGTGAATAAGCAATAGTGAGTACGGAGGTACTCAGCAAGTCTTACATCAGTGCTAAACTACATATGCATCAAGTATCAATGAACGGAATTTGTGGGGTTTATTGCAGAGAAGCCAGCTTTGACCTTTGGCTAACCTATTCTACAACAAAGTTTTATTATCTCTCTCGTCTCCTTATGAGAGAGCGCACACGAGTCCACATAACCACCACATCAATACACCACCATGAATCCTCTCTCGTCATCCTACGAGAAAGCCATCCATAGCACTCACACTTATCTGGACCATTTTAGAGTAACCATTAAAGTTATCTATGAACCATGTAAGTATCCAAGCAGTCCATAACCGAGGACGCGGCTATTCGAATAGATAGATACCCTGCAGGGGTGTACTTCGTCACACATGCTTCCGCCGCTTATCGCCGAGTGCACATAAAAACCAGCACCTCGGCAACCTTCAAGCGGAAGCCCAGCGAGGGAGTTGGCCACGGACTTTAACCTACTAAGACTCACGCCCAAGACAGTCGCCTATCTGAGTTGGAACCCATAATGGATGTCCGGCCGAGGTTTCCAACATGGCCTCAAACGATGTGAGCAGGGCCCCAAGCCGGTCCCGACTGGGCCGTTCATCCACTTAGCAGGCCGTGCCACAACCTATGAACGTTTCGAACTACTGCGACTTCTGGACTGAGAACAGAGTAGTTAATAGGCCGAGAGGGGTCGAGTTACCGGAACCCAATGTGCGGTAGTAGCTAGTCTTGGAACACCAACACAAGATCTCGGGTCCTAAACGCGGCGGTAATGAGACAACCCACCATGTACTCCTACATGGCCTCTCATTGCTACCTTTACCAGAACAGTTTCACATCTTTAACTCTCATCAATAGGACGTGATCATTCCATTACATCATGCCGATGCTCGGACCAAACTCAACCTAAGCATAGCAAGTGTAACAGGGTAAAGCACATATGGCTCAAGCATCTACCAGGTATGCTAGGTTGCATTGGTTTAGCTATTTACTGTGATCAAAATCAGGTCATGCAAAGGAATAGGTGCAGCTATCGTAATACAACTATCAATTGAATCATTTTGTCCTAATGCATAGAAATGAGAGCAGGAGCGAGAGAATAGGATTTTGTCGGAATGTTCAAAGGGGTTTTGCTTGCCTGTTGATCGGAAGAACTCAGCTATTCTTCGATGCCGGTGATAACTACATCTCGCAAGGTCTATTGATAGATCAAAGGAAAGAAATTAATCACGGCAAATGCTTCACAAAGATGCATGAGCATGGCAAGTTATCATGATGCTGATTTCATCTAATGCAAGTGATCAAAGGTTGAAAGAAGTTTATTTGATCTATATAAGTCATTTTCAAAATCGAATTATATCATTTATAAGCCTATTGTGAATTTGTCATATTCAACAAGGTTAAGAAGTCCAAACATGTGTATGAATGCCACGGATGGATTCCTTGCATTTTTCTGATACTTTTCATATATAAATTATTTCCATCAGAGTTATATTTTAATTTCTATGATTTTTACAAGTTTCAGCAATTTTCTGGAATTAAATTAAATGAGAAACTATTACTGCGTCAGGCTGATCTCATCCATGCGTCAGCAGGTCAACCAGCCGGGTCCAGGTCAGCCTGACCAGTGGGGTCCACTAGTCAGTGACCCATAGACTAAACCCGCGCTGACCCGCACTAAGTGAGGTTTAACTCACTAGTGGGGCCCTCTGTCAGCGACTGTGGGGGGTTAATTAGCGTGTTAATGGTCGGCCACGTTGACGCCCACCGGAGAGAGGTCGCCGGCGATTGAGCCGCGGTGGAGGGCTCGCCGGAGTTGGCCGGAATTGCGCTACGGGGCACTATTTGGCAAGCGGTTTGCGGCTACGGGACGCTGGCAGAGCGCCGCATCCATTCCGAGGGTTTTGAGGCGCTGGGGTGGTCTGTGGCCACGGCGGCGACGGGCGGAGCGGCGGCGCGCTACGGTCAGCAAGGGGGTCGACGGCTACGGTGAGGAACAGGTCACGGGGATAGGGGAAAAAGACGCAGGAGCTCACAGGGATGCGGAGGGGGCACATGGCGAGCTCGGGGAGGCGCGGATGGTCGTGAATCAAGGACGGCGGCCTTCGATGGCCGGAGGAAGAAACGGCGACGATTGCGACGCTGCGGGGGCTCGGGTGCTCGGAGGAGATGATGGAGGGATGCAGCTCGTCGAGGCGGAGGAGAAGAGCTCGTCGGGGAGGCGAGGGGTGGCCGGGGTGGAGCTAGCGACGAGCTCGGGCGGACCGGCAATGGTGGCGAGAAGAGCAGGGGCAGAGAACGAGAGGAGAGGCAGAGAGCAGGGGGGAGGAGAGGATAAGGGAGGGACGGCCTCGTGCTGGCGCGGTGGAGCCAGGAGGAGGCTCCACGCGAGCAGGGGGTGGCGAGGGCGCCGTGCCTTCCTTCTCCTCTGCCTTCTGGCACGAGGAGGAAGACGACACGGAGACCCCCCCCCCCCTCTGCTGGGCTGGGCCAGGAGGGTGGCGACAGGTAAGTTTTTCTGGTTTTTTTTCATTTCTCTTTTATTTCTTTCTGGCATTTACTTTTAGGATTTAAAATAAATAGTTTCACCAAATATAAAACCCAAAAAAATGTTATTAGGTGACAGAGACAATAATGTCCAATGCCACATAAAAGTTTCAACATTTCTGAAACTTTAAAATAGAAGGAATCAAAATAATTCCATTCCAAATAGCTATTTAGTCAACTCAAAAATCCTTTTTAAAAAGTTCCTGTGACCTAGAATTTTGGATTGACAATTTTACCTTATGTCACTATTTTGTCAAGTTTTTGGAACATTTTTCTGGTTCCATTTAAGGTATTAAATTTTATTGCCCTCTTGTCAATTGATCAAAACATTTGGGGCTTTGATCACTTCCTATTTAAACATCAAAGTTTTTATAATGCATGCATGAATGCTTGGCAAACAAAAGAAAGCTAGGGCTGTGACAACTCACCCCCACTAAACAAGAATCTCGTCCCGAGATTTAGGCGTTGTCGGGAAGAGTTCGGGGTATTCAAGCCGAAGGCGATCTTCGCGCTCCCAGGTTGCTTCATTCTCGGAATGATGAGACCACTGAACCTTGAGAAACTTGATGTTGCGATGTCGGGTGCTGCGCTCGGTTTCGTCAAGAATACGAACAGGATATTCTCGATATGATAGGTCATCTTGGAGATCAAGCGTTTCGTGGTCTACTTCACGGACAGGGTCCTTGAAGCAATGCGTGAGTTGAGAAACATGGAACACATCATGAACTTTGGAAAGCTGAGGAGGCAGCTCTAACTGGTAGGCAACCTCTCCTCGTTTAGCGAGAATATGGAAAGGACCAATGTAACGAGGAGCCAATTTGCCTTTGATACTGAAACGATGGGTACCTTTGAGAGGTGAAACCCGAAGGTAAGCCTTCTCGTCGACTTCATAACTTACTTCCTTATGACGGCGGTCATATTGACTGTTTTGATGAGATTGGGTAGTTTTTAAATTCTCACGAATAATGCGAACTTGCTCTTGTGCATCCTGGATCATATTCGGTCCAAAGAACTGTCTTTCACCGGTTTCTGACCAGTTTAATGGTGTTCGACATCTTCGTCCATACAGAACTTCGAAAGGAGCTTTGCCCAGACTAGACTGGAAACTGTTGTTATAAGCGAATTCGGCGAATGGAAGACACTTCTCCCAATTCATTCCGAATGAGATAACACAGGCTCTGAGCATATCTTCAAGAATTTGGTTGACTGTTTCTACTTGACCACTTGACTGAGGGTGATAAGCAGTGCTAAACGAAAGATGAGTTCCCATAGCTTTTTGGAAACTTTCCCAAAATCGAGAAGTAAAAAGACTTCCACGATCTGAATTGATTTCTAGAGGATCACCATGAAGAGAAACTATTCGAGAAATATATAGGTCTGCTAGCTGACTAGCAGTTATACTTTCTCGGACTGGAAGGAAGTGAGCAACTTTCGAAAGGCGATCAATGACGACAAAGATGGCATCATTCCCTTTCTTGGTCTTTGGAAAACCAGTGATAAAATCCATACTAACCTTGTCCCACTTCCACTCGGGAATAACCAGGGGTTGAAGGGTGCCAGCAGGCCTTTGATGCTCTGCCTTGACACGACGACAAATGTCACAGTTAGCAATGAATTGAGCGATTTCTCTCTTCATCCGGGTCCACCAGAACCTCTGGCGTAGGTCCTGATACATTTTAGTGCTACTGGGATGAATCGTGAGAGGCGATTCATGAGCTTCCTTAAGAATCAAATCACAAAGTTGTTGCTTCCTAGGAACCACCAAATGATTATCAAAGAATACAACACCTTTATCATTTACCAAGAAACGACTAGCAACTCTTTTGGTGATGTTGCTCTTGATCCGGGAAATTCCCGTATCATGTTTCTGGGCTGCTATGATCTGATCCTCAGGAGTCGGTTTCGACACCAAGGTAGAAAGGAATCCTTGAGGAACAAGGTGAAGATTAAGCTTACGAAATTCCTCATGGCGAAGTGGCTGATTTTGTAGCAACATGAGGTTGTTACAATAGGATTTACGACTTAGTGCATCAGGCATGACATTGGCTTTGCCTGGGGTGTAAGATATTCCTAAATCGTAATCCGTAATCAACTCAACCCACCGTCTTTGCCTGAGATTAAAATTCGGTTGGGTGAATATATACTTGAGACTCTGGTGATCAGTGTATATTTCGCAACGATTACCCAGGAGGTAATGTCGCCAGGTTAACAGTGCATAGAATACAGCGGCAAGTTCCAGATCATGTGTTGGATAATTCTCCTCATGTGGACGCAACTGTCGAGATGCGTATGCAATCACATGACGATCTTGCATAAGAATGCATCCAAGTCCTTGTCGCGAGGCATCACGGTAGACAATAAAGTCCTTTGATAAATCTGGGGGCACAAGTACCGGGGCAGTAGTCAGTCGTCTTTTCAACTCCTGAAAACTTTCCTGGCACCGTGGGGTCCATTCGAACTTCTTATCTTTCTTGAGAAGTTTAGTTAGAGGTTTGGCAATTTTGGAGAAATTCTCGACGAAGCGACGACAATAGCTTGCTAAGCCAAGGAAACTCCTAACTTGCTTCACCGATTCAGGTGGAGTCCAATCAAGAACGGCCTGAACTCTCTCGGGATTGACAGCAATACCTTTTGCCGAGATTACGTGACCTAGATAGGTCACTTCTGGTAACCAGAATTCACACTTGGAGAATTTGGCGTAAAGGCGGTGCTCTCGAAGTTTCATCAATACCAGCCTAATATGCTCAGCATGTTCTTCTTCGTTCTTCGAGTAAATGAGAATATCATCGAGGTAAACCACAACGAATTTATCCAAGTACTCCATGAAGATCGAATTCATTAAGCGGGAGAAAGTGGTTGGGGCATTGGTTAGGCCGAAGGACATGATGGTGTACTCGTATTGGCCATAACGAGTGACAAAGGCCGTCTTAGGAATGTCCCCGTTCCTAATTTTGATTTGATGATAACCTAATCTCAAATCCATCTTTGAAAAGACTGCAGATCCAGCGAGCTGATCATACAGATCGTTGATCCTGGGGAGTGGATATTTGTTCTTTATCGTGACCAGATTAACCGGTCGGTAATCTACAACCATCCGTTCCGTACCATCCTTCTTCTTGACGAAGAGGACAGGGCAAGCCCAAGGGGAAGAGCTAGGACGGATGAAACCTTTCTTCAAGGATTCATCAAGTTGGGTTTTAAGCTCAGCTAATTCTTGAGGAGACATCTTATAGGGTCTTCTAGCAATTGGAGCAGTTCCTGGGACAAGTTCTATGACAAACTCTACTTCTCTGTCAGGTGGGACACCTGGCAGTTCCTCTGGAAAGACATCCGGAAAATCACAGACTACTGGGATGTTTTCAAGGTCTGGAAGAGGATTAGCATTGAGGGCATATATCTGGCGTTTTGTAACCCCAGATGAGACATTTACTAACTGGCCAGAGGTATGGGTGAGCTGAACAGATCTAGAGAAACAATCAATTTTGGCATGATGAGCTGTCAACCAGTCGATCCCCAAAATGATATTGATGTCTGAAGTCTTGAGAGGTATCAAGGAAGCAAGGAATACTAGACCATCAATAAGGATTTGGTTCCCATGACTTACTGCATTAGTTTGCCATTTGGAACCTGGAGCCTGAATTACTAATGGGGTGGGCATATCTACGAAAGCAATGTTATGCAAGGAGGCATAACGTTCGGAGATGAAGGAATGAGATGCTCCAGAGTCAAAAAGAACTGAAGCTGGATGGGAATTAACAAGGAGCGTCTTAAGCACGACATCATCATCATCTTGAGCTTCTTCTGCAGATACATGGTGCACACATACACGAGTTAGAGCAACTGACCTTTCCTTGAACTTCTTGGTTGGTGGCTTGCAACGAACAACACCCATTCCTGAAGGAGGTGGAACAAAACAACGCAGAGGACAATCCCTTGAATAGTGTCCTGGCTTGCTACACTTGAAGCACGATCCAAAAATAGGACGGGGGTCTGGGTTGAACGCTTGATTGATGAGATTATCCTGGGGGACACTTGGCATCGGCAGACGAGGCGCCACATAGGTTGGCCTTGGTACATATCTCGGAGTGATAACAGCATTCGGGATCCATATCCTACGCTTCTGGGATATAGAAGTTGAAGATGATCCAACATCACGGTTGTGCTTGCGAGATTCCTCGTAGGTCATTCTGCTTGTTTCTGCTTGGATGGCTTTGTTCACAAGGACCTCAAAACTGATGAACTCATGCAAACTGAGATCATGACGAAGCTTTGGGTTAAGACCTTTCCTGAACCTAGCTTGCTTCTTGGCATCCGTGGATACCTTTTCTGGTGCATAACGCGCAAGGCGTCCAAACTCATGACTATAAGCATTTACATCCAACTTGTCTTGAGTCAAACTGCAAAACTCTTCTTGCTTACGATCTATCAGGGCCTGCGGAATATGATGTTCACGAAAAGCTTCACAGAACTCCTGCCATGAAGTAACTTGGCCCGAAGGACGCATAGCCTCAAAATTCTCCCACCATAGACTAGCAGATCCTTCGGAGTGATATGTGGCATAGGTAACCTTGTCTCCTTCAGCCACGTTTGCATAACGCAGCTTGTTATTGATACTTCGGAGCCAATCATCTGCATCTAGTGGCTCAATGGAATGATGGAAGGTGGGTCGGTTCAATTTGATGAAGTCTCTGATGGATACTAGCTCATTGCACGGATAGGCTGTATTCCGCTCTATGTGCTCCAATAGACGGTTGGTGGCATGCTTATTCCTCTCAATTTCTAGCATAACCTCTGTCAACAAAGGCGGATTAAGAGAATCTTCTCCATCCCTACCATCTCCATGGTTCTGATCACGGCCAGCAGAACTCCGTGTTACTCGCGACATCCTGTTGAGACAATCCAGGGTTCAGAGACAAAGAACACTAAATACCACAATCCCAGAGAAATCGAACAGCATAACAGCTGTATAGGCATGAAATATGAGGCATCCTTCAAGAGATCTGAGCAACATAACTACTCAACATTATGGATTCGAGGTGCAGCAAGAACAAAGGCATCTCTTCTCACAAATCTGTTGAAAGCAGGAATGACACACAGAAACCATCCTATAAGTCTATGGTTCAGTAACTCGTCCTCCTAGTAGACAGATAAGAAAACCTAGTCCTTAATCCCTGTACAAAAGAAAGGTGACTCAGAATAGAGTGACTTGAGGAAAGAGTAAAAAGAGCCTTACGTTCCCTTCCATAATCAATTCCCTTATATAACTATAGATTTTCTAGACTCAACATCGACCATTCTGGCTTGGTAATCCTACACGCAGTCAGGCTCTGATACCAATGCTGTCGGGACCCCGATCCTAAGCCATACAACTCCAGCATGTACACATCATATCACTTTGTGGCCTCACGCACGGTAATCACCCCGGTTGCCACCTTACCTTGGCCGGGACCGTTTGCGTCTTTTGGCTCACGTATATGACTATGTTGCCAGCAATCATATGTCCAAGAACCTGGGTCGACATGGCTAGTTATGAACCCAAGTGGCACATCCGTACAGGGACATGCATACATAACCCAGCAAGGCAGGTGTCGGTCATCAGCGAGTGTAGACGAGTCATAGCAAGCTACAGGGACTCCATTACAACGCATGACATTTCCCCGTGGGGACAGACACAGCAACCAAGAAGGATACATGCCGGTCAATCAATGTGTCCGGAGCAGTAGCAAGCTACCAAGGCTCGGTGGAAGCACAAAGAGGCATTTCCCGGTATGGAGTACTACTCAAGGCACACAACTAGGTGTCGAATCCCACACATACCAATGCATTGCAAACATACACACAATATGCACGATATGTGTAGATACAACATGGCATCACAACATAACTCTACAACACGTCATTCATTTAATAGACTCCGAAGAGCCAACATAGTTTAATGTTACAAACCAAAGGGGTCACATGACCCAACAATCAGAGCATACAAGCATCAAGCGGAAGTTACATGTCTGGGTACAGACATCTACTAAAAGCGGCTGGAAGAGCCTAAAAGCTACAACGACCCTACCATAGGAGCCAGATCACTGTCTAGGTTCCCAAACTAAACCGTCGATGTTAACGTCAAGAGATAACATAGAGAGAGCGGCGTCTATTCTGCAAAAATGTGAATAAGCAACAGTGAGTACGGAGGTACTCAGCAAGTCTTACATCGGTGCTAAAATACATATGCATCAAGTATCAATGAACGGAATTTGTGGGGTTTATTGCAGAGAAGCCAGCTTTGACCTTTGGATAACCTATTCTACAACAAAGTTTTATTATCTCTCTCGTCTCCTTACGAGAGAGGGCACACGAGTCCACATAACCACCACATCAATACACCACCATGAATCCTCTCTCGTCATCCTACGAGAAAGCCATCCATAGCACTCACACTTATTTGGACCATTTTAGAGTAACCATTAAAGTTATCTATGAACCATGTAAGTATCCAAGCAGTCCATAACCGAGGACGCGGCTATTCGAATAGATAGATACCCTGCAGGGGTGTACTTCGTCACACATGCTTCCGCCACTTATCGCCAAGTGCACATAAAAACCAGCACCTCGGCAACCTTCAAGCGGAAGCCCAGCGAGGGAGTTGGCCACGGACGTTAACCTACTAAGACTCACGCCCAAGACAGTCGCCTATCTGAGTTGGAACCCCTAATGGAAGTCCGGCCGAGGTTTCCAATATGGCCTCAAACGATGTGAGCAGGGCCCCAAGCCGGTCCCTACTGGGCCGTTCATCCACTTAGCAGGTCATGCCACAACCTATGAACGTTTCGAACTACTGCGACTTCTGGACTGAGAACAGAGTAGTTAATAGGCCGAGAGGGGTCGAGTTACCGGAACCCAATGTGCGGTAGTAGCTAGTCTTGGAACACCAACACAAGATCTCGGGTCCTAAACGCGGCGGTAATGAGACAACCCACCATGTACTCCTACATGGCCTCTCATTGCTACCTTTACCAGAACAGTTTCACATCTTTAACTCTCATCAATAGGACGTGATCATTCCATTACATCATGCCGATGCTCGGACCAAACTCAACCTAAGCATAGCAAGTGTAACAGGGTAAAGCACATATGGCTCAAGCATCTACCAGGTATGCTAGGTTGCATTGGTTTAGCTATTTACTGTGATCAAAATCAGGTCATGCAAAGGAATAGGTGCAGCTATCGTAATACAACTATCAATTGAATCATTTTGTCCTAATGCATAGAAATGAGAGCAGGAGCGAGAGAATAGGATTTTGTCGGAATGTTCAAAGGGGTTTTGCTTGCCTGTTGATCGGAAGAACTCAGCTATTCTTCGATGCCGGTGATAACTACATCTCGCAAGGTCTATTGACAGATCAAACGAAAGAAATTAATCACGGCAAATGCTTCACAAAGATGCATGAGCATGGCAAGTTATCATGATGCTGATTTCATCTAATGCAAGTGATCAAAGGTTGAAAGAAGTTTATTTGATCTATATAAGTCCTTTTCAAAATCCAATTATATCATTTATAAGCCTATTGTGAAGTTGTCATATTCAGCAAGGTTAAGATGTCCAAACATGTGTATAAATGCCACCAATGGATTCCTTGCATTTTTCTGATACTTTTTCATATATAAATTATTTCCATCAGAGTTATATTTTAATTTCTATGATTTTTACAAGTTTCAGCAAATTTTTGGAATTAAATTAAATCAGAAACTAATACTGCGTCAGGCTGATGTCATCCCTGCGTCAGCAGATCAACCAGCCGGCTCCAGGTCAACCTGACCAGTGGGGTCCACTGGTCAGTGGCCCATAGACTAAACCCGCACTGACCCGCACTAAGTGAGGTTTGACTCACTAGTGGGGCCCTCTGTCAGCGACTGTGGGGGGTTATTTAGCGTGTTAATGGTCGGCCACGTTGACGCCCACCGGAGAGAGGTCGCCGGCGACTGAGCCGTGGTGGAGGGCTCGCCGGAGTTGGCCGGAATTGCGCTACGGGGCACTATTTGGCAAGCGGTTTGCCGCTACGAGATGCTGGCAGAGCGCCGCATCCATTCCGAGGGTTTTGAGGCGCTGGGGTGGTCTGTGGCCACGACGGCGACGGGCGGAGCGGCGGCGCGCTACGGTCAGCAGGGGGGCGACGGCTATGGTGAGGAACAGGTCACGGGGATAGGGGAAAAAGATGCAGGAGCTCACAGGGATGCGGAGGGGGCACACGGCGAGCTCGGGGAGGCGCGGATGGTCGCGAATCGAGGACGGCGGCCTTCGATGGCCGGAGGAAGAAACGGAGATGATGGCGACGCTGCGGGGGCTCGGGTGCTCGGAGGAGACGATGGAGGGATGCAGCTCGTCGAGGCGTAGGAGAAGAGCTCTTCAGGGAGGCGAGGGGTGGCCGGGGTGGAGCTAGCGACGAGCTCGGACGGACCGGCAATGGCGGCGAAAAGAGCAGGGGCAGAGAACGAGAGGAGAGGCAGAGAGCAGGGGGAGGAGAGGATAAGGGAGGGACGGCCTCGTGCTGGCGCGGTGGAGGCAGGAGGAGGCTCCACGCGAGCAGGAGGTGGCGAGGGCTCCGTGCCTTCCTTCTCCTCTGCCTTCTTGCACGAGGAGGAAGACGACAGGGAGACCCCCCCCTCTGGTGGGCTGGGCCAGGAGGGTGGCGACAGGTAAGTTTTTCTGTTTTTTTTTCATTTCTCTTTTATTTCTTTCTGGCATTTACTTTTAGGATTTAAAATAAATAGTTTGACCAAATATAAAACCCAAAAAAATGTTATTAGGTGACACAGACAATAATGTCC
This sequence comes from Hordeum vulgare subsp. vulgare, assembly GCF_904849725.1. Lineage (NCBI taxonomy): Eukaryota > Viridiplantae > Streptophyta > Magnoliopsida > Poales > Poaceae > Hordeum > Hordeum vulgare. The sequence continues at coordinate 367,796,767 of NC_058519.1, forward strand.
AATGCCACATAAAAGTTTCAACATTTTTGAAACTTTAAAATAGAAGGAATCAAAATAATTCCATTCCAAATAGCTATTTAGTCAACTCAAAAATCCTTTTTAAAAAGTTCCTGTGACCTAGAATTTTGGTTTGACAATTTTACCTTATGTCACTATTTTGTCAAGTTTTTGGAACATTTTTCTGGTTCCATTTAAGGTATTAAATTTTATTGCCCTCTTGTCAATTGATCAAAACATGTGGGGCTTTGATCACTTCCTATTTAAACATCAAAGTTTTTATAATGCATGCATGAATGCTTGGCAAACAAAAGAAAGCTAGGGTTGTGACACTCCTCCATGTCGGCGGAGGCGAACCCGCCTGCAGAACCATTGACCAAGTCTTCTTGTCGCGACAGCGTTCTTCTGTTGCTTGGCGCCGGGCCGGCTGGTGAAAGCACTATTACTCCCTAGGGTGGTTTTAATAATTGATCACAACATATGCATCATCGGACTAATATGTTTTCCAAGTATATTTCAGAAAAGTTCAAAAGATGCTATGGCTTAATGTTTATGTGGAAATGCCCGTGGATGCAAGAAAGGAATAATATTGGCTCAAGCTTCAAGCTAGAAGACTCTTCATTTTATATATGTGAGAAATCACTTTTGAGTCCATAGGAAATCCAATACTATTAAAGGGGATGAGGTAGTAAAATGAACTGATTGCTCAAATGCTGAAAGTTAGCCACCAAAACAATCAGTCATTTTTCCCATATATCCACTCTGTCAATATCCAAATTCACAAATTCGATGTCACCAACATTTCCATATCGGACCCACCAGGTTTGACCTCAGACAGAAACCCGAGCCATTCCCACCAAATCGGTGCAACCAAAACCAGGTCGGTGCTACCGAGTTCAGTGTGACCAACATTCTGTTGCCAAGATACACAAAATCAGAATTTCCAAGTTTGAGTATCGGTGCCACCGAGTTTGGCCATCTGACCGTTAGTCACCTTTTCGGTGCCATCGAGTTTCATATATCGGTCTCACCAAGATTCAAAAGTTCACACCTTTAGTGCTAATTGGTACCACCGAGTTGTCAACTTTGGTATCACCGAGTTTGCCCTTTTGTGTGTAACGGTAGGATTTTGGATGATGCCTATATATACCCCTTCACCCACCTCTCATTCGTGGGAGAAGCACTCAGAACACACACTTCACTGCCAGATCCATTTTCTGAGAGAGAACCACCTACTCATGTGTTGAGACCCAAGATATTCCAATCCTATCATTTGAAACTTGATCTCTAGCCTCCCCAAACTGCTTTCCAACAAATCAGCCTCTCCTACCCATGCATATTCTATGAGAGAGTGATTTGTGTTGAGGAGACTATCTTTAGAAGCACAAGAGCAAGGAGTTCATTGATCTACCACATCTATTACCTTTTGGAGGGTGGTGCCTCCTAGATTGGTTAGATGTCGCTTGGGAGCCTCCTACTTCGTGTTGTGGAGTTGAACCAAGATGTTTCTAAGGGCAAGGATATCGCCTACTTCGTGAAGATCTACCGTGAGTAAGGCTAGTACTCCATGGACGGAAGCCGTGGTGGAATAGACAAGGCCGCTTCTTTGTGGACCCTCCATGGGTGGACCCCTCCGTGGACTATCACAGTCATTACCCTCCATGGGTTGAAGTCTCCACTAACATGGACGTACAAAAGCGCCACCTATCAGGACCATGCCAAAAATCGCCGTCTCAACCTCATGAGTTTGATCTCCCTACCTTACTCCTCTACTTTACACTTGCATGTTTTACTTTGCGCTGCTATACTATTAGAATTGCATCTGTAGGGTGTGGCTTGCTATAACTGTCGTAGCTGTTTCTCAAGTAGAATTTGGAAAATGCACAAATTTTATCTTGTCAAGTGGTCTAATCACCCCCCCCCCTCTAGACATACTTTCGATCCTACAAGTGATATCAGATATTTGGTCTCCATTTCATTGGTTTAACAACCTAGGAGAGTATGGCATCTAGTGAGGGAAACTATCATCCTAGAAGTCCATATTTCGATGACACTAATTTTGCTAGTTGGATGCATAAAATGAAAATGCATATTCTTGGCTTTAATCCTCATGTTTGGGCCGTTATTCATGTTGGTGTGCAAGGTAACTTCTTTGGAGAAGGGCATGAACCAGATCGTGATGCGACAACTGATGAACTAAAGATGTTGCAACTTAACACTCAAGCCAGCGATACCATCTTCAACTGCCGATGCCCCAAAGAATTCAACAAAATCAGCCGTCTTGAGAATGCAAAAGAGATTTGGGATACTTTGGTTGATATGCACGAAGGTACTGATTCTGTCAGAGAATCTAAGTTGGATGTGCTTCAAAGTCAGCTTGACAAGTTCAAGATGAAGGATGGTGAAGGTGTGGCTGAAATGTACTCTAGGCTAGCTCTCATCACCAATGACATTGCCGGCTTAGGAAGCAATGAGATTACGGACAAATTCATCATCAAGAAGAAACTTAGAGCCCTCGATGGAAAGTATGACACCGTCTGCACATTGATCCAAATGATGCCAAATTACAAAGATCTCAAGCCACCTAAAGTCATTGGTAGGATCGTTGCTCATGAGATGTCACTCAAGGACAAAGATGAGTTGCACAACAAGTCAAACGGTGCTTATAATGCTTCATGTGATGTTCCCGCTACTTCAAAGGACAATCTTTTCACTGATGAATAGATAAGCCTCATGGTCATAAAATTCAACAAGTTCTATAAGAGTAGAGGAAAAGATAGAAGCTCAAGCTCGAGGCATGAAGCGAAGCATTCGTCCAGTCGTGACCGAAACTGCTACAATTGTGGGAAGCCCGGACACTACTCAAATGAGTGCTCGCCCCCCTACAAAAGAAGGGAAGAGTCAACTCAAAGACGAAGCTCGAGAGATGAGTCACCTCGTAGAGAGAGGAGTAGATCACTATGAACGAAGACACTCACGGAGAGGCAAGGAATCAGAGAATAAGGACAAATACACCAAGAGTAGTTCAAGAAGAAGACATCAAGCTCATGTTGTTTTATGGATGTGTGGCTCCGAGTCTGATCACCACTCCGAGAGAAGATATCACTCCCACTTTGACTATAGTCAAGACGAAGGTGAAGCCACAAACTCCTATGACTAATTTGATTCACCTAATGAGGGAGTCGGAAATTGCTTCATGGCTAAAGGCCCCAAGGTATCACATCCCGGGTATCTTGATTTTAATAGTGATGAGGATGACTTGTTAGGAGAAGATGACTTGCTTCTTGATGAAACTAGTGATTGCACTGAAAATGAACTAGCTATTTATCATGTTAGTCAAGAGAAATCGAATGATGATGATAAGAAAGAAATTGAACGACTAACTCAAGAATTGTAAACTCTTAAGTTAGCTCATGAGACTACTCTAGAAGATCATAGAGAGCTTGCAAGAACCCATGAGAAGCTACGCTTTGAGATGCTCAACTTGGAGCAAGAGCATGAGATCTTAAAAGCGATCAATGATGATCTTAGAAAGAAGATTTATTCTTATCTAGCCAAACAATTCTCTTGTCCAACTTTGTTCCACAAGTTAAACATAGGAACACTAGTAACAAAGGCAAGAAGGTTTCTTCATCTAGTAACAACCATGGTAAGGAAAAAACCAATAATGTTGTTGCTAGTACCTCTATTGATTCCACTAACGATTCGTTTAGCCAAGTTACACCTGAGCAAGAAAATTATCTATTGAAAGTGATTATAGAGAAAGGTTTCTTCAAGATCCTTGCTGGAAGTAAAAAATTTGAGGAAATTGTGCGCAAGCAAGGAGGACATCGGAAGAAACAAGGTGTTGTCTACCTCAACGTCAACGGAGATGTTTGGGAAGAAGGTCCATATCCCACTCCCAAGTTTGTTCCCCAAGAGGAGAAGTCCACTCCTTCTGAAGGAACAAGCTCACAAGATGGCCTTCTAGCACAAGACCACAAAGGCAAGGGAAACCTTCAACATGACGTTGATCTATTTGAAGAAGAACCCCAAGCTAAGGTCACGTGGATTCCCAAGGGTACTACTAGCTCTACCTCAGCAAGTGCTACCACAACTCCAAGGATTCCCATAAATCTGGTGTGGATTCCCAAGAGGAAGAACTAGAAGTTCTTGAGGGGTGACTCTGCCAATGAAATTCACTCTTATTCATTTTGGGAAGAACTATGTGCAATCAACCTCAACCATATACATTAGTTGAAGGAGTCACACATTCCCTCAAAGGTAAGCAAGGAACAAGGTAATTAATGCATCTTTAGACATTATACCGTGTGTGCTTCACTCCATGTCCATAGATATTCTTGCATTGTTTCTTTTGCTTTGGGACTAACCCATGTAGGAGAGAAAATATGTAAACAACAAGGATTGCTCCCAACTCAAGATGATATTCATCAACATTGAGCATCCACCACTACTTCACCTACTTGAAGTCTTCTACGACAAAACCCAAGGTTAGTTAATCCCTCTTAGTGGGGATGTCATATAAAGGGGGAGCTTTACTCTAAGATTTGAGTATAAGCATCTCCTATGGATATGAACACATTAATGCTTATGTAAAAGTGGTAACCCCACTTGTGCTTAACGATGAGTATGACCTATGATCAAGTATTCTTACTTGGATCTTACGTCAATATACTAATTATAGATGACTTTGCCATCGCCCAAGTGCTTGATAGCTACTAGGATGATTGTGCATGTTCACCATGTTTTTCTTTATCATTCTTATTGTGTGAGCATGTTGGTCTGCATGTGTTTGATCATTCAAGGACATCAAATTGTTGTTATATAGCTCTTGATTTACCTTTTGTCAATTGGATGGACAAGAATGCTTAGGACCTATCTTTATCTATCTATGCTATCTCATCTCAAGTTCTATTCATGCTTCATCACAAAACTTGAACAAGCACTTGTCGATCCCTCTGTGTGAAGGTGCACTCGGAGTTCCATATCGTCAATGGCTGACCTCCAAAACCTCTGTGTGAATGAACTCGATGAAACCAACTTTACAAACTCGGTTCCACCAAAGTCCAGAGTTGATCTAGGCTTTCCATCTCCGTACCACCGGAATCACAAACTTGGTTCCACCAAGTTTCCCTGTCAGCTGATAGCATAAGAACTCGGTGACACCGATTTCGTAATCTCAGTGACACCGACAGCGAATGGGTATATATTCCAGCATACCGAATCTTTGATTTCACTTCGTCAAAGCCGTTTCGCCTCAAACCCTAAGCTGCCTCCTGGACCACTCGTCATCGCCCTTGAGTTCCCATGCTTCTCCACCGCTGGGAATCGCCGCCGCCGATAGAATCTTCACCTCCACCCACGCCATAGCCGGACCACCACCAAGATAGGGTATGTTTTGGACCCCCTCTACATTCCTCCATCTGATTCATATGCAATGCGAAATTTTTATCCACAAGCCACTATGGGCAACCTCTCTATCCACCAGATGAATCTCATAGATTAGTGAACTAGGAAGTTTTTAGGGTTAACAGTCCGCAGACCCCATCTCGGTGACTTCGAGTTGCAAAACTCGGTGCTACCGATTTTGAACCTAGGGTTCCTGAGAATGGACTCGGTGAGACCAAGTTGTCATTTTCGGTTCCACCGAAATGATGACCGAGTTTCTGTTAAGGAGTTCATGTGTCTCGGTGACTCCGAAAGTTCAAACTCAGTTCCACCGATATGAGTTGTGCAGAAAGTTAAAACTAAGGATTTCTTTGTTCAAATTTTCGAAAACCATCTGAATTTTGTGATGCTCATCCTTTTTGTCTTTCCTATATCCACTTCACAGGTTTTGCTGTTTTCTATTGGGTTTGTGCTTCTTGTCGGATATGTATGGTTCACAAGATAGTCCAAATGACTTCAGAGAGCAGAGTGTTGAGATGGACTCAGGCACTAGTCCAGAGAAGTCTGCTTCACACCCAAGTTCTCCCAGCTCTCATGGTTTTTCCAAGGAAGCGACCATGCAAAGGAAGAACCTAGTTTCTGATGAAGAGGACTCAGATTTTATGCCAGAAGAAACTTCAGCTCCTTCAAAGGCTCCAAGGAAGACTGTCACGAAAGTAACTGCTACCCCTGCTGATCTGAGAGCACCTGAATATGCCAGGAAGAGCACATCACTTTCCAAGGATGTACCTGCCAAGAAGGCTAGTGTGAAGAGGCCCAGGAAGAGAACTGTTCATCTTGTTGGTAGAAAGACTTAAATATTTCAAGACCCAGAAGATGCTGAGGAAGAAGCTCTTGAGGAGATCCCAGTTCCTCCCAAGAAAAACAAGTCGATGGCTAATGCAATGAAATCTACTCCTAAGCCTCTTGCCAAAGCAAAGAAGGTTGTAGCTCCCAAAAGGACTACCAAGGACATACCTGCATTGCCAAGAGCAAAGGCCTTGCATCCAGTGCCCATGCTGCATAGGAGGAAGAAGATGAGAATGTACCAATTCTTAGGAAGCTCATACCAACCCTTCCAATTCACAATGCTGCTCATCCAGTAGCAGAAGGTATGAAGAAGAGGAAGGATGTCGGAGTAAGAAAGTGGAGAGCATATGATCCATATGCTGTTAGAAGAAGAATTGTTGTTGATCCAAGGTTTCACACTAAGGAACAACAAGATTGTGAGATTATCTTGTTTGACAATAGTCCTGCTATCAGTGATATGAGGTATGTCGACTGGGCATATATCAAGGAAAATGAGAATTTCTTTCCCCATGTCCAAGAGAACTTCAGGTTAGTGGAAATTGAAAAGTTTGTTGGCAAAGAGATGACCCCATGGAATGATGAGCTGATCATGAAATTATATGCAACTGTTCATTTCTATGATGACTCTTTAGTCTGGATGACTGATGGTCACAAGTATGAAACCACAATTGCTGAATGGGATGCTATCATTGGTGCCCCCAAGCAGGAAGATCGTGATGTAGATGTGTATGCAGAAGCAAAGTAGAGTCATAACTCAATGGACAACATGTACAAGACAATTCAACACAAGTACTTGGCTAGTCACAAGATGGGTTCAGTGTACTTTCTCCAAGCAGGCATTCCTACAACAAACACAATTCTGAGATACACCCTGATGCCTAAATCAGGAGATGAAAATATGATCAGAGGACACTCCATCAACCTGCTGCACTTGCTCGACACTCATACCAGATTCAGAGTAACGGACTTGATAGTAGAGACTATCCGGAGAACTGTTGCGGATCAGAAGAGATCATGTGCATATGCTCCTGACATTCATATGCTTATCAATGCCAAGCTAGGGAAGCATGTATATCTACTTGATCGTCCCCATCTACCTCTTTAGCCAGAGTTTGAAGACAATGAAGTGGTAATGGATGAAAAAGATCCCAACTCAGCTGCAGCAAGAATGGCAGCAGAGGCAGCAGAAGCTGAGGCTGCTAGAAATAGGCCACCTCCAGTTCCACAGCTCTGAACTCAAGCTGAGCAAATGGCATTTCTAGTTAGCACTGTCCAAGGCATGTAGAAAAACATTTCGGATATACTACAAAGTTAGAAAAGTCTTAAGACAGTCGTGGAAACCAAATTTCATGACATGGATGTGAAGGTTTCTGAGTTGACAACTATAGTCAAACAGCTTCACCATGAAGTTGACTCAATGGAGATCCCACGCTCACAAGACGAAGATGAAGATGATGATGATTAGGAGGAGGAGGAAGAGTCTCCTCCTCCCACTACTACTCAGTTCAGCACCAGGCCTAGGTCAGTTGTTGTTCTTGCTCAGGAGACCAGCAGACATCTTCAGCATAACCTTCAGCACCAGCTCCGGCTCAAGCTCCTTCAGTATCAACTCCTCCAGCACCAGGACATTCAGGAGAAGCCTTCGCGGATGCTCTTCCATCAACTCCGTCATCAGCTGCCCCGAGAGACGAGTAGTTCTATACTTTTGAACTTTTTGGTAACTTGTTGCCAAAGGGGGAGAAATGTATAGATCATAGACTTCGTGTGAGAGAGAGCTTTTGACTTTATGCGCTCTTGTTTGGTTTTAAAAACTTTGGTCTTCTGGATGACTTTATCCTGTGTGTGATCATACTCTTTATCTTGTGTGAGGCTACATTATTATCTTTTAGCTATCTTCGGAAAACGTATATCATGTGGCAAAGGGAATAGAAGTATGAACTACAGGTTCGCCTAACCATCTTCATTGGACACTTGGAGTCGGCACGTCTTGCTAGAGACCGCTACCCACTAGCAGAGTCGGACGTGGTCTGACTCGCGACCAAGTGAACAAGAACCTAAAGGGTCGCGTGCTTAAGGGAAGGAACATGTGGGCTTTAGGGTCCGTGCGAGGCCCAAGAGTTGAGCCTACGTCGGACACGTATATATAGTGGAGGTGCGGCACACCTATGAATTGATCGCTTCGGCACCATCATTAGGGTTTCGCATGAGTTGCGAATAGCCACCTCCACCCGCCACTGACCGTGTGATCGGACCTAGCAGTCTTCCGCACGGTGTGTTCCTCATGCACGTGCGGATACCATTAGAGGCACCGCACTTGCACCGCGCCAGCGACCCTGTACGCGGGATCCGTCGACCGGCCGCACGAGGGAGATCGGACCGGTTGCACGAGGGAGAATAGACAAGGAGGAGACGAACCACGTGGACATGCTACCCCAACTCTACTTCCACTGCACGGCACTGCGCGTCTAGTGGTAACGATCTGTGATCCATCTCCATAGCATGTTTTTGGATGTTCTGCGCGTAGGAAATTTTAATTCGCATACTATGCACCTACGGTAGATCCCAGCAGTGGTATCAGAGCCTCTGCTAGTGGTTTTAGATTCAGATCGGATGCATATTTGATATGTGGAGGCGACGGATGAGATTCGTCGCCGTTCATAAGTTCAGCTATGTGCACGGTTGATGAGATCAACTGCACATCGAGGCAACCTCACGAGGAGTCGTCCTCAGGAGGAGGAGTCCTCAGGAAGAGACCTCATGAGGGGGCCCTCCGTGTGTGTATCTCCTTGTGTCCTCACGAGGTGGAGGCTCATGATGATGGACTTGCGGGACTGTCGTGTGCGTAGCGCCTTATATTTCATACACGATCACACAAACCGGTAGAATGCGACTTTATGGATGAGTTTGTTTTGCAGGCTTGATGTGAATAGTATGGCTCGTATGTATGTGATGCATGTGTGTAATTTAACATGACCTGTGTGTCATGATTGTCAGCCAGGATGAGCCAAAGAGCTGTCATTATATTGTATAACGACATGCCTGTCGACTTGTGATCCTGTGTAAATTCATTGCTAGTTGTAGTAGTTGGAGAACAGAGATCAAGTTCGAGTCTTTGGCATCCCGGCGTGATGGACAAGATGGAGTACTGCGCTCGTCATCGGAGTTGGAGCCGGCCATGGAAGGATGTCCATGAAGGAGCCATACTATTTCACATAAATTTTGTTTATATGTGATTGATATTGCTTCTAATTTCTATACATGTTAGTATGGTAGAAAGATTCCTCATTAATATCAAGCACATTGTCATTCCGGATGTTGCACCTTTGCACGTCAAGTATGTCTGGTAGTGGGCTCATAAAATTGAGGTGTTGCTAGATGTCCTTGAACTAGAGGGTTCCTGTCGGACACGGACATGCACTGCATCAGGTTGACTTGACAAGGCTATCAAAATGGTTTTGGGCCTTGTGGCAAAGAAGGTCGGGAGCCGGGGTATGAGATACCTACCCAACCGATAGGAGTCGTATATAGATACGATTAGCAAGGAGTTGCTTACCGAATAGGCAAGTTATCTAGCAGTGATGCTAAAGCTCACTAGTCGCTCGCTCTAGATGGATCATGAATCACTAAGAGTTTGCGGAGGGATGACGACTTTAGTGGGAGTAGTTATATTTAAGGCTTGAATTACTCCACATAAACACATTTCTTAGTGATTGCATATTTTCTGTTGTAGATCAATGGCACCACCTGCTCAAAACTTTGCATTGAAATCAATTCTGGGAAAGGATAAACTGAATGGAACAAACTTTACAACTTGGTATAGAAACCTGAGAATTGTTCTCAAGCACGATAAAAAGGAACATGTTCTAGAGGATCCACTTACAGAGGTACGTGCCGATAATGCTAATGCCACAACCAAGAATGCCTACCAGAAACTCGTTGATGAATCAAACGAGACTAGCTGCCTCATGCTGGCTTGCATGGAGCCCGATTTGCAACAACATTTCGAACATATTGCGGCTTTCGATATGATCGAGGGTCTCAAGAGCATATTTCAGGTGCAGGCTAGGACCGAAAGGTTCAATGTCTGGCGATCCTTGATGGATTGTAAGCTAAAGGAAGGCGATCCACTGAGCTTGCATGTGATCAAGAAGATCAGATACGTTCAAGCTTTGGATCTGTTGGGTTTCCCACTCTTGGATGAGTTGGCAAATGATGCAGTTCTGGATTCTCTTCCAGCTAGCTATGGGACGTTCATCTCGAACTATCATATGCACGACATGGATAAGAAGCTCACTGAATTGCATGGGATTCTCAAGGTGGCGGAGCAGGATATTAAGAAAGGCACGGATCAAGTGTTGATGGTGCTTAACTCGGCTAAGTTCAAGAAGAGTTGGTCCAAGAAAAAGGGTAAGGCAAAGGGCACGGAGAAGGCTGTCTCCACCGTTGAGCCGAAGTTCGGACCAAACTCGAAGACCATTTGCTATCATTGCAAGGAAACTGGTCACTGGAAGAGGAACTGTAGCAAGTGACTTGCTGAGCATGGCAAGCAGGCCAGAGATGCTTCTTCAGGCAAAGGTACACTTGTTACATATGTTATAGACATTTACCTTGTTGACATACCTAGTAGATCTTGGGTATTTAATACTGGATCGGTTGTTCATATTTGTAACTCGATGCAGGGGCTGGTAAGAACTAGGTGTGTGGCACAAGGGGAGATTGACATCAGGTCGGCAACAAAGCAAGAGTTGTTGTGTTGGAGGTCGGCACCTTGTAGCTCCAGCTTCCTTCTGAATTTATTTTGGAATTGAATAATTGTTATTACATTCCAGCACTTTGTCGGAACATTATTTCTGCCTCATGTTTGATGAGTCAAGGTTATGACTTCAATTTAAAGGACAATGGTTGTTCATTTTATCCAAATGGAATTTTCCACGGCTATGCACCCATTGTAGATGGGCTATTTATTTTGAATCTAGAAATGGAACCAGTCTATAACTTGAATGTCAAGAGGCATAATCCTAATGAGATAAATCCGACATACTTCTGGCATTGCCGGCTTGGACACTTTAGTCTGAAACGCATGAAGAAGCTCCATGATGATGGACTCCTAACTTTGTCTGACTTTGGGTCATTCAAGACATGTGAATCATGCTTGCTAGGCAAGATGACTAAGTCCCCTTTTGCAAAGAGTTGCGAGAGGGCGTCCGAGCTGTTGGAGCTTATACACAGTGATGTGTGTGGTCCAGTGAGCACAACGGTCAGGGGTTGCTATCAGTACTTCGTGACTTTTACCGACGACTTGAGTAGATATGGATATATCTATTTGATGAGGCACAAGTCACAGACTTTTGAAAAGTTCAAAGAGTTTCAGACCGAGGTGGAAAATCGGCTCGGCAAAACGATAAAGCTCCTACGATCAGATCATGGAGGTAAGTACATGAGCCATGAGTTTGATGATTATCTGAAAAGCCGAGGTATAGTACCTCAGCTCACACCTCCAGGCACACCACAAAGAAACAGCGTGTCAAAATGAAGAAATCAAACCTTGTTGGACATGGTCCAATCGATGATGAGCAAATCGGATTTACCCTTGTCATTCTGGGGATACGCTCTAGAAACTACAACTTTCACACTTAACAGGGTACCATAAAAATCTATAGACAAGACACCATATGAGATGTGGACTGGGAAGAGTCCTAGTTTGTATTTTCTAAAGATTTGGGGTTGTGAATCATTTGTCAAGCGACTCATGTCGGACAAGCTTACACCCAAGTCGGATAAATGCATATTCGTGGGATATCCGAGGGAAACCTTGGGATACAACTTCTATAGACGAGAAGAGAACAAAGTGTTTATTGCTCGGAATGGGGTTTTCCTAGAGAAAGAGTTTCTTAGTCGGCAGGCCAGTGGGAGAATAGTGCGACTCGATGAAATTCGAGAGCCACTCGGGGAAAACTCGGTTGGTGATGAGATCATACCGGAGTCGGTCAGGGAACCCGTAGTGGAGTCGGCACCGGAGCCACGGAGGTCGGATAGATTGCGCAAAGTGCGCTATGTGTTGTTGCTAGAAAGTGACTAGCCGTCCACGTATGCAGAAGCGATGGTAAACCCAGATTCTGAGGCATGGCTTGAGGCCATGAGATCCAAGTTAAAGTCCATGGATGATAATCAAGTCTGGGACTTGGCTGATCCGCCGCCTGGCGTAGTAGCCATTGGTAGCAAATGGGTCTTTAAGAAGAAAACCAATGTGGATGGAAATGTTCAGATCCTCAAAGATCGGCTTGTCGCTAAAGGTTATGGACAAGTTCAAGGAATTGACTACGATGAGACTTACTCGGTGGTAGCGATGCTGAAGTGGGTGAGGATCATACTAGCTATAGCTGCATATTTCAATTATGAGATATGAGAGATGGATGTCAAAACGGCTTTCCTTTATGGAAATTTAAAGGAGGATGTATACATGATACAACCCTAAGGTTTTGTCGATCCAACTAAAGTTGGTAAAATATGCAAGCTCAAGAGATCCATTTATGGATTGAGGCAAGCAACTCTGAGTTGGAATATTCGTTTTGATGAAGTCATCGTTGATCTCGGTTTAATCAAGCACGAAGAGGAATATTGTTTATACAAGAAGTCTAGTGGGAGCTCGGTAGTATTTTTGATCTTGTATGTGGATGGCATACTACTGATCGGAATGATGTTTCGATGGTGAACTCAGTCAAGGAATCATTGAATGGCAAGTTTTCAATGAAGGACCTTGGAGAGGCAGTGTACTTTGTAGGCATCAAGATCTATAGAGATAGATGAGGAGGCTTCTCGGCTTGAGCCACAACACGTACATAAACAAAGTGTTGAAGAGGTTCAACATGAGTAAAGCCAAGAAAGGGTTCTTGCCTGTCTCACATGGTATAAGGCTAAGCAAGACTCAGAGTCCTATGACTTCTGATGAGCTAAACCGGATGAGTAGGGTTCCATATGCTTCGGCAATAGGATCCATCATGTATGCATGCTATGTACTCGGCCTGATGTTGCCTTTGCAAGAAGCTTAACAAGAAGATACCAAGCCAACCCAGGTGTGAGTCACTGGGCAGCAGCGGAAGCTATTCTGAAGTACCTGAAAAGCACTAAAGAGATGTTCCTAGTTTATGGAGGTGAGGAGGAGCTCAATGTAAAGGGTTACGTTGATGCTAGTTTCCAAACCGACAGGGATGATTCTCAATCGCAAACAGGATTCGTGCATGTCATCAATGGAGGAGCAGTGAGCTGGACGAGTTCCAAGCAAGATACGGTGGTCGACTCCACAACAGAGGCCGAATACATTGCGGCTTGTGAAGCCGCAAAGGAAGGTGTTTGGATTCATAAGTTCCTGGAAGATGTTGGTGTGTTCCCGGGCTGGTCAAAACCGTTGGACCTTTATTGCGATAATTCAGGTGCCATCACACAGGCCAAGGAGCCGAGGCAACACCACAAGACCAGGCACATAGACCGAAAGTATCACCTGATATGAAAGCTTGTAGCGAAATGTGACACTAATTTATGCAAGATTCGTACGGATGCAAACATTGCTGATCTGTTGACTAAGCCCCTTCCACAACCCAAGAATGAGGGGCACGTTGGAGCTATGGGCATTCGATGTCTATTTGATTTACTCTAGTGCAAGTGCGAGACTGTTGGAGATATGCCCTAGAGGCAATCATGTATGATGATATTTCCTATGTGTTTATGAATAAAGATAGTCCTTGGACATTATCAACGATGTGTAATTAACAAGTACGTGACTTGTGTGTGAGACTATGCATTGTATGATGACTGTCCTAAAGAGTCCCTAGTCGAAAGGGTTGTGTGGACGCGCAACTAGATAGACTAGCATATGACACGGTGGATGGTCCAGTCTCACTGGCCATGTAGCATTGGATGCTAGCCGCATAATATGACTCAAAAAGATTTGGTTGGATTCGACATAGTAGAATCCAAGCAAAGATAAGGTCTGAGTTGGACAGACCCAACTATGAGACGCGGCGATAGGTCATCTGTGAGTCTCTAGTACAACATACGTTCTATGTCCTAAGACCCGAGCTGTCACATGTACTCGGGATGGTGACAGACTTGCTTTGGGCCGACCCAACGCTACTCCATAACTGGGTAGTTACAAAGGTAGATTTCGGGCTTGTCCAGACCCATGCTGCGAGACATGGTCGAGCAAGATGGGATTTGCCCCTCCAATGAGGAGAGATATACTCTGGACCCCTCGGGTGATCCGACCTGGATAAGCATGGAGGATTATGAGATAATCCGAATGCTGGTCGAATTCACCACAACGAGAAAGAGGTCTTGTGGCAACAAGGATGACCATATCTCCTTGAGCACGACAACGTATATCGTGTGGCAAAGGTAACAGAAGTATGAAGTACATGTTCGCCTAACCAGCTTCATCGGACACTTGGAGTCGGCACGTCTTGCTAGAGACCGCTACCCACTAGCCGAGCTGGACGTGGTTTGACTCGCAACCAAGTGAACGAGAAACTAAAGTGTCGCGCGCTTAAGGGAAGGAACGCGTGGGCTTTAGGGTCCGTGCGAGGCCCAAGAGTTGAGCCTACGCCGGACGCCTATATATAGTGGAGGCGCGGCACACCTATGAATTGATTGCTTCGGTGTCGTCATTAGGGTTTCACATGAGTTGCGAATAGCCACCTCCACCCGCCACCTACCGTGTGATCGGACCTAGCAGTCTGCCGCACGGCGTGTTCCTCCTGCACGTGGGGATACCATTAGAGGTGGTGCACTTGCGCCGCTCCGGCTAGCCTGTACGCAGGATCCGGCGACCGGCCCCACGAGGGAGATCGGACCAACTTCACGAGGGAGAACGGACAAGGAGGAGACGAACCACGCGGACGCGCTGCCCCAACTCTACTTCTGCTGCATGGCACTGCGCGTCTAATGGTAACGATCTCTGATCCATCCCCATAGCATGTTCTTGGATGTTGTGCGCGCAGGAAATTTTAATTCGCATACGATGCACCTACGGTAGATCCCAACATTTATGGCAGTGCCACAAAAGTTTGAGGGTCTTTAGAAATCATTTGAAAATTGTCAAAACTAAAAGGACTTTTAATAATTGTTTTGGCATGTGATAAATTGTTTTAGAGGCACTAAACACCTTACAAAAATGTGGGTTGCAATTTTAGAAATGCCTAGGGAATATTAGAAACCTATACTTGATTTCTAATTTCTGGTTTGCAAGAACTTTTAAATCCACTTTCCATACGAATTTGAATTGCAAGAAAATGAATTAGGGTTTGATTCCAACACTGAACATACTTGGATTAGCAATGGATTAGCTTAATTCCCATGTTACTATAGCCTGATTACAAGTATTTCTGTAGCATAATCTAGGGATGTCACACAGCGGAAGTACCGCTTATGCGGTATTAGCGTGATACCAATCGGTACTACCGCGTGATGAGAGAAAAATAGCCCTTGCACTAAAAGTGTCATAACTTTCGTATACGAGATCCATATTGAGCAAACTCAAGCTTGTTGGATAGCTCACGACAAGTACTATCCAAACATCTTGTGGGTTATCTTAAGAAGAGGCACTATGAAAATGCCAGTGATATAGGGATGTGAAATTTCTGAATGAAGAACCGGCAAAAAGTCCAACAACGTAAATAGCATAGAAAATCCATATGAACTCCGTTTTTTATGAACTCGGGCTTGTCATGAAGATGATAAGCTCTACGACCCACAAAGATAAAAGCCAAATAAGAACCAGGAAAGATGATGATGCGAAGAATGCAATGGTTTGAGCCCTAAACGAATGATACAATCAATCTACTTACTCGAGGGCCCCTTGATAGTACGGTAATCCATCCTATAACCCGGTCTCCTAACTACCACCATGAGACCGATAAAATATAAAACTTATCAAGGGAAAACCTATACCTTACACATGGTCCACTTGAGCTAGATGATGATGATCTTGACTTCCTCAAGATGAACCACCTTTCTTAATTGCGTTAGCTCGATGAAGACTAGTTGATTGCTCCCCGTCCTACACTATGGGTGAGCCACTCTTCGACATATATTCACAAGTGCATTGTCACCATAATGGGCGGGAAGCTTCAAGCCTAATCTCTTCGTGATGCTCCACTTGAACCCGCACACCGCCAACTTGATGACAACTTGACGTCGTACTCCATGGATTGTATGAGATCTTTCTCTTGATGCAATCCCATGGACACATAACTAACCCCACATAGAACTCTCACGAAGACCATGGGTTAGTACACACAGCGTAATGGACAATTCTTACCATACCATGGGATCACTTGATCCCTCTCGGTATATCATGTACGCTTTGTGTGTTCATCAACTTGATTCATTATTTGACTTAGTCTTGATAAACCTTGAGACTTATCTTATCTATTCATAAAGATGATGTATTGAAGGTAAGCATGAATGTTCGCACAGTCTTCTTCTTCAAGACATGCTTGCAATAAGCTCAACTCTCACATGACCAACCTTTGGATAAAACCTTGAATACCACCTTGGTGACCATATAAACTCCTTGAAACCAACGGATGGACTTCAAGAAGTGCCTATGGACAAATCCTTCGAATATAACTCAAGGCAACCATTAGTCCATATGGATTGTCATAAATTACCAAAACTACATTTGGTGAAATATGCTCAAACAACCTCAACAAATGGGTAGAAAAACACGTACTCTCGCAAAATGATAGAACCCAAATGCGTAATCCCCACAGCACACCAATGTTGGGCTCCAATTTGATGTTATCAATAACAATGGAGGGCATGGAGGACTTGTTTTGTATGATTCTGGGCTCTAGAGGTTCTCTCTTCCAAACCTCCTAATTAACCAACTTGGCTAGTGAGGAGATCATCTTCCTCCTATGGCCAGAACGGAGAACTCTGGCCTTCCACTAAGCATTACCGAAGCCTCCCCAATTTAGGATGGTGATCTTTGCAGCATCAAATCAACTTCTAATGGTGGGCCAGATTCTGATGGTGTGCCTAGACTTGAATAGAAGATTGAAAGGATCGATATAGTCTACCAGAGGAGACGGGTGAATAAGAGACTACAAATTATAATCTTAATTAATAGTTTTAGGCAGATGTGGATAAAGTAAGCTCTCTAGATATGCATCAAGGTGAACACAATCTATATGACAAGAAAACTCAAAGAAAACAACACAAAGTAAAGTGAGGAAAGGATTAACACATGTGAGTCAAGAACATAAATTTTATGGCAAAGTTCACACTTCCTTGGGGAAGTGCTAATTTCTATTGGAGCGATGTCACAGCCAAGGTTTGGAAATGTCACGAAGTGGCTCGCCATATTCTCCTAGAGTCACCCCCAATGAATGACCCTTAAATCACTCGGAGTTGGTCTTGAAGACGACAGTCACACCTTTAATGAGAGTAGGGAGTCTATTGCCAACCGTTAATTAAGCTTCATTTTTTTGCATCCACTTTAGTTCAATGAGTAGTATATTAACAATAGTTCTAGCTAGACAAATATCCGAATTCTTATTCGATGGAGGTTTTAGCCATAGAAACATTTTCTAAATTTCTAAATTCATATTTTTACATTTCAATTTTTTTAGAAAAATACACATATACATGAAGGCATAACACATATGTGTGTAAATTTTTAGGACAAAATACATTGAAACGAGGTCTATGCAAAAAAAATAAATTTGTGACTTTTTAACACATGATACTATTCATCTCAAAAGTATATGAATTTGTTCTTTCTGCATAGATCGCATCTCAAGGTATTTCATCTTAAACTTTTGTACACATATACATTTCATCCTTGTGTACATGCATATTTTTTTTCAGTTTTTTTAAACCAAAAAGTTTAATGTTGATTTTTTCAAAAATAAAAGACTCCATGGAGGCCAAGCTCCAAAACGCTCTACTCGCGATTATGCTACTATGATATGACACTGAATTAATTGAAGCACATAATTAGAGAGGCTGGAGAAATATAGTGCACAAGGCAAAAAAAAGGAGCATGGTTGACTTAGATCTTGTTCGGCAACACTCCATTCCTCCAGAACGAAGCGAAGCACAGGGAGCGCAGGGGTAGCAGCTCCCCAAGTTACTACTACATGTCGCTCCAGTGTCGGTCGGAGTTGCGGAGCGAGGGGATTTTAAACATAATCTTAACGTTTGGCGTTTAATAAAGTGGAAATACATTGGACAAGAGAGAGTAGGGGAGGGAGAGAAATGAAGGGAATAGAGTCAACGGAAAAGAAAAAATATTGCCTAGATCAGATGCTCGTTGTGGCGGCACATTAATCAGGATGCAATTGGACTTATGAAATGGACACTAATATTTGGCGATCGATTGATCGCCGACAAACTATATTTAGCGTCACACGCGCTTGCAGCGTTCCGTAATGGGCCGGTCCATCTAGAGATCATGTATGTGTTTTAGTCCGTGAATTTTTTTCAAGATCGATAAACTTTTTTAAAATCGGTGAACTTTTTTAAATCAATAAAGAATTTGAAAATCAGTGAACATAATTTAAAATTCATGATTTTTTTTTCAAAATCAATGAACTTTTTAAAAAATTGATGAACTTTTTTTAAATCGATGATTTTGTTTCGAATTCTATAAACTTTTTGAAAATCCATGAACAAAATTCAAAAATCTGTGAACTTTTTTCATAATCATTGAACTTTTTCGCAAATCTAATCTTTTTCAAATTTTATGAACTTTTCTTTCGATTTTTTAACGACCAACACATTTTATATGGGTCGCTCCACGAAAAGGAATGTTGCAGGCCTCAGTTCCCATAACAAGCGCTGAAGGTGTCACATAGGAGGTCCCTTGATCGCCGTGGGAGGTGGTCCTGACGATCGAATCGTTGGGCCTATCCAACTTTTCGAACGACCATTTTCAGCTTCCCAGCTAGTTCGCCACGGACAAAGGGAGCTCCTACCTACCGCTCATTGCGGCAGGGAGCTCCAGCACCGCATAGGGGGGCCGACCCTAATGGGCCGTCCCAGTTTTATTTCTTTTTTCAGTTACCTTTTTCCTTTACTGTTATTTTTATTTTTTTGTTTCGTTTTTTCTTTTTTCCTTTGTTTTCTTATTTAAAGTAAAAACATTTTTCGAATTTAAAGAACAATTTTCAAAAAACATGAATAAATTTGGAAGCGTGAACAATTTTTGAATCTTGAGAACAAATTTTGAAATGGAAAACAATTTTGAAAAATCCCAAATAAATTTGAAAGCGCAAACACATTTTTCAAGCACAAACATTTATTGAATTATAAGAACAAAGTTTTTTAAACAGGAACATTTTTATAAAATATGTGCAAAATAGTTTTTCAAATTCTGGAACATTTTTTAAAATTCCAGAAAATTTTCAAATTCTAAATCAAATTCCAGAAATTGTTTATAAATTCCAGAACATTTTTTCAAATACAGAGCATTTTTTTGAAATTCTGGAACATTTTTTCAAATTCCGGAACATTTTTAAAATATCAAAACATTTTCCAAATTATTTTAAATTTCCGGAACATTTTTAAAAATTCCAGAACATTTTTAAAGATTCCAGAACATTTTTACACTTCCAAAATAGTTTTTCAAATTTCAGAAAAAAATTGAAATTCCAGAACATTTTTGAAAATACCAGCACATTTTTTCAAATTCTAGAATATTTATACAAATTCCAGAATATTTTTTCAGATTTCGGAACATTCTTTCAAATTCCGGAACATTTTTTCAAATTCTAGAACATTGTTTCAAACTCCGAAACATTTTTTCAAATTCCGAAACATTTTTTTACATTCTGGAACATTTTCTCAAATTCCAAACATTTTCCAAAGTACGAAACATTTTTTGAAAATCCAAAACAATTTTGAAACAGAAAAAAAAAGAATAAATAAAACAGAAAAAACCAGTTTAAGGAATCTTCTAGAAAGTTTCCAAAATCGAAAAAAACTGGCTGAGAATCTCTAAATGGTTCCGAAAACCAAAAACACTGAGACGGTTAAACGGGCCGTCCCAATCCTGACGACCGCTCGATCTTCCTATGCGAAGCTGCAACATTTTAACGCAACGCGCATCAAATAGGGATTTCCAGGGACAAAGCCATGGCGAACCATGACAGGTCTCATAGGCCTAGTTAACTGTTATTCTTTTAGAAAATGGCATCCAAAAACTTGTGCGTAAAAAAACGAGAGAAAAAAATTGAACACGGTCTTATATTTCCATATGAAATTTTATCTTATCTTGAGACCAGTGGATTGTGGCAAATCTTGAAGCACTGCCTTGAGATTAGAAAACTGGTGATTACATGCGGTCAAAATCCAAGAAAACATCATCAGCTTACAGCACAATTGTACACGGTCCTTCGTCAAACAGTTGGATACGTGAAAGGCACAATTGAACCGGGAAAACTTGTTCTTCCCATAGAAAAGATCGTCAACGGCGGCTACCACAAGGCACGTTCCCCACGCAACATCATTAATTACAGCCACCGGACGCCGTTTAGTTACCCGCGGCTCATGCATCACTGCCGCCCTGACGACTAGCTACATAGCCAACTGCATCTCCACGTGCAAGTCCAACTTGTGACCAGTACCCGACTCACAAATATCTTGGTCTAAAACAGCAAGTTGTTTTAAGAGATAGCGTGAAGAACGAGCTTACAGCAAGAAGATAATATCAGAAGGAAATATATCGCAACATAGTGCAACTAGTCAGAAGTAATGGGGAAATAAGGAGAATCCGTCAGCCGAGACGACCGACCACTACAAGCATTAAAATTCTACACTTACCATATATACAATCTCTTTATGTGACACGAATCCTAATTACTCCTAACTTTTTTTATACAATACTACTACAAAAAATACATTTTACACCTATACAAAGCCATGAACAGTAACCAAGGCAAAAACTGATGACATTGCCTTGTACTTCATGGTTTAACTACTTGCACGCATTATCAGTTTGATATTTGGTTCCAATATTCGGCACATCTTCATCAAAAAGATAGGAGTTGCCGGGGCAATGAATGCACAAGACAACTATGAGACCAAAGGATCCCTTTACGGTTCGGCGGGGAAGAGGGTTGCACCAAGAGCAGAACAAACAGCCAATCACAAGGAGAGATTTACCCAGGTTCGGGCCGCTCGGAAACATAAAATCCTACCCCTGCTTAGTGTATATTTGTGTTCTAGCGTTCAAGCTACATGAGCACTATTGCATGCACAGCTGCTGCGTACTAAGGCTCAAAGCCCTAGAGATTGCGTGTAGAGAGCTATGCGAGTTCGAGAGTGGCTAGCTGCGGAATGTCTAAGTGTTCGATAATCCCTTGGTCCATGCCATGGGCCTCCTTTTATAGGTCAAAGGGGTCATCAACAGTGACGGAACAGGACACCCACGGGTGTACAAGGATCACTGCATTACTGACGTCTGAGGGCAGACGCATTAAATGCTTCGTCACGCATCCTAGACCCTGAGGGCCACAGGGTAGGGACGCGTGCAATCTGCACTGTACAGCCCCACATGTCGCTCGACACATATCCTGGCGGATCGACACGTATCGAGGGCAGCTGGTCATTGCGCTGGAGTGGGATCTTGCCGGGAGCGTGTCTTGTCGGGGCTTCGCTAGCTCCCACCCCGCCAAGGATCTTGCCGGGGCTTCTACCTTCGGTCTTCTGTCTTGTTGACTTGGATGTCTTCGGGTTTGTCTTCCGCACCTCCCGGCAAGCCTTTCTGCGTGTGTGGCTTCCACTGCCCGTGCACAAGTAAGGGGCTCTAAAGGCCCAAACTTTAGTGCACCGACAAGAGCCCTCGGGCCTAGACCATACACGAGTGCGAGGCGTTGTTGGGCTAGGCCCAAACAGTGCACGGGCATGCGTGGTCGATATCTGCGGGTGGCGATTTTACCGTTACTGCGCCCCTGCTTCGCCACAATACGCGTTGAATGCGCGACATGGGGGTCGTGGGCGGAGTGGCCGAAACGCATGCGCGCGTGCAGGGGTAGTTTCTGGCCTGTGAAGGGGCGGCCATGCGTCCTCCACATAAAGGGGAAACCACGGAGGCACCTGCCCATTATTCTCTGTTCTTGTCCAATCTCTGAACTGCAGTTTTCTTCCTCCTTTGAACGCAAAGAATAGCTCCTCCATCTTTCCGTCGCCTCCAATCCCGCACCCCCCTCCGGTCTCTACCCCCCCTTGTTGCCATGGCACCGAAGCCAAGCTGGGGAAAAGACACCGTCACGGAGGGCGATCTAGCAAAGATGCGAAAGAAGCTCGCCGACTCCCCCCCAGGGCTGGACGTGGCGACCCTGGTGGATCGGTACTTGCTCATGTGGGCGAGGAAGACGAAGGCGCATCCTGTTACCTGCGTATGTCTAGGTTCTGCCGGTGATGAGCCAAACAGATGCCCTTTCTTCGCAGATTACTTTTACTGCGGCCTTTGTCCTCCCTTCTCCGACTTCTTCGTGGAGACCATGTACACCTACCGCTTCCGGCTGTTAGATTTCACGCCGAATGCGGTTACGTGCATGGCTGCCTTCGCCCACCTCTGCGAGAACTTTGTCAGAGTCATCCCCAACGTAGACCTCTTCTGCCACTACTTCACCCCCCGAATCCAAAAGGGAGATGCCCCCTCGGGTTCCATCACCTGGATCCCCAAGACAGGGACCAAGGAGATTTATCCAGAGGGGAACCACCCCGAGAAGTGGGAGGAGTGGTGCGGGAAGTGGCGCTAGATCATGGAGGACGCCCCCGAGTCGTCCTGCCAGCCCGCACAGCCAAGATGTCGCGCAACGACGACTGGATCAACCTTGATGCTGATGACGGGAAGCTCTAAGTTGCCATCACCACCATCTTGCGTCTCAAGGCTGCCGGACTCACAATAGAGATGGTAGCCGCGGACTTCCTTCGCCGGTGCATTGCCCCTCTACAGAACAAAGGGAGGCTAGCCTGGGACTACAAGAACGTGGCAGACATCAGGAGGCTGCGTCCTGGGCTGAACGGCAACGTGACATTCATGCAGCACGCACGCGTCTGCCAGAAGATGTTCAAGGCCGGCGGGAAGTTCAATTTGCCGGCAGGGATAGTTCCCTTGTGCAACAACTCCTCCGTGAGCTCCATCATCGCCATGATGCCGCTGTGCAACGCCCACGGCCTCGACCCAACTTGAGCTGAGCCAAATGAAGAGCAGGCGCAACATTTCTTCGACATCCCGACATATATCGCCATCCCGGAAGAGACCCACCTCTACCGCCCCACCATTGATGAAGAGGTGGCGTCTATCGCCAGCAGGGTCGAAGAGGCGACTCTTGCTGAGGCGGCCGACAGCGTCGGCTTTGTGGCGGTAGAGTCCAGCGAAGATGACACGGTGCTGGAGGGAGCACCTTCCCGGCAAGGTGAGGTCGCGGGGAGCACAGTGGTGCTACTGTCGGGGCTATTCTGCCGGGGAGCACAGTGGTGCTGCTGCCGGGGACGCCTCTGCCGAGGACACGGCCGATGTGGAGCTGCTTGAGGAGCCCCGGGCCCCCAAGAGGAAGCGTGTCCTCCGGAAGGGTGCCTCTTGTGCCGTAGGCCAGAAACCTCCTCCGCCTACCGCAGCCGAGCATCGTAGGGCCCCTACTCCACCTCCACCTCCTTGCTGCCTCTTGAGCTTGCGTTGGTTTTTCCATTGAAGATAAAAGGGTGATGCAACACAGGAGCAGTAAGTATTTCCCTCAGTTTGAGAATCAAGGTGTCAATCCAGTAGGACAATCGCGCCAAGTCCGGAGTACCTACGCAAACACAAACGTGCTTGCACCCAACACTATAAAGGGGTTGTCAATCCCTTCAAGATTGATTGCAAAGTGAGATCTGAAGGCGGAAAGTGCAACGAAGTAAAAGTGTAAGGCTGAAAATATGATGTGAAGTAGACCCAGGGGCCATAGTGTTCACTAGAGGCTTCTCTCAAAATAGCAAATAATACGGTGGGTGAACAAATTACTGTCGAGCAATTGATAGAACCGCGCAAAGTCATGACGATATCTAAGGCAATGATCATACATATAGGCATCACGTCCGAGACAAGTAGACCGATACTTTCTACATCTACTACTATTACTCCACACATCGACCGCTATCCAGCATGCATCTAGTGTATTGCAAGAATCATAGATCAAGTTGGCCAAAAAAACCCACAACTCGAAGAGAATTACAAGGATATGAAATCATGCATATAAGAGATCAGAGGAAACTCAAATAAGATTCATAGATAATCTGATCATAAATCCACAATTCATCGAATCTCGACAAACACACCGCAAAATAAGATTACATCGGATAGATCTCCATGAAGATCATGGAGAACTTTGTATTGAAGATCCAAGAGAGAGAAGAAGCCATCTAGCTACTAGCTATGGACCCGAAGGTCTATGGTGAACTACTCACGCATCATTGGAGAGGTCATGGTGTTGATGAAGAAGCCCTCTGTATCCGAATCCCCCTCCGGCAGGGCACCAGAACGTGCCCCAGATGGGATCTTGCGGAGACAGAAGCTTGCTGCGGCGGAAAAATATTTTCGTGGATCTCTTGCACAGTTTTGGATTTTTCCTAAATTTATAGGCGGAAGAGGTAGGGCAGACGAGCCACACGGGGCCCACAAGCCTGCTAGGCGCGGGCACCCCTGGCCGCGCCACGGGGCTTGTCGGGTCCCCTGGTGGCCCCTGCCTTGGTTCTCAAGTCTCGTGCATATCTTCTGTTCCGAAAAAAAAAATCTTTTCGGAAGTTTTATTCCGTTTGGACATCGTTTAAAATCCTCCTCTGAAAAGGGTCAAAAACATGGAAAAATAGGAACTGGCACTTGGCACTGAGTTAATAAGTTAGTCCCCCAAAAAGATATAAAAGGCATACAAAACATCCAAAGTTTGACAAGATAATAGCATGGAACCATCAAAAATTATAGATACGTTGGAGACGTATCAAGCATCCCTAAGCTTAACTCGTGCTCGTCCTCGAGTAGGGAAGTGATAAGGACATAATTTTTGATGTGGAATGCTACCTAGCATAGTTCTCCTTTGTAACTTCTTTCATTTGACATGAATGTTCAGATCCGTAAGATTCAAAACAATATTTTGCTATTGACATGAAAACAATAATACTGCAAGCAAACTAGCAAGGTAATCATGGACTTTCGAAATAACAAGGCCAACGAAAGTTATCCCTACAAAATCATATAGTCTGGCTATGCTCCATCATCCCCACATAGTTATTTAAATCATGCACAACCCCGGTATTGGCCAAGTAATTGTTTTCGCACTCTTACTTTCTCAAACCTTTTTCAACTCTCACGCAATACATGAGCGTGAGCCATGGATATAGCACTATGGTGGAATAGAGTGTGGTGGTGGTTGTGAGACAAAAAAGGAGGAGATGGTCACATTGACTCGGCATATCAAAGGGCTATGGAGATGCCCATTAATAGATGTCAATGTGAATGAGTAGGGATTGCCATACAAAGGATGCACTAGAGCTATAAGTATGTGAAAGCTCGAAAGGAGACCTAGTGGGTGTGCATCCAACTTGCTTGCTCACGAAGACCTAGTGCAATTTTGAGGAAGCCCATCATTGGAATATACAAGCCAAGTTATATAATGAAGATTCCCACTAGTATATGGCGGTGACAAAACAAGAGGCTCTCAATCATGAAGAACATGGTGCTATTATGAAGCACAAGTGTGGAAATAGATAGTAGCATTGTCCCTTCTCTTTTTTTCTCTCTCTTTTTTTGTTTGGGCTCTTTGGGCTCTTTTTTTTCTTTCCTCCTTTTTTTATCTTTTTTTGTTTGGGCTCTTTGGCCTCTCTTTTTTTATTTCCTCACATGGGACAATGCTCTAATAATGATGATCATCACACTTCTATTTACTCACATCTCAAAGCTTAGAACGATGATGACTCTATAGGAAATGCCTCCGACAGTGTACCGGGATGTGCAACGATTTAGCTTGGCGTATGACATTGAAACATCTCGCTAGCTATCTTACGATCATGCAATGGCAATATGAGAGTGACGACACAAGTCATGACATGGAACGGTGGGAGTTGCATGGCAATATATCTTGGAATGGCTATGAAGATGCCATAGTAGGTAGGTATGGTGGCTGTTTTGAGGAAGGCATATGGTGGGTTTGTGCACCGGCGAAAATTGCGCGGTACTAGAGAGGCTAGCAATGGTGGAAGGTGAAAGTGCATCTATACTATGGACTCACATTAGTCATGAAGAACTCACATACTTGTTGCGAAAGTCTTTATTAGTAATCGAAACAAAGTGCTAAACGCATACTCCTAGGGGAAGGGTTGGTAGGTGTTAACCATCGCGCGATCCCGACCGCAACACAAAGGATGACAATCAATAGATCAATTATTCTCCGACTTCCTAACATAGCGGTTCACCATACGTGCATGTTACGGGAATCACTAACTTCAACACAAGTATTTCTAGATTCACAACACCCTACTAACATAACTCTTAATATTACCAAATCCACGTCTCAAAACTAATTGAGAGGAATCAAACTTCTCTTCTACTCAATGCACGTGAATATGGAAGTTTATTGTATCCTCTTTGGATACCTATCACCTGTGGGACTACTTTCATAGCATAAGCGAACTACCAAGTTATGCACCGCCGTGCTCTAAAAGATCTAAGTGAAGCACATAGAGCAAAATGGTCTAGCTCAAAAGATATAAGTGAAGCACAACGAGCATTCTAGCAAATTCACGATGAGTGCATGTCTCTCTCAAAAGGTGTTCAGCAAGGATGATTGTGACACAACAAAAATAAAATACTCCTATGATACAATACGCTCCAAGCAAGACACATATCATGTGGTGAATAAAAATATAGCTCCAAGTAATGTTACCGATGTATTGAAGACGAAAGAGGGGATGCCTTCCCGGGGCATCCCCAAGCTTAGGATTTTTGGTGTCCTTGAATTTGGCTTGGGATGCCTTGGGCATCCCCAAGCTTGAGCTCTTTCCACTCTTTATCCATTTGTCCATGAGAACATCACCCAAAACTTGAGAACTTCACAACACAAAACTTAAACAGAAACTCGTGATATCATTAGCGCAAGAAAACAAACTACCACCTCTTTAGGTACTATAGCAATCTTGATTTTTATTTATATTGGTGTTATATTACTGTATTCTCACTTTTCCATGGCTAGTACCCCCCGATACTATCCATAGTTTCATCAAAACAGGCAACCAACTCAACAAAAACATAATCTGTCAAAAACAGACCAGTCTGTAGCAATCTGTATACTTCGTATACTTCTGGCACCTCAACAATTCTGAAAAATTAGTACAACCTGGGAAAAAGGCATATGAACCAGAAGCAAAAAGAGTCAACTAAAACGCTCTTTCTGAATAAAAATGAAAAATAATTTCATGAGCGAAAAGTTTCTGTCTTTTTCCAGCAGGATCAAACAACCATCACCAAGACTGGTCATAAAGGTTTTGATTGGCTCAAACACAAAAAGAAACACAAAAAACACAATCATAAAAGAATTATGATGGTGTGGATGCAACAAAACAGAAAGAAAAAGATAAATTCATTGGGTTGCCTCCCAACAAGCGCTATTGTTTAACGCCCTTAGCTAGGCATAGGGTGATGGAATCACGTATCGTCGTCTTTGGTGCTCAAACCATAAGTAGCCCTCATCATGGATTCATAAGGCAATCTTATTTTATTTCTAGGAAAATGCTCCATGCCCTTCTTTAATGGAAATTGAAATCTAATTTTCCCTTACTTCATATCGATGATAGCACCGATAGTCCTTAGGAAAGGTCTACCAAGAATGATAGGGCATGTAGGATTGCAATCAATGTCAAGCACAACGAAATCCACGGGTACATAGTTCCTATTTGCAATAATAGGAACATCATTGATCCTTCCCATGGGTTTCTTGACAGTAGAATCCGCAAGATGCAAATTAAGAGAACACTCCTCAATCTCATTAAAACCCAGAACATCACATAAATACTTTGGAATCGCAGAAACACTAGCACCCAAATCACACAAAGCATTACATTCATAGTTTTTGATTTTGATTTTGATAGTAGGTTCCCACTCATCATGAAGCTTTCTAGGAATAGAAACTTCCAACTCAAGTTTCTCTTCAAGAGATTTTATCATAGCATCGACGATATGATCGGTAAAGGCTTTGTTTTGACTATAAGCGTGTGGAGAGTTTAGCATGGATTGCATCAAGGAAATGCATTCAATCAAGGAGCAACTATCATAATTGAATTCCTTGAAATCCAAAGTAGTAGTTTCATTACTACTCAAAGTTTTAATATCTTCTACTCCACTTTCAATGCTTTTAGCCTCAAGATACATGGACTCCGAATCATTGGGGCGTTTTTCAACCAAAGTGGATTCATATCCAGCCCCATCATCATTAGGGTTGACACAAGAAAACAATGATTCAATGGGAGTCACACCAAGCACTTTAAGATCTTCGTGATTCTTATCACGAGAACACGCCTTTTTAAGCCATTCATGTCTAGCACGAATTTGGGCGGTTCTTTCCTCTCACTCATGGAAACACACATAGATTTCAAAGTTCATCCATATTGATCTTGGGAGGAGCACATCTAACTTTAAAAGCATCAATATCACTAGACATTCTAACAACGCTCCTAGCCAAATCGTCAATTTTGAGTAGTTTTTCCTCTATGGACGCATTGAAAATATTTTGCGAGTTGATAAACTCTTTGATATTACTCTCTAGATCAGAGGGTAATTTATTGTAATTTCCATGAGTATTGTTGTAGGAGTTGCCAAAGTTATTAGACGGGTTACTAGGAAAAGCCCTAGGAACATAGTTTCCTCTAAAAGCATTGTTGTTGCCAAAATTATTCCTACCAACAAAATTAACGTCCAAGCTAGCGTTGCTACTCTCAATCAAGGAAGACAAGGGCATATCAGTAGGATCTAAAGGGTCACTTCTACTAGCAACCAAATTCATTAACTCATCCATCTTAGCACTTAACGAGTTAATTTCTTCTATAGTGTGTACCTTGTTACTAGTAGGTGACCTTTCAGTGTGCCAGTGAGAGTAGTTCGTCATGATATTGTCTAGGAGTTTTTTGGCTTCTCCTAACGTGATTTCCATGAACGTTCCACCTGAGTCAGAGTCCAAGATATTTCTAGAAGCGAAATTCAAGCCAGCATAGAAGATTTGTATAATCATCCAAAGACTCAAGCCATGAGCGGGATAATTTCTAATCATCAATTTCATTCTCTCCCAAGATTGTGCAACATGTTCATGATCAAGTTGCTTAAAATTCATGATATCATTACAGAGAGAGATAACCTTAGCCGGTGGAAAATACTTGGATATATAAGCATATTTGCACTTGTTCCAAGAATCAATACTATTTTTGGGCAAAGACGAAAACTAAGTTTTTGCTCGATCTCGCAACGAGAACATAAAAAGCTTCAATTTAATCACATCATTATCCACATCTTTCTTATTTTGCATATCGCAAAGCTCAATGAAGGTATTAAGATGGGATGCGGCATCTTCACTAGGAAGGCCGAAGAATTGCCCTTTCATAACAAGATTCAGCAAAGCAACATTGATTTCGTATGATCCCGCACTAGTGGAGGGAGCAATCGGAGTATTAACAAAAACATTATTATTAGTATTCGGTCACAAAGTTTGGTGTTTTCAGTCATGGTGACTTCAGCAAGCAAACAAGCACACAAGCGAACACAAAGCAAGCGAGAGAAAAGGGCGAACGAAAAAGGCAAATGAAAAAGGCAAATACTTTTGTAAATTTTTGTTTTTAAGAAGTGGGGGAGAGGAAAACGAGAGGAAAAAAAGTAAATGCAAGAGATGAGTTTGTGACACTTACTTGGATGAGTTCTTGACTTGATCCTCCCCGGCAACGGCGCCAGAAATCCTTCTGCTGCCTCTTGAGCTTGCGTTGGTTTTTCCCTTGAAGAGGAAAGGGTGATGCAACACACGAGCAGTAAGTATTTCCCTCAGTTTGAGAACCAAGGTATCAATCGAGTAGGAGAATCGTGCCAAGTCTAGAGTACCTGCGCAAACACAAACGAGCTTGCACCCAACGCTATAAAGGGGTTGTTAATTCCTTCAAGATTGATTGCAAAGTGAGATCTGAAGGCGGAAAGAGCAACGAAGTAAAAGTGTAAGGCTGAAAATATGATGTGAAGTAGACCCTGGGCCATAGTGTTCACTAGAGGCTTCTCTCAAAATAGCAAATAATATGGTGGGTGAACAAATTACTGTCCAGCAATGGATAGAACCGCGCAAAGTCATGACGATATCTAAGGCAATCATCATACATATAGGCATCACGTCCGAGACAAGTAGACCGATACTTTCTGCATCTGCTACTATTACTCCACACATCGACCGCTATCCAGCATGCCTCTAGTGTAATGAGTTCATGACGAACAGAGTAACGCCTTAAGCAAGATGACATGATGTAGAGGGATAAACTCAAACCAATGATGAAAACTCCATCTTTTTACCCTTGATGGAAACAACACGATGCGTGCCTCGCTACCCCTTCTGTCACTAGGTGAGGTCACCGCACGGTATGAACCCAAAACCAAGCACTTCTCCCATTGCAAGAATCATAGATCAAGTTGGCCAAACAAAACCCACAACTCGAAGAGAATTACAAGGATATGAAATCATGCATATAAGAGATCAGAAGAAACTCAAATAAGATTCATAGATAATCTGATCATAAATCCACAATTCATCGGATCTCGTCAAACACACTGCAAAAGAAGATTACATCGGATAGCTCTCCATGAAGATCATGGAGAACTTTGTATTGAAGATCTAAGAGAGAGAAGAAGCCATCTAGCTACTAGCTATGGACCCGAAGGTCTATGGTGAACTACTCACACATCATCGGAGAGGTCATGGTGTTGATGAAGAAGCCCTCGGTATCCAAATCCTCCCTCCGGCAGGTCACCAGAACGTGCCCCAGATGGGATCTTGCGGAGACAGAAGCTTGCGGCGGCGGAAAAGTACTTTCGTGGATCTCTCGCACAGTTTTGGATTTTTCCTGAATTTATAGGCGGAAGAGGTAGGGCAGACGAGCCACAGGGGGCCCACAATCCTGCTAGACGCGAGCCCCCTGGCCGCGCCTGGGGGCTTGTGGGGTCCCCTGGTGGCCCCTGGCTTGGTTCTCAAGTCTCGTGCGTATCTTCTGTTCCGGAAAAAATCTTTTCGGAAGTTTTATTCCGTTTGGACACCGTTTGAAATCCTCCTCTTAAAAGGGTCGAAAACACGGAAAAAACAGGAACTAGCACTTGGCAGTGAGTTAATAAGTTAGTCCCAAAAAAAGATATAAAAGGCATACAAAACATCCAAAGGTTGACAACATAATAGCATGGAACCATAAAAAATTATAGATACGTTGGAGACGTATCACTCCTCGCGAGGATACTGCGGCGGGAGTCGACTTTGACCTCTCCGCCTTCAGCTCGGAGGAAGAAGAAGAGTAAGTGCCTTGCCGCATCTTTTAATCTCCACCTTGCTGGTTTAGCTTCGTTTATTTATCTTGCTCTGTCTCGTCTTTGCAGGGATCCAGAGCCACTGGTGCAGAAGTCTTCGAAGAAGGCAAAGATCTCGATGGGCGATGAGCCCCCGGCAAGCACCTCAGGTGCGCCAGAAGCTACTCCCACCAGCCCAGAGATGAACCCACGGCGGAGTCCTCGACACAACCCCTAGCGCAGCCCCAAGTGTGGTTCTTCTATCCATTTCCCACTAGCGAGCGTTGGGTTAGTTATCTTTGCTACTGACACCGCCAGGCTTGCAGGAGAAGATCAGTGGCAAGGGGAGCCACCGCAGGCTGCTCCCGATGCACCACCTCCATCAACTACGCCGCCAAGATATAGATCTCCGGCAAGGGCCTCCATCGATCAGACCATCCTTGTCGAGGATGATCCCGCAGGTGAAGCGGTCGGGAGCTCTACGCATGCAACGTTGTCGGGGAAGAAGCCACTAGCTTCCAACAGCCTCGCATAGGTAAGCCGTTTGCCTGAGAGCGCTTGCTATTTTATTTCTATCTCTTTTTTGTATTCTTGAACTTCTGTTTTGGCCTCATCATGCCTCTCTTCCTCTCGCTTTGAGATTCACCTCTGATGGAGGACGTGGACGTCGACTTCGTCATCGAATGGATCGCCAGGGAGGCTGCCGCCGCTGCCGACAGTGTTGCCGCTGATGAGGCCACCAAGGATGCCCAGGAGGAGGCCGTCAAGGCTCCTCAGGAGGAGGCTGCCAAGGTTGTGCACGTAGCAGCCACCAAGGAGTCTGGGGAGAGGACCAACAAGGAGCCCAGTCGCCATACTGACGGCGTTCCTGCTGCGGGAGTGTCGAGCGCTACGCCAACCACTGAGCCACTCAGTTGCTGAGGGAGTTGATGCGGAGGATCCACCACCAACATCCAAGCCTCCTTCTTCGCGCAGGTACCTTGGAGCTTTTCACGACCAATTTGTCAGCATGTCGGGGACGATGAGCACCAGGGAGCCCGTCAAAGGAGAGACCTTCAATGGGGAGATCACCACAGCTGCCGAGCTAAAGGTCGCAGGCGGATCAGGGGCCGGCAGTAGCATGTCTAAGAAGGAGCAGCTCCTCGAGGCCATGAGCGGCAACTTCCATCAGCTCCAGGCGCTCCACCTTACCCGGAAGGAGAAGCTGGATTCCAGACAGGCGATCGTTGATGTAGCAGAGGGGAGCTTCCAGAAGCACTTCGAGGAGACCAAGAACTGGTCCACCGAAGCCTATGAAGAGCTGTGAGGGGGCCGGACGCAGCTGAACGAGGAGCAGAATGAGCTCGTCTTGAAGTGGTCCAACGTGGAGCAGGAGGAAGCGGAGGCCCTTCAACGGGCCGCTGCAGAGGAGTCATGTCTGGTGCAGCGCTGCATCGCGCTCGATGCCCAGGAAGAAGACCTTGTCGCCTGTGAGGAGACGCTCACCGACAAGCTTCGCCGCAAGGGCGAAGAAGTTGACAGGCTCATCGCGCAGCGCGTCCAGGAGCTCGAGCGTAAGCAACAGGAGGCCCTCGCGGTATAGGCCGCAGATCATGCCAGCAAGCTAAAGCTTGCCACTGATGCCGCCGCTGCCGTGGAGGCCGCCATGAAGGAGCTTGCCGACAAGGTGGCAAGGCTGGAGATGGACCTTGAAGGCTTCGGCAAGGAGATCTCGACGCTCAAGAGAGAGAGAGAGAGAAAACCCTCTCTAGCCTGGCGGAGATGCAGACTGCCGTCTCCGACAAGACCACTCAGCTCGACGCCGCCAACGTCTCCCTTGCCGATCTGCAGTGGAAGCTGGCCAATCTAGAAGAGGCCCTCGAGAGCGGCAAGGATCGCGAGAGGGTATTGACCAAGGATCTTCATGACGAGAAGGCCAAGCTCGAGGATTCCGCCACCGCTCATGGCGACTACGTGGTAGGCATGCAGCCTTGGACTAAGCGCCTTGCCGATGTTGCAGGAAGGCTCTCGGTGTAGTTGTCCACCATGGGCCTCCCCGGCTTCCAGTACTCTTCTGATGCAGGGACGTCCCAGAGCGCGAGGATCACCCTATTCTTCGACGTCTTGTCCAAAGTTCTAGAGCAACTCTACTCCACCCAAAAGACACGTCTGGCGGACGAGTCCCGCAAGCTCTGTTGGACCATCCTCCTCAAGGTGCTCACCAATGTGGCACACAAGAACCCCTGCATCAACCTCACCAACTTGTTCAAGCGCTTTCCGAAGGACGTTGATCTCATGGCGTTGGAGGCACTGGTCATGCCCATCGTTGACAAGGTGAGCCAAGTCAAGAGGGTCGAAGGCCAGCGGAGGGACTAGATGATTGCTACTGCGACAACAGACCTTCCCTAACAACGGCGCCAGGAATCCTGCTGCCACGGGCTACGCCTTTAGGGACTTCCTTGGCAAATATGCAAAGGATTTCCCCGCGGCCTTGGAGCCTTGCGTTGGTGTTCCCTTGAAGAGGAAAGGGTGATGTAGTACGGCGGCAGTAAGTATTTCCCTCAGTTTGAGAACCAAGGTATTGATCTAGTGGGAGGCGCACGTCGAGTCACAAGTACCTACACAAACACAAAGAGTTTGCACCCAACGCTATGAAGGGGTTGTCAATCCCTTATAGATTGTTTGCAAAGTTAGAACTGAAAGCAAAAAGTAAATAAAGCAAAGTAAAAGTGAAAGTGGAGACGATAGTTGTGAATAGACCCGGGGGCCGTAGTGTTCACTAGTGGCTTCTCTCATGAAAGCAAGTAGACGTGGGTGAACGAATTACTGTCGAGCAATTGATAGAACCGCACAAAGTCGTGATGTTATCTATGACAATGGTTATATCTATAGGCATCACGTCCAAAACAAGTAGACTGATACTTTCTGCATCTACTACTATTACTCCACACGTCGACCGCTATCCAGCATGCATCTAGTGTATTAAGTTCCTAAGAACAGAGTAACGCCTTAAGCAAGATGACATGATGTAGATGGACAATCTCATATCTACGATAAAAGCCCATCTTGTTACCCTTGATGGCAACAACACGATGCGTGCCTTGCTGCCCCTTCTGTCACTGGGAAAGGTCACCACATGGTATGAACCCAAAACCAAGCACTTCTCCCATTGCAAGAATCATAGATCTAGTTGGCCAAACAAAACCCAAGACTCGGAGAGACTTACAAGGATATCAAATCATGCATATAAGAAATCAGCAAAGACTCAAATATAATTCATAGATAATCTGATCACAAATCCACAATTCATCGGATCTCGACAAACACACCGCCAAAGAGGATTACATCGGATAGATCTCCATGAAGATCATGGAGAACTTTGTGTTGAAGCCACCTAGCTACTAACTACGGACCCATAGGTCTAAAGTGGACTACTCACGAGTCATTGGAGAGGCGATGATGTTGATGTAGAAGCCCTCCAACTCCAAAGCCCCCTCCGGCAGGGCACCGGGAAGGGTCTCCAGATGAGATCTCGCGGAAACGGAAGCTTGCGGCGGCGGAAAAGTGTTTTCGTGGATGCACTGATTTTTTCTGGGATTTTAGGGAATTTATATGCGAAAGAGCTAGGGCAGGGGAGCTCCAAGGGGGCCACAAGCCTGGTAGCCGCCGGCCCCCCTGGTGGCGGCTACAGGGCTTGTGGGCCCCCTGTGGCGCTCCTGCCTTGGCCCTCAAGTCCCCCGATCTTCTTCTGTTCTGGAAAAATTTATTTCGGGGATTTTATTCCGTTTGGACTCCGTTCCAAAATCAGATCTAAAAAGAGTCAAAAACACACAAAAAACACGAACTGGCACTTGGCACCGAATTAATAAGTTAGTCCCAAAAAAGATATAAAAGGTATATAAAACATCCAAAGTTGACAAGATAACAACATGAAACCATCAAATATTATAGATACGTTTGAGACGTATCAAGCATCCCCAAGATTAACTCCTGCTCATCCTCGAGTAGGGAAGTGATAAAGAATGAATTTTTGATGCTTTCATGCTACCTAGCATAGATGTCCTTTGTAACTCCTCTTATGTGACGTGAATGTTCAGATCCATTAGATTCAAAATAGTAGTTTGCTATTGATGTGGAGGCAATAATACTTCAAGCAAACTAGCAAGGTAATCATGAACTTTCAAAATAACGAGGCCAAAAGAAAGTTATCCCTACAAAATCATATAGTCTGGCTATGCTCTATCATCCTTGCACACCGAATTTAAATCATGCACAACCCCCGTATTGGCCAAGTAATTGTTTTCACAACTTTACTTTCTCAAACTTTTTCAACTCTCACGCAATACATGAGCGTGACCATGGTTTTAGCACTATAAGTGAAATGGAGTGTGGTGGAGGTTGCAAGACAAACAAGGAGAAGATGGTCACATCAACTAGGCATATCAATGAGCTATGGAGATGCTCATCAATAGATATCAATGTGAATGAGTAGGGATTGCCATACAAATGATGCAGTAGAGCTAAGAGTATGTGAAAGCTCTTAAAGAAAACTAGTGGGTGTACATCCAACTTGCTTGCTCATGAAGGCCTAAGGAAAATTTGAGGAAGCCTCTCATTGGAATATACAAGCCAAGTTATAAAATGAAAATTTCCCACTAGCTATATGGTGGTGACAAAACGAGAGATTCTCAATCATGAAGATCATGGTGCTTAATAAGCACAAGTGTGGAAGGATAGTAGCATTGTCCCTTCTCTCTTTTTCTCTCATTTTTTGGGTGGGCTCTTTGGCCTCTTTTATTTCCTCACATGGTACAATGCTCCATCGATGATGGTCATCACACTTACAACTCAAAACTTAGAGCAATGATGACTCTATATGGAATGCCTTCGGTAGTGTACCGTGACAATGATCTAGCATGGCATAGACATTAATGGAAACATCATGCTAGCTATCTTACGATCATGCAATGGCAATGTAGAAGCTGTCGCACATGTCATGGTGGTAGTTGCATGGCAATATATCTCGGAATGGCTTTGAAAAAGACATAGTAGGTAGGTATGGTGGCTGTTTTGAGGGAGGCTATATGGTGGGTTTTGTGCACTGACGAAAGTTGCACGACACTAAAGAAGATAGTGATGGTGGAAGGTGAAAGTGCATCTAAACCATGGACTCAACATTAGTCATGAAGAACTCATATAGTTGTTGCAAAAGTTTTAGTAGTAATCAAAACAAAGCATTCAACGCATACTCCTAGGGGAAGGGTTGGTAGGTATAAACCATCGCGCGATCCCGACCGCCACACAAAGGATGACAATCAATAGACTAATCATGCTCAGACTTCATCACATAGCGGTTCACCATACGTGCATGCTACGGGAATCACTAACTTCAACACAAGTATTTCTAGATCCACAACACCATACTAACATGACTTAAATATTACATCAACCACAATTCAAAACTAATTGAGAGGAATCAAACTTCTCTAACTATTCAATGCACATGGAGATGGAAGTTTTCATATCCCTTTGGATAACTACCCCTTTTGAGACTACTATCGTAGCATAGATCAACTGTTGGAATTATGCCCTAGAGGCAACAATAAATATAGTTATTATTATAATTCCTGTATCAAGATAATCGTTTATTATCAATGCTATAATTGTATTGAATGAAGACTCATTTACATGTGTGGATACATAGACAAAAAACTGTCCCTAGCAAGCCTCTAGTTGGCTAGCCAGTTGATCAAAGATAGTCAGTGTCTTCTGATTATGAACAAGGTGTTGTTGTTTGATAACTAGATCACGTCATTAGGAGAATCACGTGATGGACTAGACCCAAACTGATAGACGTAGCATGTTGATCGTGTCATTTTGTTGCCACTGTTTTCTGCGTGTCAAGTATTTGCTCCTATGACCATGAGATCATATAACTCACTGACACCGGAGGAATACTTTGTGTGTATCAAACGTCGCAACGTAACTGGGTGGCTATAAAGATGCTCTACAGGTATCTCCGAAGGTGTTAGTTGAGTTAGTATGGATCGAGACTGGGATTTGTCACTCCGTGTGACGGAGAGGTATCTCGGGGCCCACTCGGTAATACAACATCACACACAAGCCTTGCAAGCAATGTGACTTAGTGTAAGTTACGGGATCTTGTATTACGGAACAAGTAAAGAGACTTGCCGGTAAACGAGATTGAAATAGGTATGCGGATACTAACGATCGAATCTCGGGCAAGTAACATACCGAAGGACAAAGGGAATGACATACGGGATTATATGAATCCTTGACACTGAGGTTCAAACGGTAAGTTCTTCGTAGAATATGTAGGATCTAATATGGGCATCCAGGTCCCTCTATTGGATATTGACCGAGGAGTCTCTCGGGTCATGTCTACATAGTTATCGAACCCGCAGGGTCTGCACACTTAAGGTTCGACGTTGTTTTATGCGTACTTGAGTTATATGGTTGGTTACCGAATGTTGTTCGGAGTCCCGGATGAGATCACGGACATCACGAGGGTTTCCGGAATGGTCCGGAAACGAAGATTGATATATAGGATGATCTCATTTGATTACCGGAAGGTTTTCGGAGTTACCGGGAATGTACCGGGAATGAGGAATGGGTTCCGGGAGCTCACCGGGGGGGCAACCCACCCCAGGGAAGCCCATAGTACTTGAGGGTGGCGCACCAGCCCTTAGTGGGCTACTGGGACAGCCCAAAAGGGCCCTATGCGCATTGGAAGAAAAATCAAAGAGAAAGAAAAAAAAGAGGAGGCGGGAAGGGAAGGAAGGACTCCCACCCACCAAACCAAGTCCAACTCGGTTTGGGGGGGGGGAGACTTTCCCCCCTTGGCTCGGCCGACCCCCTTGGGGCTCCTTGAGCCCCAAGGAAAGGTCCCCTCTCTCCCACCTATATATACGGAGGTTTTAGGGCTGATTTGAGACGACTTTTCCACGGCAGCCCGACCACATACCTCCTCGGTTTTTCCTCTAGATCGCGTTTCTGCGGAGCTTGGGCGGAGCCGTGCTGAGACAAGGTCATCACCAACCTCCGGAGCGCCGTCACGCTGCCGGAGAACTCTTCTACCTCTCCGTCTCTCTTGCTGGATCAAGAAGGCCGAGATCATCGTCGAGCTGTACGTGTGCTGAACGCGGAGGTGCCGTCCGTTCGGTACTAGATCGTGGGACTGATCGCGGGATTGGTCGCGGGGCGGATCGAGGGACGTGAGGACGTTCCACTACATCAACCGCGTTCACTAACGCTTCTGCTGTACGGTCTACAAGGGTACGTAGATCACTCATCCCCTCTCGTAGATGGACATCACCATGATAGGTCTTCGTGCGCGTAGGAAATATTTTGTTTCCCTTGCGACGTTCCCCAACAGTGGCATCATGAGCTAGGTTCATGCGTAGATGTCTTCTCGAGTAGAACACAAAAGTTTTTGTGGGTGGTGATGTGCGTTTTGCTGCCCTCCTTAGTCTTTTCTTGATTCCGCAGTATTGTTGGATTGAAGCAGCTTGGACCGACATTACTCGTACGCTTACGAGAGACTGGTTTCATCGCTACGAGTAACCCCGTTGGTCAAAGATGACTGGCAAGTGTCGGTTTCTCCAACTTTAGTTGAATCGGATTTGACCAAGGAGGTCCTTGGATGAGGTTAAATAGCAACTCATATATCCCCGTTGTGGTGTTTGCGTAAGTAAGATGCGATCCTACTAGATACCCGTGGTCACCACGTAAAACATGCAACAACAAAATTAGAGGACGTCTAACTTGTTTTTGCAGGGTATGCTTGTGATGTGATATGGCGAACGATGTGATGTGATATATTGGATGTATGATATGATCATGTTGTAATAGATAATATCGACTTGCACGTCGATGGTACGGCAACCGGCAGGAGCCATAGGGTTGTCTTTATACTAATGTTTGTGCTTGCAGATGCGTTTACTATTTTGCTAGGATGTAGCTTTAGTAGTAATAGCATGAGTAGCACGACAACCTCGATGGCAACACGTTGATGGAGATCATGGTGTGGCGCCGGTGACAAGAAGATCGTGCCGGTGCTTTGGTGATGGAGATCAAGAAGCACGTGATGATGGCCATATCATGTCACTTATGAATTGCATGTGATGTTAATCCTTTTATGCACCTTATTTTTCTTAGAACGACGGTAGCATTATGAGGTGATCTCTCACTAAAATTTCAAGACGAAATTGTGTTCTCCCCGACTGTGCACCGTTGCTACAGTTCGTCGTTTCGAGACACCACGCGATGATCGGGTGTGATAGACTCAACGTTCACATACAACGGGTGCAAAATAGTTGCGCACGCGGAACACTCGGGTTAAGTTTGACGAGCCTAGCATGTGCAGACATGGCCTCGGAACACATGAGACCGAAAGGTCGATCATGAATCATATAGATGATATGATTAGCATAGGGATGCTTACCACTGAAACTATACTCAACTCACGTGATGATCGGACTAGAGCTAGTGTAAGTGGATCATGAACCACTCAAATGACTAGAGAGATGTACTTTTTGAGTGGGAGTTTAGCGTATAATTTTGATTAAGTTAAACCCTAATTATCTTGAACATAGTCTAAGTCCACTTTGAATATATTTGTGTTGTAGATCATGGCTCACGCGACAGTCACCCTGAATTTTAATACGTTCCTAGAGAAAGCTAAGTTGAAAGATGATGGAAGCAACTTTGTAGACTGGGCTCGTAATCTTAAGCTAATCTTACAAGCTGGGAAGAAGGATTATGTCCTTAATGCTGCGCTAGGAGATGAACCACCCGCTACTGCTGATCAGGATGTTAAGAACGCTTGGTTAGCACGTAAGGAGGACTACTCAGTAGTTCAATGTGCAGTCTTGTATGGCTTAGAACCGGGACTTCAACGTCGCTTTGAGCGTCATGGAGCATTTGAGATGTTCCAGGAGTTGAAGTTTATCTTTCAGAAGAACGCCTGGATCGAGAGGTATGAGACCTCTGATAAATTCTATGCTTGCAAGATGGAGGAAAACTCCTCTGTCAGTGAACATGTGCTCAAAATGTCTGGGGTAAGCTGGGGATTGAACTCCCGCAAGAGGCTATCACTGACAGAATCCTTCAATCACTGCCGCCAAGCTATATAGGCTTTGTGTTGAACTACAACATGCAAGGGATGAACAAGTCTCCCGGCGAGTTGTTTGCGATGCTGAAAGTCGCAGAGTCTGAACTCCGTAAAGAGCATCAAGTGTTTATGGTGAATAAGACCACTAGTTTCAAGAGAAACGGCAAAGGCAAGAAGGGTAATTCCAAGAAGAGCGGCAAGCCTGTTGCCAATCTGACGAAGAAACCCAAAGCTGGACCTAAGCCTGAAACGGAGTGTTACTATTGCAAGGGTATGGGTCACTAGAAGCGCAATTGCCCCAAGTATCTGGCAGATAAGAATGCGGACAAAGAAAAATCAGGTATATTTGATATACAAGTTATTGATGTGTACTTAACCGGCTCTCGTAGTAGTGCCTGGGTATTCGATACCGGTTCTGTTGCTCATATTTGCAACTCGAAACAGGAACTGCGGAATAGACGAAGGCTGGCGAAAGATGAAGTGACGATGCGCGTAGGAAATGGTTCCAAGGTTGATGCAATCGCCGTCGGCACAGTTTCACTTCAGTTACCATCAGGATTAGTTATGAACTTAAATCATTGTTATTTAGTGCCTGCGTTGAGCATGAACATTATATCTGGATCTTGTTTATTGCGAGACGGTTACTCTTTTAAGTCAAAGAATAATGGTTGTTCTATTTCTATGAGTAACATCTTTTATGGTCATGCACCCAATGTGAGAGGATTGTTCATATTGAATCTTGATAGCGATACACACATACATAACATTGAGACCAAAAGAGTTAGAGTTAACAATGATAGCACCATATTTTTGTGGCACTGCCGCTTAGGTCATATTGGTGTAAAGCGCATGAAGAAACTCCATGCTGATGGACTTTTGGAGTCACTTGACTTTGATTCACTTGACACGTGCGAACCATGCCTCATGGGCAAGATGACTAAGACTCCGTTCTCCGGAACAATGGAGCGTGCAAGTGACTTGTTGGAAATCATACATACCGATGTGTGTGGTCCGATGAGCGTGGAGGCACGCGGCGGATATCGTTATTTTCTCACCTTCACTGACGATTTGAGTAGATATGGTTATGTCTACTTGATGAAGCACAAGTCTGAAACATTTGAAAAGTTCAAGCAATTTCAGAGTGAAGTTGAAAATCATCGTAACAAGAAGATCAAGTTCCTACGGTCTGATCGTGGGGTGAATATCTGAGTTTCGAGTTTGGTGCTCACTTAAGACAATGTGGAATTGTTTCACAGTTAACACCGCCTGGAACACCACAGCGTAATGGTGTGTACGAACGTCGTAATCGTACTTTATTAGAGATGGTGCGATCTATGATGTCTCTTACCGATTTGCCGTTATCGTTTTGGGGTTATGCATTAGAAATAGCTGCATTCACTTTAAATAGGGCACCATCCAAATCCGTTGAGACGACGCCATATGAACTATGGTATGGCAAAAGGCCAAAGTTGTCGTTTCTTCAAGTTTGGGGATGTGATGCTTATGTCAAAAAGCTTCAGCCTGAAAAGCTGGAACCCAAAGCGGAAAAGTGCGTCTTCATAGGTTACCCAAAGGAGACAGTTGGGTACACCTTCTATCTCAAATCCGAGGGCAAAGTGTTTGTTGCTAAAAACGGAGCTTTTCTCGAGAAGGAGTTTCTCTCGAGAGAATTGAGTGGGAGGAAGATAGAACTTGACGAGGTTGTCGAACCTCTCATCCCTCTGGATGGTGGCGCAGGGCAAGGGGAAACCTCTGTCGTTGCGATGCCGGCTGAGGAGGAAGTTAATGATGGTGATCATGAAACTCCGGTTCAAGTTTCTGTCGAACCAAGCAGGTCGACGAGACCACGTCCTGCTCCAGAGTGGTACGGTAATCCCGTCTTATCAATCATGTTGTTGGACAACAATGAACCTGCAAATTATGAAGAAGCAATGGTGGGCCCAGATTCCAACAAATGGCTAGAAGCCTTGAAGTCCGAGATAGGATCCATGTATGAGAACAAAGTGTGGACTTTGGAGGTACTGCCTGAGGGCCGCAAGGCTATTCAGAACAAATGGATCTTTAAGAGGAA
The DNA here is from genome assembly GCF_904849725.1 of Hordeum vulgare subsp. vulgare. NCBI lineage: Eukaryota > Viridiplantae > Streptophyta > Magnoliopsida > Poales > Poaceae > Hordeum > Hordeum vulgare. The sequence continues at coordinate 367,839,730 of NC_058519.1, forward strand.
GAGGGACGCTGACGGCAATGTAACTGTTTATAAAGCTCGACTTGTGGCAAAGGGTTTTTCACAAGTTCAAGGAGTTGACTACGATGAGACATTCTCACCCGTAGCGATGCTTAAGTCCGTCAGAATCGTGTTAGCAATAGCTGCATTTTTCGATTATGAAATCTGGCAGATGGATGTCAAAACGGCGTCCTTAACAGTTTCCTTAAGGAAGAATTGTATATGATGCAACCCGAAGGTTTTGTCGATCCTAAGAATGCTAACAAGGTGTGCAAGCTCCAGCGATCCAGTTATGGACTGGTGCAAGCATCTCGGAGTTGGAACAAACGCTTTGATGAGGTGATCAAAGCATTTGGGTTTATACAAGTGGTTGGAGAAGCTTGTATTTACAAGAAAGTGAGTGGGAGCTCTGTGGCGTTTCTAATATTATATGTGGATGACATATTGCTGTTTGGAAACAACGTGGAGTTTTTGGAGAGCATAAAGGATTACTTGAATAAAAGTTTCTCTATGAAGGACCTAGGAGAAGCTGCTTACATTCTAGGCATTAAGATCTATAGGGATAGATCAAAATGCCTGATAGGACTTTCACAAAGCACATACCTTGATAAAGTTTTGAAGAGGTTCAAAATGGAACAGTCCAAGAAAGGGTTCTTGCCAGTTTTACAAGGTACGAGATTGAGTAAGACTCAGTGCCCAGCAACTGATGAAGATAGAGAGCATATGCGCTCCGTCCCCTATGCTTCAGCCATAGGTTCTATCATGTATGCAATGTTGTGCACTAGACCGGATGTTAGCCTCGCCATAAGTATGGCAGGTAGGTTCCAGAGTAATCCAGGAGTGGACCACTAGACAGCGGTCAAGAATATCCTGAAGTACCTGAAAAGGACTAAGGAGATGTTTCTCGTGTATGGAGGTGACGAAGAGCTCGCCGTAAAAGGTTACGTCGATGCAAGCTTTGACACAGATCCGGACGAGTCTAAGTCGCAAACCGGATACGTATTTATTCTTAATGGGGGTGCGGTAAGCTGGTGCAGTTCCAAGAAAAGCGTCATAGCAGATTCTACATGTGAAGCGGAGTACATGGCTGCCTCGGAGGCGGCTAAGGAGAGTGTCTGGATGAAGCAGTTCATGACGGATCTTGGAGTGGTGCCAAGCGCACTGAATCCAATAACCTTGTTCTGTGACAACACGGGTGCCATTGCCTTAGCAAAGGAACCACGGTTTCACAAGAAGTCCAGACACATCAAACGACGCTTCAACCTCATCCGCGACTACGTCGAAGGAGAGGACGTAAATATATGCAAAGTGCACACGGATCTGAATATAGCAGACCCGCTGACTAAACCTCTTCCACGGCCAAAGCATGATCAACACCAGAACTGTATGGGTGTTAGATTTATTACAATGTAATTCGCATGATGATGTGAGGGCTAGATTATTGACTCTAGTGCAAGTGGGAGACTGTTGGAATTATGCCCTAGAGGCAATAATAAATATAGTTATTATTATAATTCCTGTATCAAGATAATCGTTTATTATCCATGCTATAATTGTATTGAATGAAGACTCATTTACATGTGTGGATACATAGACAAAAAACTGTCCCTAGCAAGCCTCTAGTTGGCTAGCCAGTTGATCAAAGATAGTCAGTGTCTTCTGATTATGAACAAGGTGTTGTTGTTTGATAACTGGATCACGTCATTAGGAGAATCACGTGATGGACTAGACCCAAACTAATAGACGTAGCATGTTGATCGTGTCATTTTGTTGCTACTGTTTTCTGCGTGTCAAGTATTTGTTCCTATGACCATGAGATCATATAACTCACTGACACCGGAGGAATACTTTGTGTGTATCAAACGTCGCAACGTAACTGGGTGACTATAAAGATGCTCTACAGGTATCTCCGAAGGTGTTAGTTGAGTTAGTATGGATCGAGACTGGGATTTGTCACTCCGTGTGACGGAGAGGTATCTCGGGGCCCACTCGGTAATACAACATCACACACAAGCCTTGCAAGCAATGTGACTTAGTGTAAGTTACGGGATCTTGTATTACGGAACGAGTAAAGAGACTTGCCGGTAAACGAGATTGAAATACGTATGCGGATACTAACGATCGAATCTCGGGCAAGTAACATACCGAAGGACAAAGGGAATGACATACGGGATTATATGAATCCTTGACACTGAGGTTCAAATGATAAGTTCTTCGTAGAATATGTAGGATCTAATATGGGCATCCAGGTCCCGCTATTGGATATTGACCGAGGAGTCTCGGGTCATGTCTACATAGTTCTCGAACCCGCAGGGTCTGCACACTTAAGGTTCGACGTTGTTTTATGCGTATTTGAGTTATACGGTTGGTTACCGAATGTTGTTCGGAGTCCCGGATGAGATCACGGATGTCACGAAGGTTTCCGGAATGGTCCAGAAACGAAGATTGATATATAGGATGACCTCATTTGATTACCGGAAGGTTTTCGGAGTTACCGGGAATGTACCGGGAATGACGAATGGGTTCCAGGAGTTCACCGGGGGGGGGGCAACCCACCCCGGGGAAGCCGATAGGCCTTCAGGGTGGCGCACCAGCCCTTAGTGGGCTGGTGGGACAGCCCAAAAGGGCCCTATGCGCATTGGAAGAAAAATCAAAGAGAAAGAAAAAAAAAGAGGAGGTGGGAAGGGAAGGAATGACTCCCACCCACCAAACTAAGTCCAACTTGGTTTGGGGGGGGGGGAGACTTTCCCCCCTTGGCTCGGCCGACCCCCTTGGGGCTCCTTGAGCCCCAAGGCAAGGTCCCCTCTCTCCCACCTATATATACAGAGGTTTTAGGGCTGATTTGAGACGACTTTTCCACGGCAGCCCGACCACATACCTCCACAGTTTTTCCTCTAGATCGCGTTTCTGCGGATCTCGGGTGGAGCCCTGCTGAGACAAGGTCATCACCAACCTCCGGAGCGCCGTCACGCTGCCGGAGAACTCTTCTACCTCTCCGTCTCTCTTGCTGGATCAAGAAGGCTGAGATCATCGTCGAGCTGTACGTGTGCTGAACGCGGAGGTGCCGTCCGTTCGGTACTAGATCGTGGGACTGATCGCGGGATTGTTCGCGGGGCGGATCGAGGGACGTGAGGACGTTCCACTACATCAACCGCGTTCACTAACGCTTCTGCTGTACGGTCTACAAGGGTACGTAGATCACTCATCCCCTCTCGTAGATGGACATCACCATGATAGGTCTTCGTGCGCGTAGGAATTTTTTTGTTTCCCTTCCGACGTTCCCCAACATCAACTACCAAGCCATGCGCTTCCGTGCTCCAAAATATATAAGTGAAGCACATAGAGAAAAATCAACTAGCTCAAAAGATATAAGTGAAGCACATGTGAGCTGAATTGTCTAACCAAACGATATAAGTGAAGCTCGACAAAATCACGGTGAGTGCATCTCTCTCTCTAGGTGTGCAACAAGGAAGATTGTGACACAACAAAAATATAAGACTCCTACGATACAAGACGATCCAAGCAAAACACATAACATGTGGTGAATAAAAATATAGCCCCAAGTAATGTTACTGATGGATTGAAGACGAAAGAGGGGATGCCTTCCCGGGGCATCCCCATGCTTAGGCTTTTACGACATCCCCAATCTTGAGCTCTTGCCACTCTTTATCTGTTTGTCCATAAGAACTTCACCCAAAACTTGAAAACTTCACAACACGAAACTTAAACAGAAACTCGTGATATCATTAGTATAAGAAAGCAAACCACCACTTCCTTAGGTACTGTAGAAAACTTAAATTCGACTTATGTTGATGTTGGGTTACTGTATTTTCAATCTTCCATGGCTAATACCTCCCGATACTATCCATAGTTTCATCAAAATAAGCAACCAACTCAACAAAAACAGAATCCTTTAACAGCAGACCAGTCTGTACCAATCTGTATACTTCGTATACTTCTGGTACTTCAAAAATTCGGAAAAATTACGACAGTCTGAAGAATTTTCGTAGATATCAGCAGCAAAAAGAATCAATTCAAATGCTCTTACAGATAAAAAATGAAAATTCTTTTCGTGAGCAGAAAGTTTCTGTCTTTTCCAGCATGACCAAATGATCATCCCCAAGACTAATCATAACGGTTTCACTTGGCACAAACGCAAAAAGAAACACAAAAAACACAATCATAAAAGAATTATGAAAGTGTGGAAAACAAAAAACAGAAAGAAAAAAGGATAGATTCGTTGGGTTGCCTGCCAAAAGCGCTATTGTTTAACGCCCTTAGCTAGGCAAAAGGTGATGGAATCACGTATAGTCATCTTTGGTGCTCAAACCATAAGTAGCCCCCATCATAGATTCGTAAGGCAATATTATTTTCTTTATAGGAAAATACTCCATGCCTTTCCTTAGAGGAGATTGAAATCTAATATTCCCTTCCTTCATATCGATGATAGCACCAATAGTCCTTAGGAAAGGTCTACGAAGAATAATGGGACATGAAGGATTGCAATCTATGTCAAGTACAATGAAATCCATGGGTACATAGTTCTTATTTGCAACAATAAGAACATCATCGATCCTTCCCATGGGTTTCTTGACAGTAGAATCCTCAAGATGCAAATTAAGAGAACACTCTTCAATCTCATGAAAACTAAGAATATCACATAAAGACTTTGGAATCGCGGAAACACTAGCACCCAAATCACACAAAGCATTGCATTCATAGTTTTTGATTTTGATTTTGATAGTAGGTTCCCACTCATCATGAAGTTTTCTAGGTATATAGACTTCTAATTCGAGCTTCTCTTCAAGAGATTTCATCATAGCATCTACGATATGTGCGTAAAGGCTTTGCTTTGGCTATAAGCATGTGAAGAGTTTGCGATGGATTGCATCAAAGAAATGCATTCAAACAAGGAGCAACTATCATAATTGAATTCCTTGAAATCCAAAGTGGGAGTTTCATTACTACCCAATATTTTGATTTCTTCTACTCCACTCTCCACACCTTTACCATCAAGATAGGTGGACTCTGAATCATTGGGGCGTTTTTCAACCAAAGTGGATTCATATCTAGCCCCTTCAGCAATAGGTTTGACACGCGAAAACAAAGATTCAAGAGGAGTCACACCAAGCACTTTAAGATCTTCGTGATTTGCATCACTAGAACGCACCCGTTTAAACCATTCATTCCTAGCGCGAATTTGGGCGGTTCTTTCTTTGCTCTCATTCATGGAGACACGCATAGCTTTTAAAGTTTCATCCAAGTTGACCTTGGGAGGAGCACATCTAACTTTCAAAGCATCAATATCACAAGACATCCTATCAATGCTCTTAGCCAAATCGTCTATTTTGAGTAGTTTTTCCTCTATGGACGCATTGAAAATCTTTTGAGAGTTGATGAACTCTTTGATATTACTCTCTAAATCAGAGGGTAATTTGTTGTGATTTCCATAAGTGTTGTTGTAGGAATTGCCATAATTGTTAGAGGAGTTACTTGGAAAAGTCCTAGGAACATAGTTTCCTCTAAAAGCATTGTTGTTGCCAAAATTATTCCTACCAACAAAATTAACGTCCAAACTAGCGTTGCTACTCTCAATCAAGGAAGATATTGGCATGTCATTAGGATCTAAAGGAGTATTTCAGCTAGAAACCAAATTCATCAACTCGTCCATCTTAGCACTAAGCGAGTTAGTTTCTTCTATAGCGTGTACCTTTTTGCTAGCAGGTGACCTTTCAGTGTGCCACTGAGAGTAGTTGGTCATGATATTGTCTAGGAGTTTTGTAGCGTCTCCTACCGTGATTTACATGGACGTTCCACCTGAGGCGGAGTCCAAGATGTTGCGAGAAGCAAAATTCAAACCAGCGTAAAAGATTTGTATAATCATCCACAAACTCAAGCCATGAGCGGGACAATTTCTAATCATTAACTTCATGCTCTCCCAAGATTGTGCAACGTGTTCATGATCAAGTTGCTTGAAATTCATGATATCGTTACGTAGAGAGATAATCTTAGCCGGCGGAAAATACTTGGATATGTAAGCATCTTTGCACTTATCCCAAAAAGAAGAAAACCAACTTTTTGCGCGATCTCGCAACGAGAAAGGAAAAAGCTTCAACTTAATCACGTCATTATGCACATCTCTTTTCTTTTGCATATCGCAAAGTTCAATGAAGGTATTGAGATGTGATGCGGCATCTTCACTTGGAAGAACATAGAATTGCTCTTTCATAACAAGATTCAGCAAAGCAGCGTTGATTTCATACGATTCTGCACTAGTGGCGGGAGCAATCGGAATACTAATAAAATCATTATTATTAGTACTCGAGAAGTCGCAAAGTTTGGTATTTTCAGCCATGATGACTTCAACAAACCAACGAGAGCACAAGCAAGCAAGGAAACTGGCAAAAGAAAACGGCAAAAGGCAAAAGAAAACGCCAAAGGAGAAAGGCAAATGAAAACGGCAAATGTGAAGTGGGGGAGAGGAAAACGAGAGGCAACTCGCAAAAAAGGTAAATGCAAGAGATGAGTTTGTGACACCTACTTGGATAGATCTTGAGTTGATCTCTCCACGGCAAGCGATCCTCTTCCCCGGCAAGAGCGCCAGAAATCCTTCTGCTACTGCGACAATAGACCTTCCCTGACAATGGCGCGAGGAATCCTGCTGCTACGGGCTAAGCCTTTAGGGACTTCCTTGGCAAATATGCAAAGGATTTCCCCGCGGCCTTGGAGCCTTGCGTTGGTGTTCCCTTAAAGAGGAAAAGGTGATGTAGCACAGTGGCGGTAAGTATTTCCCTCATTTTGAGAACCAAGGTATCGATCCAGTGGGAGGCGCACGTCGAGTCACAAGTACCTGCACAAACACACAGAGCTTGCACCCAACGCTATGAAGGGGTTGTCAATCCCTTATAGATTGTTTGCAAAGTGAGAACTGAAAGCAAAAAGTAAACAAAGCAAACTAAAAGTGAAAGTGGAGACGATAGTTGTGAATAGACCCGGTGGCCGTAGTCTTCACTAGTGGCTTCTCTCATGAAAGCAAGTAGACGGTGGGTGAACGAATTACTGTCGAGCAATTGATAGAACCGCGCAAAGTCGTGACGTTATCTATGGCAATGATTATATCTATACAAATCACGTCCAAAACAAGTAGACCGATACTTTCTACATCTACTACTATTACTCCACACGTCGACCACTATCCAGCATGCATCTAGTGTATTAAGTTCATAAGAACAGAGTAATGCCTTAAGCAAGCTGACATGATGTAGTTGGACAATCTCATATATACAATAAAAGCCCATCTTGTTACCCTTGATGGCAACTACAGGATGCGTGCCTTGCTGCCCCTTCTGTCACTGGGAAAGGTCACCACACGGTATGAACCCAAAACCAAGCACATCTCCCATTGGAAGAATCATAGATCTAGTTGGCCAAACAAAACCCAAGACTCGGAGAGACTTACAAGGCTATAAAATCATGCATATAAGAAATCAGCAAAGACTCGAATATAATTCATAGATAATCTGATCACAAATCCACAATTCATCGGATCTCGACAAACACACCGCCAAAGAGGATTACATCGGATAGATCTCCATCAAGATCATGGAGAACTTTGTATTGAAGATCCAAGAGTGAGAAGAAGCCATCTAGCTACTAACTACGGACCCGTAGGTCTGAAGTGGACTACTCACGAGTCATTGGAGATGTAATGATGTTGATGTAGAAGCCCTCCAACTCCAAAGTCCCCTCCGGCAGGGCACCGGGAAGGGTCTCCAGATGAGATCTCGCGGAAACGGAAGCTTGCGGCGGTGGAAAAGTGTTTTCGTGGATGCCCTGATTTTTTCTGGGATTTTAGGGAATTTATAGGCGAAAGAGCTAGGGCAGGGGAGCTCCAGGGGGGCCTCAAGCCTGGTAGCCGCCGGCCCCCCTGGTGGCGGCTACATGGCTTGTGGGCCCCTTGTGGCGCTCCTGCCTTGGCCCTCAAGTCCCCCGATCTTCTTCTGTTCTGGAAAAATTATTTCGGGGATTTTATTCCGTTTGGACTCCGTTCCAAAATCAGATCTGAAAAGAGTCAAAAACACAGAAAAAATAGGAACTGGCACTTGGCACTGAATTAATAAGTTAGTCCCAAAAAATATATAAAGGTATATAAAACATCCAAAGTTGACAAGATAACAGCATGAAACCATAAAAAATTATAGAGACGTTTGAGACGTATCAATGATCCATTTCTTCTTGACGCTGCGTATCCATGTAAAAGAAAGTTTTATCTCAAGTTAGGATCGCGGCAAGCAACTACCTGTGTAATATAACTTATCATGTTTTGAATGAATGTATGCTATTTCCCTTGTTTGGTTTCATTCCATATGATTTATACCCTACGTTGTGTTGGAAACTTGTTGGTGCGTGCTACTGCAACAAAAGTCCTTCCAACGACGCCAGAAACAATCGTGCTGATGGGAGACTATTCTTGTCTTGATTCTCCTCAGCAACGGCACCAGGAATCCTTCTGCTACGGCTACGCCTTTAGGGACTTCCTAGGAAAATATGCAAAGGATTCCCCCGTGGCCTTGGAGCCTTGCATTGGTGTTCCCTCGAAGCGGAAAGGGCGATGTAGCACAGCGGTGGTAAGTATTTCCCTTAGTTTTGAGAACCAAGGTATCGATCCAGTGAAGGAGTATCACAAGTACCTGCACAAACAAAAAGAGCTTGCTCCCAACGATATGAAGGGGTTGTCAATCCCTTATAGATTGTTTGCCAAGTGAGAACTGAAAGCAACAAAGTAACAAAGCAAAGTACGAGCGAAGGTGGAAACGATAGGTGTGAATAGATCCGGTGGCAGTAGTGTTCACTAGTGGCTTCTCTCGTGAAAGCAAGTAGACCGTGGGTGAACGAATTACTGTCGAGCAATTGATAGAACCGCGCAAAGTCGAGACGTTATCTATGGCAATGATTATATCTATAGGCATCACGTCCAAAACTAGTAGACCGATACTTTCTGCATCTACTACTATTACTCCACACGTCGACCGCTATCCAGCATGCATCTAGTGTCTTAAGTTCATGATAACAGAGTAATGCCTTAAGCAAGATGACATGATGTAGATGGACAGTCTCATATCTATGACAAAGCCCATCTTGTTACCCTTGATGGCAACAACACGATGTGTGCCTTGTTGCCCTTTCTGTCACTGGGAAACGTGACCACATGGTATTAACGCAAAACCAAGCACTTCTCCCATTGCAAGAATCGTAGATCTAGTTGGCCAAACAAAACCCAAGACTCGGAGAGACTTACAAGGATATCAAATCATCCATATAAGAAATCAACAAAGACTCAAATATATATCATAGATAATATGATCACAAATCCACAATTCATCGGATCTCGACAAACACACCGCCAAAGAGGATTACATCGGAAAGATCTCCATGAAGATCATGGACAACTTTGTATTGAAGATCCAAGAGAGAGAAGAAGCCATCTAGCTACTAACTACGGACCCCGTAGGTCTGAAGTGAACTACTCACGAGTCATTGGAGGGGCGATGATGTTGATGAAGAAGCCCTCCAACTCCAAAGTCCCCTCTGGCAGGGCACCGGGAAGGGTCTCGAGATGAGATCTAGCGGAAACAGAAGCTTGCGGCGGCGGAAAAGTGTTTTCGTGGACGCCCTGATTTTTCTGGATTTTTAGGGAATTTATAGGCCAAATACCTAGGGCAGGGGAGCGCCAGGGGGGCACAAGCTTGGTTGCCGTGGCTTCCCCCTGGCCGCGGAAACAGGGCTTGTGGGCTCCCTCTGGGCCCACTTGCTTGGCCCTCAAGCCTCCCGATCTTCTTCCGTTCTGGAAAAAATCATTTTGTGGATTTTATTCTGTTTGGACTCCGTTCCAAAATCAGATCTGAAAAGAGTCAAAAACACAGAAAAAACAGGAACTGGCACTTGGCATTGAGTTAATAAGTTAGTCCCAAAAAAGATATAAAAGGTAAACAAAACATCCAAAGTTGACAAGATAACAGCGTGAAACCATCAAAAATTATAGATACGTTTGAGACATATCAAGAATCCCCAAGCTTAACTCCTACTCGTCCTCGAGTAGGGAAGTGATAAACAATGAATTTTTGATGCTTTCATGCTACCTAGCATAGATGTCCTTTGTAACTCCTCTTATGTGACGTGAATGTTCAGATCCTTTAGATTCAAAACAATAGTTTGCTATTGACGTGGAAACAACAATACTTCAAGCAAACTAGCAAAGTAATCATGAACTTTCAAAATAACAAGACCAAAAGAAAGTTATCCATACAAAATCATATAGTCTGGCTATGCTCTATCATCATTGCACAACGAATTTAAATCATGCACAACCCCGGTATTGGTCAAGTAATTGTTGTCACACCGTGACTTTCTCAAACCTTTTCAACTCTCATGCAATACATGAGCGTGAGTCATGGTTTTAGCACTATAAGTGGTGTGGAGTGTGATGGAGGTTGCAAGAAAAACAAGGAGAAGATTGTCACATCAACTAGGCATATCAATGAGCTGTGGAGATGCTCATCAATAGATATCAATGTGAATGAGTAGGGATGCCATACAAATGATGCACTAGAGCTTAGAGTATGTGAAAGCTCTTAAAGAAAACTAGTGGGTGTGCATCCAACTTGCTTGCTCATGAAGACCTAAGGCAATTTTGAGGAAGCCTATCATTGGAATATACAAGCCAAGTTATATAATGAAAATTTCGTACTAGCTATGTGGTGGTGACAAAACGAGAGACTCTCAATCATGAAGATCATGGTGCTTAATATGCACAAGTGTGGAAAAGTGGTAGCATTGTCCTTTCTTTCTTTTTCTCTCATATATATATATATATATATATATATATATATATTTGAATGGGATCTTCGACCTCTTTTTTTATTTTTTATTTTTATTTTGGTGGGCATCTGTGGCCTCTTTTATTTCCTCACATGGGACAATGCTCCATCAATGATGATCATCACACTTACAACTCAAAACTTAGAGCAACTATGACTCTATATGGACTGCCTTCGGTAGTGTACCGTGACAATGATCTAGCATGGCATGGACATTAATGGAAACATCATGCTAGCTATCTTACAATCATGCAATGGCAATGTAGACGTGGTGGCACATGTCATGGTTGTAGTTGCATGGCAATATATCTCAGAATGACTTTCAAAAAGCCATAGTAGGTAGGTATGGTGGCTGTTTTGAGGGAGGCTAATGGTGGGTTTTGTGCACCGGCGAAAGTTGCACGGCACTAAAGAAGATAGTGATGGTGGAAGGTGAAAGTGCGTCTAAACCATGGACTCAACATTAGTCATGAAGAACTCATATACTTGTTGCAAAAGATTTATTAGTAATCGAAACAAAGCATTCAACACATACTCCTAGGGGAAGGGTTGGTAGGTATAAACAATCGCGCGATCCCGACAACCACACAAAGGATGACAATCAATATACTAATCATGCCCAGACTTCATCACATAGCGGTTCACCATACGTGCATGCTACGGGAATCACTAACTTCAACACAAGTATTTCTAGATCCACAACACCTTACTAATATAACTTCAATATTACCATAACCACAACTCAAAACTAGTTGAGATGAATGAAACTTCTCTAACTATTCAATGCACATGAAGGTGGAAGTTTTCGTATCCCTTTGGATAACTACCCCTTTTGAGACTAATTTCAAAGCATAGATCAACTACCAAGCCACGCACCGCCGTGCTCTAAAAGATATAAGTGAAGCACATGTGAGCTGAATTGTCTACCAAAGGATATAAGTGAAGCTCCACAAAATCACGGTGAGTGCATGCCTCTCTCTCTAGGTGTGCAGCAAGGATGATTGTGACACAAAAAAAATAAAAGACTCCTACAATACAAGACGCTCCAAGCAAAACACATAACATGTGGTGAATAAAAATATAGCCCCTAGTAACGTTACCCATGGATTGAAGACGAAAGAGGGGATGCCTTCCCGGGGCATCCCCAAGCTTAGGCTTTTACGGCATCCTTGAATCATCTTGGGGTGCCTTGGGCATCCCCAAGCTTGATCTCTTGCCACTCTTTATCTTTTTGTCCATAAGAAATTCACCCAAAACTTGAGAACTTCACAACACGAAACTTAAACAGAAACTCGTGATAACATTAGCATAAGAAAGCAACCACCACTTCCCTAGGTACTGTAGCAAGCTTAAATTCTACTTATGTTGATGTTGGGTTACTGTATTTTCAATCTTCCCTGGCTAATACCCCCCGATACTATCCATAGTTTCATCAAAATAAGCAACCAACACAACAAAAAACAGAATCTGTTAACAGCAGACCAGTCTATAGCAATCTGTATACTTCGTATACTTATGGTACATCAAAAATTCTGAACAATTACGATAGTCTGAAGAATTTGCATAGCAATTAGCAAAAAAAATAAACAACTCAAAAGCTCTTACAGAAAAAATATGAAAATTCTTTTCGTGAGCAGAAAGTTTCTGTCTTTTCCAGCATGACCAAACGATCATCCCTAAGACTAATCATAACGGTTTTGCTTGGCACAAATGCAAAAAGAAAGAAAAAAACACAATGATAACAGAATTATGAAAGTGTGGAAAACACAAAACAGAAAGAAAAAGGATAGATTCGTTGGGTTGCCTCCCAACAAGCGCTATTGTTTAGCACCCTTAGCTAGGCAAAAGGTGATGGAATCACGTATAGTCATCTTTGGTGCTCAAACCATAAGTAGTGTGATCATTTATCACCTTAAGATCTTCATCTTTATTGGATGACTCGCCACTAGCTTTAGGAACAAAAATAGACTTGACGGTCTTTTTGAGAGTGAGATTTGGAGTATTTTGCACAGCGGCAAAAGCGTTACCCAAGTTGGTTATGACATCTTTGAGTTTGCCAATTCTAGAAGAATCATTAACTATAAGTTCCTTCTCCCTTAAATTTTTCAAAAAATTTCCCACTTTGGATCCGTACTGAGTAATTTGATTGTGGATCTTTCTATCCAAACCCTCAATAAGTTCAACTGTGGCAATTTTGTTTTCAATAGCATCAAGCCTTTGCATCACGTGGTCCAAGGTCAAGGTAGTTCCATTAACCATGAGCGGGGGTGAGCCTACCAAATTCATGATAGCTCCATAGGAGTCAACAGTATGGCTCCCCAAAAAAATCCCGCCTACGATGGTATCAAGAATATACCTATTCCAAGGAGAGGTTCCAACATAAAAATTGCGCAGAAGAATGGTAGTGGACTGCTTACGAATAGATCTACTCTGAGCATTGCAAATCCGGTACCAAGCATCCTTTAAATTTTCTTCCTCATTTTGCCTGAAATTGAGAACTTCGTTTTCAGGGGTATCGTCTGGAGTAGTGGTTCTAGCCATTGATGGACTATCCCACACACAAACGAGCACGAAGTAAGCGAGCGAAGTAGGCAAAAGAGAACGACAAAGGAGGACAACAAAAAGGCAAAAGAAAAAGGCAAAGGAGAAAGGCAAATGAAAACGGCAAATGTGCAGTGGGGGAGAGGAAAACGACAGGCAACTGGCAAAAAAAGTAAATGCAAGAGATGAGTTTGTGAGAGCTATTTGGATAGATATCTCCTTCCCCAGCAACGGCGCCAGAAATACTTCTACTACTGCAACAAAAGACCTTCCAACGGCGCTAGAAACAAGCGTGCTGATGGGAGACTATTCTTGTCTTGATTCTCCTCAGCAATGGCACCAGGAATCCTTCTGCTACGGCTACGCCTTTAGGGACTTCCTAGGCAAATATGAAAAGGATTCCCCCGTGGCCTTGGAGCCTTGCGATGGTGTTCCCTCGAAGCGGAAAGGGCGATGTAGCACAGCGGTGGTAAGTATTTCCCTCAGTTTTGAGAACCAAGGTATCGATCCAGTGAAGGAGTATCACAAGTACCTGCACAAACACAAAGAGCTTGCTCCCAACGCTATGAAGGGGTTGTCAATCCCTTATATAACGTTTGCCAAGTGAGAACTGAAAGCAACAAAGTAACAAAGCAAAGTAAGAGCGAAGGTGGAAACGATAGGTGTGAATAGACCCCGGGGCCGTACTGTTCACTAGTGGCTTCTCTCATGAAAGCAAGTAGACGGTGGGTGAACGAATTATTGTCGAGCAATTGATAGAACCATGCAAAGTCGTGATGTTATCTATGGCAATGATTATATCTATAGGCATCACATCCAAAACAAGTAGACCGATACTTTCTGCATCTACTACTATTACTCCACACGTCGACCGCTATACAACATGCATCTAGTGTATTAAGTTCATGAGAACAGAGTAACGCCTTAAGCAAGATGACATGATGTAGATGGACAATCTCATATCTACGACAAAGCCCATCTTGTTACCCTTGATGGAAACAACACGATGTGTGCCTTGCTGCCCTTTCTGTCACTGGAGAAGGTCACCTCACGGTATGAACCCAAAACCAAGCACTTCTCCCATTGCAAGAATCACAGATCTAGTTGGCCAAACAAAACCCAAGACTCGGAGAGACTTACAAGGATATCAAATCATGCATATAAGAAGTCAGCAAAGACTCAAATATATATCATAGATAATCTGATCACAAATCCACAATTCATCGGATCTCGACAAACACACCGCCAAAGAGGATTACATCGGATAGATCTCCGTGAAGATTAGAGAGAACTTTGTATTGAAGATCCAAGAGAGAGAAGAAGCCATCTAGCTACTAACTACGGACCCGTAGGTTTGAAGTGAACTATTCACGAGTCATTGGAGGGGCGATGATGTTGATGAAGAAGCCCTCCAACTCCAATTACCCTCCGGCAGGGCACCGGGAAGGGTCTCCCGATGAGATCTCGCGGAAACAGAAGCTTGCGGCGGCGGAAAAGTGTTTTCGTGGACGTCCTGATTTTTTCTGGATTATTAGGGAATTTATAGGACAAAGACCTAGGGCAGGGGAGCGCCAGGGGGGCCACAAGCTTGGTTGCTGCGGCCTCCCCCCTGGCCACGGCAACAAGGCTTGTGGGCTCTCTATGTGCCCACTTGCTTGGCCCTCAATCCTCTCGATCTTCTTCCGTTCTGGAAAAAATCATTTTGGGGATTTTATTCCGTTTGGACTCCGTTCCAAAATCAAATCTGAAAAGAGTAAAAAACACAGAAAAACAGGAACTAGCACTCACTCAGTTAATAATTTAGTCCCAAAAAAGATATAAAAGTAAACAAAACATCCAAAGTTGACAAGATAACAGCGTGAAACCATCAAAAATTATAGATATGTTTGAGACGTATCAGTGCGCACAACCCTACCATGAGCGCTTTGAGGAACGGGGCTTAACAGCGTGCTGGAGGTGTCGCTGCCGACAAGATACCTTGGTGCAATCAGCCTTGTCGGTACATGCAATCCTGCCGCGAGCGCTTCGAGGAAACGGGTCCCTAGTAGCCTGCTGGAGGTGTAGCTATCGGCAAGGTGTCTTGGCGCAATGAGCGCGACACCTTAAGTTGTTGAGCAGACACGAAACAAAGTAAGGGCGCAGCTAATCGTGGCAAGGTTCCTTCGCGTGCAGGTTTTCCATACAAAAGTCAAAATCGTCTAAGGAAAATAACCTTACAGCTACTTAGAGTTTCTACAACTTAGCTTTTCGTTGCTATACTCCTTTTTGTTGAGCATCACCTGATCATTGCTTTGTGGTGACCATACCATCTCCCCCCGGCAAACTTCTATGCGAGGGAACCTTGAAAAGGATCGAGATGGATCTAGAGGGGGGGGGGTGAATAGGTACAGTTCCAAATTTTAATAGTTACTTAGCAATTTTAGGCAATAGTGCGGAATATGACAGTGAGCCTAATAATTGCAAAGACAAAGAGTAAGCTATTTAGAGTAAAGTAAGGCAACCAGTAAACTATAATCAAGTGCAAGTACGTAATAAGGATTAACACAAGTAGATAGTTAGGGTTAGGGATAACCACAACTCCAAGAGAGACAAGGATATATCCCAATGTTCACTTCCTTGGAGGGAAGCTACGTCACCGTTAGAGGGGCGGATGTTACCACGAAGGCACACCAACGCCACGAAGGCTCACCCTATTCTCCCTTTGAGACAACACCACGAAGGCGTTTTTCAACCACTAGTGGTTAGCCTTGAGGTGGCTTCAAAACCCTCACAAACTTTTCGGGGGGTAATCACAAAGGTTTGATTCCTCTGTGAAGACTCCTACCGCCTAGGAGTTTCCAACCTCCAAGAGTAACAAGATCAAGGGGATTGCTCAAAACACAAATCGCTTTGGTATAGAGGAGGAGAAGGAGATGATCTATCTTTTGATTGGAACAACACTCAAAGGGGCTCACAAATGCTCTTGGGATCTAAGATTGGGTGTAGGCAATAGTGAGTGAGGAACAAGGTGTTGTTGTAAGTGTTCATGCTGTGTTGGACCCCCTCTCCCGAAGTGGGAGGGGATATATATAGTGGGGAGACTAAAATAACCATTGGGGTCACTTAAGTCTGATAGTGGTCGGACGTCCGACAGTTTCCGGACGTCCGGACGACCACAGAGGTCGGACGTCCGACAGGTGCCGGACGTCCGAGGAAGTGTTCGTATCAGTTGGCCACTGTATAGTCGAACAGGGACCGGACGTCCGAAGATAGGGTCGGATGTCCGAGAGTACGACTCTGTTCAAGGGCACCGGATTTCCGAAAGAGGTCAGACGTCCGGCCCTCGGACGACCGGAGGAAGCCGGAAGTCCGAGGTTTTTGACTCTGGTGCATGGCTCCGGATATCCGAAAGGGGTCGGACGTCCGGCCCTCGGACGTCCGAAGGAGGCCGGATGTCCGACCTTTTTGACTCTGGTATAAGGCTCCGGTTTTCCGAAGTGGTCGGGCGTCCGACCCTCGGACGTCCGGAGGGGGCCGGATGTCTGAGGCATTGGTTCTGTGTTGGAAAGATCACAAAGGATAAATGGAGATGTAGTTTGAGCAATTTCATCACAAAAACCGTGATCCCCTCTTAATAGTGCGGGATCCCTATACTCAAGAATAGTAAATTAAAGGATAGGCTACATCATCTTGTTTCTCAATCCCGAGCCTCCGTGACATATAAGTCCCGATCTTCTCAAGCCACCTTGGCACATAATTCTCGATCTACTAAGAGTACTTTAAAGCCATCCTGAGATACACTCAACAAATAAGATTAGTTTCCTATGTATGTGTTGTCATTAGGACCAAAACTCGATTAAGGGCATGACTGCACTTTCAATCTCCCCCTTTTTGGTTGTTGATGACAACATATACATAGCTCTCAAAAGATTTAACATACATTTAGCTTTGGAATGGTTTGGTACGGAGCTCCCCCTTAATGTGTGTATCGAAGATATCATGTGACTTAGTGGAGATAATAGATCATCATATGGCAACCGATCATCTTATGAAGTAATAGAACAAAACATAATGACATACGATGATATCATAGCAAGCACGACATTCATAGTTAGAAATACATAGTGCATCACAGTCGTTTATCCATTACATTATTCAAACATGCAAATTGAGTTCAAAAGCTAAAATTCCAAAGACTAAAACTAGGATACATTACTCCCCGTTTGGCATCAAGTACCGAAAAGGGAGGCACCAGAAACATCAACCATGCTCAGAGATCATCAGCGCCATCATCCTCATCATCCTCATCCTCAGGCAAGCCACTGCCACCAACCTCGTCAAGAAAATTAGCCCACTCAGGACCAGACGGTAAGCCAAAATCAGAAGGAGGAATAGCAGGAAGAGCCTCATCGTCACTGACATCAAGAGTGCCCGAGTCTCTTAGACGAGCCTTGAGGGCATTCTTGGAGGAGATCAGGCGCGAAAACACATCGTGGTTCTGAGTGCACTGGAAGGAGAACGCCTTCATCATGGCAGAATGGGCTTTGCCAATGAATTTGGCAAAGCGACTGAGAGGGGCAGAGATGGATGAAGGAGTGTCTGACCGGGAAGCAACACGACGAGTGGAGGTGTATGGGGTTTTCTTAGGAGCATAGTCATCCGCCATATGAGTGGGGATGACCCACTTGTGGTGCGTGTGAGTAGGGGCAAGCGGGAAAGCAGCAATAAAGTTGATGAAGGCCTGGATGAAGGGGCATGAGGGAAGGCTCGCTTGTATTGAAGACTAGCGAGCCGAATCTCATGCCACAGAAAATGTGGCACATTTATCTTGCGCTTGGGAAAATCATGCAAGTGTGACATGATATCAATGTAGTAGCCGCTGCAGGTTCCCATGTCACCCATCTTGGGGTAGATGGTGCGGATAAGGCATTGAAAAATGTTAAAGTATGGAGACCGCCAGATAGACACTTGGTTGAGATCTTTCTGTTTTTCATCAGCATCAAGTCATGACGTGGTTTGAGAAGAGAACCACATGCCGCAATGGATTTGGAAGCATAGTTAGGGTCACTTTTGTGAATTTTGAAACCGGTGTCGGGAAAACCCAGAGCGGCAACAAACTCCGCATAAGTGGCCCTAAACTCTGAATCAGAGGTCATCCAGCTAACGGAGTCATCAGAATGAAAGTAACAAGTGGCATAGAATTGGTGGATGGCGCCACTGTTAAAATCGCACTTAAAGGCAAGGGGAGGAGCTAGCCCCGAGGACTCAAGAAGCCCAATGGCACCCGGATATTTCGCCAGGTGAGTGCGGATGTGCTCAAGGTCAATGCAATGATGAACTGAAATACCTTTAGGAACTATGAGAGTAGAGAAAATGTCCGCTTGGACATTTGTGCGAAACCGTGAATCCAGAGAATCACGTTCAACATCGAATTGGTTGACATCTCTACGGAAAGTAAAATAGGCGGATTTGGGTTTTTTGATGAAGTCCGTGACTTCACGACCCAAGGAGGGAGGAGGCTTTAAGGAGATATGTCGAGCATCACCTGCTGGCTGTTCTGGAGGAGGCGATGGCATATATGAGGGCTTGCGAGTCCCCGGCTTCGGCACAGTCTTCTGAACGGCAACGTATTCAGCATGTTCCTCCGCTGCAAGCTCATCCTTGAAGTCAGAGCCATCAGACGAGGAGACGGGCTATGGAGGAGGACACCGGGTGACCCGTTTGAAGGGACGGCGTGGTACATCGGTGTCATCCGACCCCGTGCCACGAGCGGCACGAGCGGATGAGCCAGCAGAGTCCTTCCGGGCAGTGTGCTTAATCTTAGGCATGATTGGAAACCGTGCAGATCGGAAGGAGAAAGGGATGGAATCAGCCAAGGGTATGGCCGGAAGAAGGATCCCACGGAGGAGGAGGGCAACCGGAAGAAGAAGTCACGGGGAAGAACTCCTATGGCGGCTGGCGGCGGCTGTGGAGGGAGAGGGAGAGGGCGCGTGGTGGCTAGGGCAAGGCCCAGCCCGCGCCCCTCTATTTATAGAGGCTCCCGATGGGTCGGACGTCCGACGGGCGTCGGATGTCCGGAGGGCATCAGCCGTCGGACGTACGACAGGTGCCGGACGTCCGGAGTGTGTCAGCCGTCGGACGTCCGAGATGCGTCGGACGTCCGAGAGGGAAGTAGGCAGAGGTAATTTCTGGGATCTTGATGATGAGGTGATTTGACATGGTCTATCACAAGGGACACCCAACAGTGTTGCCTATAAGAACTATGTATACTACTTGTGGGAGGTAGTTGATTTATGCATATTATAGGGTTAAAACAAAAATTATGATGTGAGTGCTAGTGTACAGGATATAATGTGAGTGTGTGCATGTGTACAGGATTTCAAGTTATGTTATCAAGCTCCAAGATACCAAGTTCACGCCTAAGTTGACAGAATCTTGCTACGCATAGTGGCTTGGTGAAGATGTGAGCGAGCTGCATGTCGGTACCCACATGAGAAATATCAATGTCACCCTTTTGCACATGGTCTCTCAAGAAATGATACCTAATATCAATGTGTTTTGTGCGAGGGTGATCAATGGGTCTCGGAGATCTTGATGGCACTTTCATTATCACAGAGAAGAGGCACGTGTCGATAGGTGATGCCATAATCCTTTAGGGTTTGCCTCATCCATAGCAGTTGGGTTGCACAGCTTGCGGCTGCAATATATTCGGCCTCGGCCGTGGAGAGAGAAACACAATTCTGCTTTTTCGAGGACCAACTTACCAAGGAACGTCCAAGAAACTGACATGCACCGGAAGTGGATTTCCGTCCCACTTTGTCACGAGCCCAATCCGCATCGGTGTACCAAATGAGATCGGACTTTGCATCCTTAGGGTACCATAGGCCTAACTTTGGGGTGTGAACAAGGTATCTAAGAATATGCTTAACCGCCGTATGATGGCTTTCCCTAGGGGAAGCTTGAAATCTAGCACATATGCCTACACTTAACATGATGTCCGGTCTAGATGCACAAAGATAAAGCAACGAACCAATCATAGAGCGGTAAGCAGATGGGTCAAAAGGAATACCGTTGGTGTCTTCATTTAGAACAACATCTGTGGCCATGGGTGTCCTCATTGGTTTAGCATTTGTCATATCAAATTTTTCTAGAATGTCCTTGAGGTATTTAGTTTGAGACAAGAAAAATCCTTCTTGAAATTGTTGTATTTGAAACCCAAGAAAGAACTTAAAGTCCGTGTTGAGTGACATCTCAAAGGTCTTGGTCATGGAGGCCGCAAACTTCTTGCATAAATGGATGTTAGGGGAACCAAAAATGATGTCATCCACATAGATTTGGCATAAGATCAAATCACCGTTTTCCGTCTTAGTAAAAAGAGTGGGATCGATCACCCCTCTCACAAAGCCATCATCGAGTAAGAACTTCTTAAGATGATCGTACCAAGCACGGGGTGCTTGTTTGAGGCCATACAGAGCCTTGTGAAGTTTGTACACATGGTGTTTGTGATTGGGGTCAACAAACCCAGGTGGTTGTGATACATATACCTCTTCTTGTAGAGGACCATTAAGAAAAGCACTTTTCACATCCATTTGATGCAAAGTAAAACCATTCAAAGCAACATAGGCTAGTAGAATGCGAATGGATTCAAGACGAGCAACAGGGGCGAAAGTCTCACCAAAGTCCAAACCTTCAACTTGGGAGTACCCCTGTGCTACTAACCTTGCCTTGTTGCGGAGGACAGTCCCATTCTCATCTTCCTTGTTCTTGAAGATCCATTTAGTTCCAATGACATTGTGTTCCTCAGTTGGTCGTTTTACCAATGACCATACTTCGTTGCGTGTAAAACTGTTTAACTCTTCTTGCATAGCAAGGATCCAGTCATTGTCACACAATGCATCTTGAACCCTGTGTCGCACAGTACTAGAGACAAACGAAAAGTGAGCACAAAAGTTTGTTAATTGTTTACGAGTCACTCTACCTTCCGACACCGGTGAGGATTTGATCAACATCAACACGACCGGCCACACGTGGCATGATGGAGGTCATGGTTTCACGAGGTTCGACCTCGTTTCCATCATCAGCGTCCTCAACATATGGATCATTAACGTGCGGTGGAAGATATTCCTCTTCGCGTTGCACCTGTTGAGGTTCATCATCAACAATATCCATACTTTGGTCTTGCTCTTGAAGGTCAACTTGTTCTTGAGTGTGATCAGGGTGAGAGACATGTTCTCCCACTTGATCCTGAACAACTGACATAATATGTGTGCTAGTATCTTGTGGAGGTACGGGCAGTGAACTGTCTTGAGGATGAGAAATACTCTCATCATATTCATCATATCATGGGTTCTTGTTCCATGGGAAGAAGTCCACCTACACCCATGTTCAAGATATCTTGCGAGGAATCTTCTTCACTTGCATCACTTAGGTCAACTTGCTCCCCATGGGAGCGGTTAAATTCATCAAACGTCACGTCATAGGTGTCTATAACACATCCATTGGATTTGTTGTAGACTCTGTAGGCGTGAGAGTTTGATCCATAGCCAACAAAAATCCCTTCAGTTGTTTTGGATTGAAATTTTCCTAACCGGTCCCGTTTGTTGAGGATGAAACACTTACATCCAAATACACGAAAGTACTTGACATTGGGCTTGTTCCCGGTTAGGAGCTCATATGGAGTCTTTTCCAATATTGGTCGAAGGAAAAGCCCGTTTGATGCATGGCATGCTGTGTTGACAGCCTCAGCCCAAAAACTATGCGGTGAATTGTATTCGTCTAACATGGACCTTGCCATTTCCAGAAGTGTCTGGTTCTTCCTCTCTGCTACATCATTTTGCTCACGGGTGTAAGGTGCGGAGTACTGATATTCAATTCCCTCATCACTAATAAATTCTTCTAGGGTGTAATTCTTGAACTCGGAGCCATTATCACTTCTTATTGCCTTGACGGCCTTGTCAAACTTGTGCTGGACTTGTTTGGCAAAATCAATGAAGGTGATCTTCGTCTCGTCCTTGGACTTGAGAAAGAATACCCATGTGTATCTTGAGTAATCATCAACAATGACTAGTCCATACTTTTTCCCACCAAGACTATCCCATGAAGGAGGCCCAAACAGATCCACACGAAGGAGCTCTAAAGGCCTCGAGGTGGATACAATATTCTTGGGTGGGTCTTTTGATTGATGTTGCTTCCCATCTATGCATGCACTGCACACACGATCTTTCTCAAAAGACACATTGGTTAGTCCAAGGATGTGATTGCCTTTTAAGAGATTTTGAAGATTTCTCATGCCGACATGGGCGAGCCGGCGATGCCACAGCCATCCCATGTCAGCCTTGGCCATCAGACAAGTTGTATGGAAAGTGCTCTCTTTCGAGAAATCAACCATGTAAAGGTTGCCATCCAACTCTCCAACAAAGGCCACTTCGAGAGTGTCTCTCTTAAAGACTTTCACATCCGTTAGTCCAAATAGTGTGTCATAACCAACGGAAGCCAATTGGTGAACTGAAAGCAAATGATATTGAAGAGATTGGAGAAGCATGACATTTGCAACAGACATGTCATTAGTGATTGCCACCTTGCCCAACCCAATTACCTGCCCTTTCGACCCTCCTCCGAATATAATGCTCATGTATGGTCGAATGGCTTGCATGAAGTCATAGAGCAAGTTACTATCTCCGGTCATATGATTGGTGCATCCACTGTTGATCACCCATTTGACTCCTTCGGAGAAAACAGCCTGTACACGAATTAAGACTTGGTTTGAGGTGCCCATTTCGTCACGGGGCCTCTCACATTAGTTACAAGATTCTTAGGGACCCAAATAGCATAAAAACAGAATGCATTACGGGGACCAACGAATTTAGCATAAACCTCTCCTTCCTTTGATTTGCGAAGTACATAGGATGGAGGCATGAACTCTGTTGTCTTGTTGAGAGTGGGAAACCCCTAGTGGCCGACCCACTCACAACCTTACCTTTCTCCTTGTGTCCCTCTCATACAAATGTTTCTTTAAGCGGGGTGGTGCACTTGAGAGGAGACACACTTTTCTTGGCGGTGCTTGGATTAAACCCAAGCCCTTCCTTGGCAAAGACCTCATTGTGTTGACTTAAGATCTCATTGAGAGTCTTTTGTCCTTGTGCACATGTCATGATACCTCTATCTAGCTGTGCCTTTAGCGAACAGCTTTCCTCAAGAATAGATGCCAGTTCACTACTAGAGTTAGCAGTGCAGGTATCAACATTAATAATAGGTGAGGAGTAAGCCTTAGCTAGAGTGTCAAGGTAAGTAACCTTGAGTGCCTCAAAGCTCTTTGTAAGAACAGTGGGTTTCTCTTCCTTGTCCTTGAGAGACAAGGATATGCGCTCACAATCCTTAGAAAGAGAAGCATGAGAATTCACAAGTCTGTTTTTATCATTTAATAACTCTTTGCACAAAGATTCAGCCTTTTTCAAGGAGGCAAGGTCGTTAGCATGTTTATCAAGGTTTTCACCAACTTTTGAGCATAATGCATCATTTTGTGCTTCCTCATACAGGACTTTCTGCTCAAGGATTTCATTCCTTTCCTTCTCCTCAGTGACGAGGGTTTCGAGTTCCTTGATGGTATTGGTGTGCTTACTCACCATTTCCATAAGTATGCGAAACATAGTGAGCCTCTTTCCTTTAAGAGAGCACATAAATTTGTTTATTTTGGCAAATATAGGATGATCTAAGTCATTGTCCTCATAGTGATCCTCCGCATCAAGGTACTCATCAGATGAGGTAGAAACTAGACTAAGAGAGTTTAACCGTGGAGTTACATTAACCTTATCATGGGAGCTTTGGTCTTCCTCATCTTCTATGGCAGTCTTTGCCATCAAACACTTGTGGGCGTTGCCCTTGTAGTCTTTCATATAGTTGTAGTGAACAACATCGCCACTTTTGTTGAGGAGCCTCAAGGTGTTTTGTGTATCTTGAGCTACTCCGGCAACCCCACCAACGTCTTCTGGATCTGATTCTTCTTGTGCAACCATTGCACTTCCATCTCTCCTCTTGAGCTTGGAGTTCATAGGGTTTGGCAATTTCTTCTTTACAAAGGTCTTCAGAAACCTTGGTTTATCTTCTCTCTTCTCATAAGGGCAGTCATTGGAGAAGTGGTTGGTTTCCTCACAGTTATAGCATTTTCTTACTTTCTTCTTTGGGAGTCTTCCCTTGAAGTTTCCTGCACTGAACTTCTTTACAAAGAGAGCAATGTCCTCATAAGATGGGCTTTCATCAGAGTCAGCATCATCACCCTCTTCTTCTTCACTTTCTTCTTCGTCACATTCATGCTTGGCTTTCAAAGCAAGATTGATCTTTGATGTTGAAGTACCATGCATGTCAAGGTGCTTTGTTGCATTTGCCTTTGACTCTTCAAATAATTGGAAAGTGGATATGATGTCATCTCGGGTCATTTCTTTGAACCCATGGTGCTGCCTTATGTCCCATACCATTTGATGGTGGTACGGAGCAAGGGCATGGAGTAACTTGTCCACGAGAGATCTCTTGGTCAGGTTGAAACCATCTTGCGTCTTGTCACAGTCACACGACTCAATGTCTGCGGCGAGAGTCATGAGCCGTTCTAGCAGTTGCTTGGGAGATTCACCCTTTTCCATACAGAAGTTTCTGCAATTGCCCCTTGGCAATTTCATACTGAGCAAGCCGGAGAGTGGAGGTACCGGTCTTGGTCCTTATAATGCTATCCCAATGTTCCTTGGCGCTTGTGATGTGTATGTAAGGTCTCCGTTGCTTGTCATTCATTCCTTTTCTTATGCACATGATTGCAGTGTTGTTGAGATGCTTGTCATAAGTTTCTCTGGAGTGAGGCACCTTGGATCTACAGGGTGGTAGCCATGCTCGAGGATGTCCAACATCTCATCATTGGCGTACCTAAGATGATCCTGCATACCAACTCTCCATAAAGCAAAATCGGAATTGTCATCAACCAAAGAAGGTTTTCCTCCAGGATTGTACTTAGGTTTCTCAACTTGAGATCTAGTATAAAGCCATGTAACACTGGTTTGGTTATTTCCTGGAGGTTGTTGGCCAAATAAAGATCTGGGCACATTTTGCCCTGAGGCCCTCGGAGACGTGGCTGTCCCCGTGGTTAATGAGGCCAGTCTCATTTGGACAAAGGCCTCAATAGAAGCATCATGCTCCTCTTTTTGCTTGGCTAGGGCCCGTTCCAGGTCCTCAGAGGTGAAGGACCTGACTTCCGTGGAAGTCCCTCCCTTCTCCACCGGAGCTGCAGTAATGGGAGTCTCGTCCATCTCGCTCTAGGGCGGTTAAGCCACAAGAATAGAGCACGAGGATCTGATACCAATTGAAAAGGATCGAGATGGACCTAGAGCGGGGGTGAATAGGTACAGTTCCAAATTTTAATAGTTACTTAGCAATTTTAGGAAATAGTGCGGAATATGAGAGTGAGACTAATAATTGCAAAGACAAAGAGTAAGCTATTTAGAGTAAAGTAAGGCAACCGGTAAACTATAATCAAATGCAAGTACGTAATAAGGATTAACACAAGTAGAGAGTTAGGGTTAGGGATAACCACAACTCCAAGAGAGACGAGGATGTGTCCCGATGTTCACTTCCTTGGAGGGAAGCTACATCACCGCTAGAGGGGCGGATGTTACCACGAAGGCACACCAACGCCATGAAGGCTCACCCTATTCTCCCTTTGAGACAACACCACGAAGGCGTTTCTCAACCACTAGTGGTAAGCCTTGAGGTGGCTTCCAAACCCTCACAAACTTTTCGGGGGTAATCACAAAGGTTTGATTCCTATCCGAAGACTCCTACCGCCTAGGAGTCTCCAACCTCCAAGAGTAACAAGATCACGGGGATTGCTCAAAACTTGCTCAAATCACAAATCGCTTTGGTGGAGAGGAGGAGAAGGAGACGATCTATCTTTTGATTGGAACAACACTCAAAGGGGCTCACAAATGCTCTTGGGATCTAAGATTGGGTGTAGGCAAGAGTGAGTGAGGAAGAAGGTGTTCTTGTAAGTGTTCTTGCTATGTTGGACCCCCTCTCATGAAGTGGGAGGGGATACATATAGTGGGGAGACTAAAATAACCGTTGGGGTCACTTAAGTATGACAGTGGTCGGACGTCCGACGGTTTCCAGACGTCCGGACGGCCACAGAGGTCGGACGTCCGACAGGTATCGGACGATCGAGGAAGTGTTCATATCAGTTGGCCACTGTATAGTCGAACAGGGACCGGACGTCCGAAGATAGGGTCGGATGTCTGAGAGTACGACTCTCTTCAAGGGCACCAGATTTCCGAAAGAGGTCGGACGTCCGGACCTCGGACGACCGGAGGAAGCCGGAAGTCCGAGGTTTTTGACTCTGGTGCAAGGCTCCGGATATCCGAAAGTGGTCGGACGTCCGGCCCTCGGACGCCCGGAGGAGGCCGGATGTCCGAGCTTTTTGACTCTGGTATAAGGCTCAGGTTTTCCGAAGTGGTCGGGCGTCCGGCCCTCGGACGTCCGGAGGGGGCCGGATGTCCGAGGCTTTGGTTCTGTTTTGGAAAGATCACAAAGGAGAAATGGAGATGTAGTTTGAGCAATTTCATCACAAAACCCGTGTTCCCCTCTTAATAGTGCGGGATCCCTGTACTCAAGAATAGTAAATTAAAGGATAGGCTACATCATCTTGTTTCTCAATCCCGAGCTTTCTTGACATATAATTTCCGATCTTATCAAGCCACCTTGGCACATAATTCTCGATATACTAAGAGTACTCTAAAAGCCATCCTGAGATACACTCAACAAATAAGATTAGTTTCCTATGTATGTGTTGTCATTAACACCAAAACTCGATTAAGGGCATGACTGCACTTTCAAACCTTCTATCCTTTGAGAAAAGGAAGAAGATAAATAGAGGCATGGAACCTTGGCGGTTCATTAGTTCCTTCTTGGAATAAGTGTAACACAAAATCTTAGACAAACATGCACAACAAGAACTGTGAAATGCTAAGCTTTATTGAACTACGCACAGGGTGTGCGCCTGGCTTTGTACAAAGGATTACATGCCTTGCCGACAAGACTTGTACAAAAGGTGGTTGCCCGGGGCCCCCGGCAACCGCGCGTTATGGGTAGAACTTACGAAGATGCTCGATGTTCTAGGAGTTTCTCGCCGGAATGCCATCCACGGTCTCCAGGGAGACTGCGCCAGGCTTGGTGACTCGTATTACCCGATAAGGGCCTTCCCACTTTGGCGTCAACTTGTTGGAATTCTTGGCTGAGTTAACCTGTCGAAAAACAAGGTCGCCTTCCTCAAGAGTTCGGGCTTGAACCTTGCGGCTGTGGTAGTGGCGCAAGGCTTGCTGGTAGCGAGCAGCTTGCGTAGCAGCCTGAAGACGATCTTCCTCCAGGAGCGTTGCGTCATCTTGCCATAGCTTGTCTTGCTCGAGCTCATCATAAGCGAGCACTCGAGGTGATCCATACATGAGTTCCGTGGGGAGAACTGCCTCCGCCCCATAGACTAGGGAGAAGGGTGTCTATTTGGTGGCTCAATTTGGTGTTGTTCTGATTGACCAAAGAACTATCGGCAACTCATTAATCCAACGACTTCCGCTCTTGTGTCGCTTGTCGAAGGTTCTTGTCTTGAGGCCTTGCAGCACTTCGGCATTTGCCCTTTCCGCTTGGACATTGCTCCTTGGATGAGCGACAGAGAAAAACAGATCTTGCCACCAAGGTCTTGGACGTACTTCATGAAGGTGCGGCTCGTAAACTGTGTGTCATTGTTGGTGATGATCCTGTTAGGAACACCAAAGCGGCAAACTAGTCTCTTGAAGAACTTGACGGCAGATTGTGTTGTTACCTTCCTCACTGGTTCCACTTGTGGCCACTTTGTAAACTTGTCAATTGCAACGTACAAGTACTCAAAGCCCCCGGCAGCACGGGGAAACGGGACGAGGATGTCGAGCCCCCAGACCAAAAATGGCCAGGAGAGATGGATTGTGTGAAGATCTTGGGATGGTTGATGTGCTTTCTTGGAATGGATCTGGCACGCTTCACACTTGGTTACTAGTGTTGTTGCATCCTGAAGGTTTGTGGGCCAAAAGAAACCTTGCCGGAATGCCTTTCCAACAAGTGCCCTCGAGCCTATGTGGGAGCCACATATGCCTCCATGTATCTCTGCGAACAGCTCCAGTCCATCTTCCCGACGAATGCACTTCAATTTCACACCGTTGGATCTTTTCCTGTACAGGGTGTTGTCCACAAACTGATACATGTTGGACTGACGGGCTACTTTTTCTGCTTCTTCTTGTCCTTCGGGGAGTTCCCCTCTTTGGAGGAACTAGACAATGCGTTGGGCCCATGCCGGGGCCTGAGGCTCGACGACAAGGGCTAAAGGCATGTCTTGTGCCGCGAGACTATTTGTCTCATCGGCAAGGACTTGAGGTCCCGCCGGAGCCTCCTTCTACCTGCTACCTCTTGAGCTTGCGTTGGTTTTTCCCTTGAAGAGGAAAGGGTGATGCAGCACAATAGCAGTAAGTATTTCCCTCAGTTTGAGAACCAAGGTATCAATACAGTAGGAGTATCAAGGCAAGTATCCAAAGTACATGCGCAAAAACAAGCAAACTTGCACCCAACACTACAAAGGGGTTGTGAATCCCTTCACGGTTAACTTCAAGGTGAGATCAAAGGCGGAAAGTGCAACAAAGTAAAAGTGTAGAGCTGAAAATATGATGTGAAGTAGACCCGGGGGCCATAGTGTTCACTAGAGGCTTCTCTCATGATAACAAATATTACGATGGGTGAACGAATTACTGTCGAGCAATTGATAGAACTGCGCAAAGTCATGATGATATCTAAGGCAATGATCATACATATAGGCATCACGTCCGACACAAGTAGACCGATACTTTCTGCATCTACTACTATTACTCCACACATCAACTGCTATCCAGCATGCATCTACTGTATTGAGTTCATAACAAACAGAGTAATGCCTTAAGCAAGATGACATGATGTAGAGGGATAAATTCATGCAATAGATATAAACCCCATCTTTTTACCCTTGATAGCAACAATACAATGCGTGCCTTGCTACCCCTTCTGTCACTGGGTGAGGATACCGCACGGTATGAACCCAAAACGAAGCACTTCTCCCATTGCAAGAATTGTAGATCAAGTTGGCCAAACAAAACCCACAACTCGAAGAGAATTACAAGGATATGAAATCATGCATATAAGAGATCAGAGAAGACTCAAATAAGATTCGTAGATAATCTGATCATAAATCCACAATTCATCGTATCTCGACAAACACACTGCAAAATAGGATTACATCGGATAGATCTCCATGAAGATCATGGAGAACTTTGTATTGAAGATCCAAGAGAGAGAAGAAGCCATCTAGCTACTAGCTATGGACCCGAAGGTCTATGGTGAACTACTCACGCATCATCGGAGAGACAATGGTGTTGATGAAGAAGCCCTCCATGTCCGAATCCCCCCTCCGCCAGGGCACCAGAACGTGCCCCAGATGGGATCTTGTGGAGACACAAGCTTGCGGCGGCGGAAAAGTATTTTCATGGCTCTCTCCCGTGGTTTCATATTTTTAGGGAATTTATAGCAGAAGAAGTACGGCAAAGGAGCCACGGGGGGCCCACAAGCCTGCTAGGCGCCCCCAGGCCACGACCAGGGGGCTTGTGGCCTCCCCGGGAGCCTTTGCTTTGGTTCCCAAGTTCCCTGCGTATCTTGTGTTCCAGAAAAAAACTTTCCGGAGGTTTTATTCCGTTTGGACTCCGTTTGATATTCTCCTCTGAAAAAGGTCAAAAACACGGAAAAACAGGAACTGGCACTTGGCACTGAGTTAATAGGTTAGTCCCAAAAAAGATATAAAATGCATACAAAACATCCAAAGTTAACAAGATAATAGCATGGAACCATCAAAAATTATAGATACGTTGGAGACGTATCAAGCACCCCCAAGCTTAACTCCTACTCGCCCTCGAGTAGGGAAGTGATAAAGACTGAATTTTTGATGTGGAATGCTACCTAGCATATTTGTCCTTTGTAACTTCTTTCATGTGGCATGAATGTTCAGATCCGTAAGATTCAAAACAATAGTTTGCTATCGACATGAAAACAATACTAATTCAAGCAAACTAGCAAGGTAATCATGAACTTTTGAAATAACAAGGCCAAAGAAAGTTATCCCTACAAAATCACATAGTCTGGCTATGCTCCATCATCCCCACACAACGAATTTAAATCATGCGCAACCCCGGTATTGGCCAAGTAATTGTTTTCGCACTCTTACTTTCTCAAACTTTTCAACTCTCAGGCAATACATGAGCGTGAGCCATGGATATAGCACTTTGGTGAAATCGAGTGTGGTGGTGGTTGTGAGACAAAAAAGGAGGAGATGGTCACATTGACTCGGCATATCAAAGGGCTATGGAGATGCCAATTAATAGACCTAGTGGGTGTGCATCCAACTTGCTTGCTCACGAAGACCTAGTGCAATTTTGAGGAAGCCCATCATTGGATTATACAAGCCAAGTTATATAATGAAGATTCACACTAGTATATGGCGGTGACAAAACAAGAGGCTCTCAATCATGAAGAACATGGTGCTATTATGAAGCACAAGTGTGGAAAGAGATAGTAGCATTGTCCCTTCTCTTTTTTTCTCTCATTTTTTTGTTTGGGATCTTTGGCCTCTTTTCATTTTTCCTCACATGGGACAATGCTCTAATAATGATGATCATCACACTTTTATTTACTGACAACTCAAAACTTAGAGCAATGATGACTCTATAGGAAATGCCTCCGGCAGTGTACCGGGATGTGCAACGACCTAGCTTAGCGTATGATGTTGAAACATCTCGCTAGCTATCTTACGATCATGCAATGGCAATATGAAAGTGACGACACATGTCATGAGACGGAACGGTGGGAGTTGCATGGCAATATATCTCGGAATGGGTATGAAAATGCCATAATAGGTAGGTATGGTGGCTGTTTTGGGGAAGGTATATGGTGGGTTTGTGCACCGGCGAAAGTTGTGTGGCACTAGAGAAGCTTGCAATGGTGGAAGGTGAAAGTGCATCTATACCATGGACTCGCATTAGTCATGAAGAACTCATATACTTATTGCGAAAGTTTTATTAGTAATCGAAAAAAGTGCTAAACGCATACTCCTAGGGGAAGGGTTGGTAGGTGTTAACCATCGCGCGATCCCGACCACCACACAAAGGATGACAATCAATAAATCAATTATGCTCCGACTTCCTAACATAGCGGTTCACCATACGTGCATGCTACGGGAATCACTAACTTCAACACAAGTATTTCTAGATTCACAACACCCTACTAACATGACTCTAAAATTACCAAATACATATCTCAAAACTAATTGAGAGGAATCAAACTTCTCTTTACTAATCAATGCACATGAATATGGAAGTTTTTATTATATCCTCTTTGGATGCATATCATCTTTAGGACTACTTTCATAGCACAAGCCAATTACCAAGTTACTCAGAGAGAGCACTCTCAAAAAGATATAAGTGATGATCGAGAGTTCTTAGTTCTCCAAAATATAACACCGCCGTGTTCTAAAAAGATCTAAGTGAAGAACTAGAGCAAAGTTATCTAGCTCAAAAGATATAAGTGAAGCACATGCGAGCTAAATTGCCTAACTCAAAAGATATAAGTGAAGCTCAATGAGTATTCTAGCAAATTCATGATGAGTGCATGTGTAACTCAAAGAGTGTGCAGCAAGGATGATTGTGACACAACAAAAAGAAAAGACTCCTATAATACACGACAATCCAAGCGAAACACATATCATGTGGTGAATAAAAATATAGCTCCAAGTAACGTTACCGATGGATTTAAGACGAAAGAGGGGATGCCTTCCCGGGGCATCCCCAATCTTAGGCTTTTTGGTGTACTTGAATTTGGCTTGGGATGCCTTGGCCATCCCCAATCTTGAGCTCTTTCCACTCTTTATCCCATTGTCCATGAGAACATCACCCAAAACTTGAAAACTTCACAACACCAAACTTAAACACAAACTCGTGATATCATTAGCACAAGAAAACAAACCACCACCTCTTTAGGTACTGTAGAAAACTTTATTTCTTTTTATATTGGTATTATATTACTGTATTCTCACTTTTCCATGGCTAGTATGCATCGATACTATCCATAGTTTCATCAAAATAAGCAATCAACACAACAAAAATAGAATCTGTCAAAAACAGACCACTCTGTAGCAATATGTATACTTCGTAAACTTATGGTATCTCAAAAATTCTGAAAAATTACGACAATTAGGGAAATTGGCATATCAACCAGAATAAAAAAGAATCAACTCAAAAGCTCTTTCTGGATAGGAATAAAAAATAATTTCGTGAGTGCAAAGTTTTTGTCTTTTTCATCAAGATCAAACAACCATCACCAAAACTAGTCATAAAGGTTTTACTTGGCACAAACACAAAAAGAAACACAAATAACACAATCATAACAGAATTATGATGGTTTAGACACAACAAAACAGAAAGCAAAAAAGCAAAGATAAATTCATTGGGTTGCCTCCCAACAAGCGCTATTGTTTAACGCCCTGAGCTAGGCATAAGGCGATAGAATCAAGTATCGTCGTCTTTGGTGCTCAAACCATAAGTAGCCCTCATCATGGATTCATAAGGAAATCTTATTTTATTTCTAGTAAAATGTTCCATGCCCTTCTTTAATGGAAATTGAAATCTAATATTCCCTTTCGTCATATCGATGACAGCACCAATAGTCCTTAGGAAAGGTCTACCAAGAATGATAGGACATGTCGGATTGCAATCAATATCAAGCACAATGAAATCTATGGGTACATAGTTCCTATTTGCAATAATAAAAATATCTTTGATCCTTCCCATAGGTTTCTTAACAGTAGAATCCGCAAGATGCAAATTAAGAGAGCACTCATCAATCTCATTGAAGCCTAGAACATCACATAAAGACTTTGGAATAGCGGAAACACTAGCACCCAAATCACACAAAGCATTGCATTCATAGTTTTTGATCTTAATTTTGATAGTAGGTTCCCACTCATCATGAATTTTTCTAGGAATAGAAACTTCCAACTCAAGTTTCTCTTCAAGAGATTTCATCATAGCATCGACGATATGATCGGTAAAGGCCTTGTATTGGCTATAAGCGTGTGGAGAGTTTAACATGGATTGCATCAAGGAAATACAATCAATCAAAGAGAAACTATCATAATTGAATTCCTTGAAATCCAAAGTAGTAATTTCATTACTACTCAAAGTTTTGATATCCTCTACTCCACTTTCAATGCTTTTAGCATCAAGATAGATAGATTCCGAATCATTGGCGCGTTTCTCAACCAAAGTGGATTCATATCCAACCCCATCATCATTAGGTTTGACATTAGAAAACAAGGATTTAATGGGAGTCACAACAAGCACTTTAAGATCTTCGTGATTCTCATCACGAGAAAACGCCTTTTTAAGCCATTCATGTCTATCACGAATTTGGGCGGTTCTTTCTTTACTCTCATTCATGGAAACACGCATAGCTTTCAAAGTTTCATCCATATTGATCTTGGGAGGAGCACATCTCAATTTCAAAGCGTCAATATCAAGAGACATTCTATCAACGGTCCTAGCCAAGTTATTAATTTTGAGCAGTTTTTCTTCTATGGACGCATCGAAAATCTTTTGCGAGTTGATAAAATCTTTAATATTACTCTATAGATCAGAGGGTAATTTATTGTAATTTCCATGAGCATTGTTGTAGGAATTGCCAGGTATTAATAGGAAAAGGCCTAGGAATATAGTTACCTCTAAAAGCATTGTCGTTGCCAAAATTATTCCTACCAACAAAATTAACATCCAAGCTTTCATTGCTACTCTAAATCAAGGAAGACAAGGGCATATAATTTGTATCTAAAGGAGCACCTTTACTAGCAAAGAATTTCATTAACTCATCCATCTTAGCACTCAAAGAGTTAATTTATTCTATAGCATGCACTTTTTTACTAGTAGGTGACCTTTCAGTGTGCCATTGAGAATAGTTTGTCATGATATTGTCTAGGAGTTTTGTGGCTTCTCCTAATGTGATTTCCATGAAAGTTCCACCAGAAGCGGAATCCAAGATATTTCTAAAAGCATAATTCAAACCAGCATAGAAGATTTGTATAATCATCCAAAGACTCAAGCCATGAGCGGGGCAATTTCTAATCATCAATTTCATTCTCTCCCAAGATTGTGCAACATGTTCATGATCTAGTTGCTTAAAATTCATGATATCATTACGGAGAGAGATAATCTTAGCCGGTGGAAAATACTTGCATATATAAGCATCTTTACACTTGTTCCAAGATTCAATGCTATTTTTGGGTAAAGATGAAAACCAAGTTTTTGCTCAATCTTGCAATGAGAACGTAAATAGATTCAATTTAATCACATCATTATCCACATCTTTCTTCTTTTGCATATCACATAATTCAATGAAGGTATTAAGATGGGATGCGACATCTTCACTAGGAAGGCCAGAAAATTGC
Organism: Hordeum vulgare subsp. vulgare; assembly: GCF_904849725.1. Lineage (NCBI taxonomy): Eukaryota > Viridiplantae > Streptophyta > Magnoliopsida > Poales > Poaceae > Hordeum > Hordeum vulgare. The sequence goes on from NC_058519.1 coordinate 367,874,686, forward strand.
TCTTTCATAACAAGATTCAACAAAGCAGCATTGATTTCATATGATTCCGCACTAGTGGCGGGAGCAATCAGAGTACTAATAAAATCATTATTATTAGTATTCGAGAAGTCACAAAGTTTGGTGTTTTCAGTCATGGTGACTTCAGCAAGCAGACAAGCACACAAGCGAACGGAAAGCAAGCGAAAGAAAATGGAAAATATTTTTGTAAATTTTTGTTTTTCAGAAGTGGGGGAGAGGAAAACGAGAGGCAAAAAAGTAAATGCAAGAGATGAGTTTGCAACAGTTACTTGGTTAAGCTTCACTTAGAATAGTCCCCGGTGCCAGAAATTGACACGTTGGAGGAAGACTATTCTTGACTTCATACTCCCCGGCAATGGCGCCAGAAATTCTTCTTGCTACCTCCTGACCTTGCGTTGGTTTTTCCGTTGAAGAGGAAAGGGTGATGCAACACAGTAGCAGTAAGTATTTCTCTTAGTTTGAGAACCAAGGTAGCAATCCAGTAGGAGTATCAAGGCAAGTCTCCAAAGGACGTGCGCAAAAACAAGCAAACTTGCACCCAACGCTACAAAGGGGTTGTCAATCCCTTCACGGTTAATTGCAAGGTGAGATCTAAAGGCGGAAAGTGCAACAAAGTAAAAGTGTAGAGCTGAAAATATGATGTGAAGTAGACCCGGGGGCCATAGTGTTCAATAGAGGCTTCTCTCATGATAACAAATATTACGGTGGGTTTACGAATTACTGTCGAGCAATTGATAGAACCGCGCAAAGTCATGATGATATCTAAGGCAATGATCATACATATATGCATCACGTCCGAGACAAGTAGACCGATACTTTCTGCATCTACTACTATTACTCCACACATCGACCGTTATCCAGCATACATCGAGTGTATTGAGTTCATAACAAACAGAGTAACGCCTTAAGCAAGATGACATGATGTAGAGGGATAAATTCATTCAATAGATATAAACCCCATATCTTTACCCTTGATGGCAACAACATGATGCGTGCCTCGCTACCCCTTCTATCACTGGGTGAGGACACCGCACAGTATGAACCCAAAACCAAGCACTTCTCCCATTGCAAGAATTGTAGATCAAGTTGGCCAAACGAAACCCACAACTCGAAGAGAATTACAAGGATATGAAATCATGCATATAAGAGATCAGAGAAGACTCAAATAAGATTCTAGATAATCTGATCATAAATCCACAATTCATCGGATCTTGACAAACACACCGCAAAAGAGGATTGCATCAGATAGATCTCCATGAAGATCATGGAGAAGTTTGTATTGAAGATCCAAGAGAGAGAAGAAGCCATCTAGGTACTAGCTATGGACCCGAAGATCTGTGGTGAACTACTCACGCATCATCAGAGAGGCAATGGTGTTGATGAAGAAGCCCTTCGTGTCCGAATCCCCCTCCGGCAGGGCACCAGAACATGCCCCAGATGGTATCTTGCGGAGACAGAAGCTTGCGGCGGCGGAAAAGCATTTTCGTGGCTCTCTCCCATGGTTTCAGATTTTTAGGGAATTTATCGGCGGAAGAATTAGGGCAAAGGAGCCACAGGGGGGCCACAAGCCTGCTAGGCGCGCCCCCCTAGGCCATGGCTAGGGGGCTTGTGGCCTCACCCGGGAGCCTTTGCCTTGGTTCCCAAGTTCCCTGCGTATCTTATGTTCCGAAAAAAAAAATCTTTCGGGAGGTTTTATTCCGTTTGGACTCCGTTTGATATTCTCCTCTCAAAAAGGTCAAAAACATGGAAAAAACAGGAACTGGCACTTGTCACAGAGTTAATAGGTTAGTCCCAAAAAAAGATATAAAATGCATACAAAACATCCAAGGTTGACAAGATACTAGGATGGAACCATAAAAAATTATAGATACGTTGGAGACGTATCACTCCCCGGCAGGCTTGGCGCTATCCTTGGCTGGCGCTATCCTTGGCAACTTCCTTGGTGACAAGACCCTTGTCCATAGCTTCTAGCAACTATGTAGGAAAGTATTGGCCGGAGTTCAGCTTCCCTCTCTTGTCTGGCCTTGTTGGTGGTGCTACGGATGGTTTAGTCAGATGGAGCACAAAAGTCCCTAGTTTCATAGGTAACTTGAGGGCAACACACTTTGATAGGTCGTCGACAATGGTATTTTCAGCACGTGGGACGTGCTCTGCTTGCAGACCATCGAAGTACTCCTCCATCTCCCTCACTTCATCTACATAGGCTTCCATCAACGGTCTCTGGTAGTCTATGTTAACTTGCCGGACAACAAGCCGCGAATCGCCTTTGATGATGAGCTTCTTGATTCCGAGGTCTGTCGCGACTCTAAGACCGGCAAGCAGCCCTTCATACTCGGTAGTGTTGTTTGTTGACTTCTCCTAGAGAAAGTGCATATGGATTACGTACTTGAGGTGCTCTCCGGTGGGTGCGACAAGTAGCACGCCAGCACCGACACCTTGAAGTGAGAAAGCTCCATCAAAGTGCATAACCCATTCTTGATTCGTTTCCTTGCCGGGGAGAGTCGATTCTTGAACTTCTTCATCTGGCATTGGGGTCCATTCTACAATGAACTCCACCAAGGCTTTGCTCTTGATAGTTGCAGTGCTTTCAAATCTGAGATCAAAGCTTGGTAGCTCCATAGCGCACTCCACGATCATGCCGGTTGCTTCTGGGTTTCGCAAGATCCTTTGAAGCGGAAAGCGGGTGACTACAGTGATCTCATGTGCCTGGAAGTAATGGCACAACTTCCTTCAGGCCATAAGAAGGCCAAAGAGCAACTTATGCACGCCAGAGTATCTTGACCTAGCCCCCTGCAGAAGGGAGCTGACAAAATAAACTTGGCACTGCACCATCTTCTTCTTCTGCATCGCTTCACTTGGTGGCTCAGACTCTGCCTTGCCAGCTTCAGACTCTGGCGGGCAGTGTCCTGGCTTGCTGCTTGGCGGTCGTGCGCTTGACTGTGCTGCCGTTGCCGCTGCTTCTTTGCCTTCTTCTCTTTGTGCCACTAACGCAACACTAACCACTTGATTCGTTGCCGCCAGGTATAGCAGTAACAGCTCTTGTGGCTTAGGTGCGACAAGTGTTGGCGCAGAGGAGAGGTACCTCTTCAAATCTTGTAGTGCTGCCTCCGCTTCTCGAGTCCACTTCATGGGACCTGCCTACTTCAATATTTTGAAGAAGGGCAGGACGCGTTCAATAGACTTGGAGATGAACCTTCTCAGAGCAGCAACGCAGCCGGCAAGGCGACGCACATGCTTGACGCACTTGGGTGCCTCAATATGTTCGATGGCCTTGATATTTTTGGGGTTTGCCTCAATCCCACACTGAGACACAAAGAACCCGAGAAGCTTGCCGGATGGGACACCAAAAACGCACTTTTCTAGATTGATCTTCAAGTTGATCTTGCACAGATTTGCAAATGTCTCTTCCAGGTCTTGTATGAGGGTCGCCTTGTCCTTGGTCTTCACCACTATATCATCCATGTAAGTTTCCATATTTCTATGGAGCTATGGCTCGAAACCAATTTGGATTGCTGCGGAAAATGTTGAACCGGCATTCTTCAACCCAAAAGGCATACGTACAACATAGGACGTGCCCCAAGGGGTGGTAAACGCGGTCTTTTCTTCATCTTCCTTGGCCATGAAGATCCGGTGATATCCTGAATAGGCATCAAGGAACAATGACAGGTCACAACCGACAGTGGAGTCTACTATATGGTCAATGCGCAGCAAGGGAAAAGATCTTTTTGATAGGCTTTACTAACATCTGTAAAGTTGATACATACCCTTCATTTGCGATTTTCCTTGCGCACTACAACTGGATTGGCCAACCATGTAGGATGGATGACTCCTCTAAGCAAGCCTGCCGCCTCCAACTTCTTAATCTCTTCAGCAATGAACTCTTGCCGCTCTTAAGGCTGCTTCCTGACCTTCTGCTTGACGGACCGCGCATGAGGGCAGACGACAAGGTGGTGCTCAATCACCTTCCTAGGAACGCCGGGGATGTCAGATGGTTTCCATGCAAACACATCAACATTCGCCCGCACGAAGGCAACGAGCACACTTTCCTATTTGCTGTTGAGGGTGGAACTTATGGTGAAAGTTCCACCCGTGCCATCCTCCTTGGCGGGCACCTTCTTGTTCTCCGGTGGAGCTGGCTTGGACTTCTTGCTCCTGGCGTTGGATCTCTCCGGCACATTGTCAACAGCTACACAAGACTCCGAGGAGGTGCGTTTGCCGGGAGTTGTGCAAGAGGTCTTCTTCTTCCCCCAGCTCCAGCGGCAGGAGCGGGTGCCTTGGCGGCACGTGCTGTAATTGCTTGCCAGTAGAACTGGTTGGTGCAGATGAGCGCATCCTTCTTGTCGGAGTTGATGATGATGACGCTCATTGGCCCGGGCATCTTTAACGTGTTGTAGGCATAGTGCAATGTGATAACTGATACGTCTCAAACATATCTCTAATTTTTGATGGTTTCACGCTGTTATCTTGTATTCTTTGTATGTTTTATGTACCTTTTTATATCTTTTTTGGGGACTAACTTATTGATTCAGTGCCAAGTGCTTGTTCGTGTTTTTCCGTGTTTTTTACTCTTTTCAGATCTGATTTTGCAACGGAGTCCAAACAGAATAAAATCCCCGGAATGATTTTTTCCCGAACGAAAGAAGACCAGGGAGCCTTTGGGCCAAGCCAGGTGGGCCCCAGGGAGCCCACAAGCTTGCACCACCCCACCAGGGGGGAGGCGGCGGTGGACAAGCTTGTGGCTTCCCTGGCCGCCTCCTGACCTAGGTCTTGCGCCTATATATTCCCAAATATTCCGCAAAAAATCAGGGGAGCCTCGAAAATACTTTTCCGCCGCCGCAAGCTTCCGTTTCCGTGAGATCTTGTCTGGAGACCCTTCCCGGCGCCCTGCCGGAGGGGACTTTGGAGGTGGAGGGCTTCTTCATCATCATCATTGCCCCTCCAATGACTCGCGAGTAGTTCACTTCAGACCTACAAGTCCGTAGTTAGTAGCTAGATGGCTTCTTCTCTCTCTTGGATCTTCAATACAAAGTTCTCCATGATCTTCATGGAGATCTATCCGATATAATCTTCTTTGGCGGTGTGTTTGTCGAGATTCGATGAATTGTGGACTTGTGATCAGATTATCTATGATATATATTTGAGTCTTTGCTGATTTCTTATATGCATGATTTGATATCCTTGTAAGTCTCTCCGAGTCTTGGGTTTTGTTTGGACAACTAGATCTATGATTTTTGCAATGGGAGAAGTGCTTGGTTTTGGGTTCTGCCATGTGGTGACCTTTCCCAGTGACAGTAGGGGCAGCAAGGCACACATAAAGCAGTTGGCATCAAGGGTAAAAAGATGGGGTTTTTATCATTGGTTTGAGATTATCCCTCTACATCATGTCATCTTTCTTAAGGCGTTACTCTGTTCTGATGGACTTAATACATTAGATGCATGCTGGATAGCGGTCCACGTGTGGAGTAATAGTAGTAGATGCAGACAGTATCAGTCTACTTGTTTCAGACGTGGTGCCTATAGAAATAATCATTGCATAGATATCATCACGACTTTGCACAGTTCTGTCAATTGCTCGACAGTAATTTGTTCACCCACCGTCTACTTGCTTTCATGAGAGAAGCCACTAGTAAACACTACGACCCCCGGGTCTATTCACATCCATCGTTTACAACTCCGCTTTTACTTTGCTTTGTTACTTTGTTACTTTCAGTTCTCACTTGGCAAACAATCTATAAGGGATTGACAACCCCTTCATAGTGTTGGGTGCAAGCTTTTGTGTTTGTGCAGGATCTTGAGATACTCTTCCGCCGGATTGATACCTTGGTTCTCAAGCCGAGGGAAATACTTACCACCGCTACGCTACATCACCCTTTCCGCTTCGAGGGAACACCAACGCAAGGCTCCAAGACCACGGGGGAAATCCTTTGCATACTTGCCTAGGAAGTCCCTTAAGGCGTAGCCGCAGCAGAAAGATCAAGCCAAATATTCTCCCGTCGACGTGCCTATTTCTGGCGCCATTGCCAGGGATACCCAGCAAACGTCAGTAGTATTTCTGGCACCGTTGGAAGGTCTTTTGTTGCAGTAGAAATAACCCACAAGTATAGGGGATCAATTGTAGCCTTTCTCGATAAGTAAGAGTGTCGAACCCAACAAGGAGCTAAAGGTAGGACAAATATTCCCTCAAGTTCTATCGACCATCGATACAACTCTACGCACAGTTTACGTTCGCTTTACCTAGAACAACTATAAAACTAGAAGTACTTTGTAGGAGAGATATGATAGGCTTGCAAGAAAGTAAAGAACACGTAAATAAAACTAGGGGCTGATTAGATAAAGAAACAACTACGAGTGTCTAACGAGTGTGGAAAAGTGGTGGTAGGAGTTGCGGAATTGTCCCTAAGCAATTGACTACGTTACTAGATCGATAGCAAGTATCATGTGGGAGAGGCCTCTGCTAGCATGTCATCCCTTACTTGGAATTCTATGCACTTATGATTGGAACTATTAGCAAGCGTCCGCAACTACTAAAGTTCATTAAGGTAAAACCAAACCATAGCAATAAGATATATTGGTCCCCCTTCAATCCCATATGCATCAATTTCTATGCTAGGTTTGAAGCTTCTGCCACTCTAGCCTGCCAATACATAGTCCTATCAACATACAACTAACCCTAAGGTTTGATCCACGCACGCGATCATATGATGGGCACCAAAGGACAGCAACATAACCACAAGCAAATTAAACCAATCATAGCAATTCATCAATCACCGATAGGACAACGATAATCTACTCAGACATCATAGGATAGCAACACATCATTGGATAATAATATGTAGCATAAAGCACCATGTTCAAGTAGAGGGTACAGAGGGTTGCCGGAGAGTGGACCTCTGAATATAGATGGGGGAAGATGATGGAGATGTTGGTGAAGATGACGGAGGTGTTGGTGTAGATCGCCGTCACACGATGATGTCCCGGGCGGCGTTCCGGCGCCGCCGGGAGAGAGCCCCCTCCTTCTTCTTCTTCATTGACCTCCTCCCTAGATGGGAGAAGGGTTTCCCCTCTGGTCCATGGTCTCCATGGCGGCGGAGGGGCGAGAGCCCCTCCTAGATTGGACCTCTCTCTCTGTGTCCTTCTGTTTCTGTGCTCCCAGATTCTGCGTTTCACTATTTCTTAAATTCCAGGAGATCCGTAACTTCGATTGGGCTGAAATTTTAACACGATTTTCTTCCGGATATTATATTTCTTGCGGCGAAAGGAGGGCTCCAACCACCTTAAAGAGTGGCCACAAGCCTGCCTGCCGCGGGCCCACCCCCTGGCCGCGGCGACAGGGCTTGTGGGCACTCTGTGCATCGCCTTGCGTTGATTCTTCTTCCCAAAAATCATAAATATTCCAAAAAAAATCCCCATAAGTTTTTATTAAGTTTGGACTTCGTTTGGTATGGATATTCTACGAAACAAAAAACATGCAACAAACAGGAACTGGCACTCGGCACTGGATCAATATGTTAGTCCCAAAAATAGTATAAAAAGTTGCCAAAAGTATATGAAAGTTGTAGAATATTGGCATGAATCAATAAAAAATTATATTTACGACGGAGACGTATCAGCATCCCCAAGCTTAATTCCTGCTCGTTCTCGAGTAGGTAAATGATGAAAAAGATAATTTTTTAAGTGGAATGCTACCTAGCATAATCTTGATCATATAATCTAATCATGGCATTAATACTAAAACACGAGTGATTCCAAGCAATAGTCTATCATTTGCCATAAAGACAATAATATTTCAAGCATACTAACAGAGCAATCATGTCTTCTCAAAATATCATGGCCAAATAAAGTTATCCCTACAAAATCATATAGTCTGGCTATGCTCCATCTTCGCCACACAACGTATTTAAATCATGCACAACCCCGGTTTTAGCCAAGCAATTGTTTCATACTTTAGTGTTCTCAAACTTTTTCAACTTTCACGCAAAACATGAGCGTGAGCCATGGACATAGCACTATAGGTGCAATAGAATATGGTGGTTGTAGAGAAGACAAAAAGGAGGAGATAGTCTCACATTAACTAGGTGTATCAACGTGCTATGGAGATGCCCATCAATAGATATCAATGTGAGTGAGTAGGGATTGCCATGCAAAGGCTGCACTAGAGCTTGTAAGTGTATGAAAGCTCACAAAAGAAACTAGTGGGTGTGCACCCAACTTGCTTGCTCACGAAGACCTAGGGCAGTTTTGAGGAAGCCCATCATTGGAATATACAAGCCAAGTTATATAATGAAATTTTCCACTAGTATATGGAAGTGACAACATAGGAGACTCTCTGTCATGAAGATCATAGTGCTATTTGAAGCACTATTGTGGAAAGAGGATAGTAGCAATTGTCCCTTCTCTCTTTTCTCTCATTTTTTTGTGGCCTCTTTGGCCTCTTTTTTATTTATTTTTTATTTTTTTATTTTGGTGGGCATCTTTGGCCTCTTTTTTGTAAATGGGCTTCGCTGGCCTCTTTTATTTCTTCACATGGGACAATGCTCTATTAATAATGATCATCACACTTACAACTCAATACCTAAAGCAATGATGACTCTATATGAAATGCCTTCGGTAGTGTACCGTGACAATGATCTAGCATAGCAATGACATCAAAAAACGGACAAGCCATGGAAACATCATTCTAGCTATCTTACGATCATGCAATGGCAATATGGAAGTGGTAGCACATGTCATGAGACGGAACGGTGGTAGTTGCTTGGCAATATATCTCGGAATGGCTATGAAAATGCCATAATAGGTAGATATGGTGGCTGTTTTGAGGGAGGCTATATGGTGGGTGTAATGCACCGACGAAAGTTGCACGGTACTAGAGAGGCTAGCAATGGTGGAAGGGTGAGAGTGCGTATAATACATGGACTCAACATTAGTCATAAAGAACTCACATACTTATTGCAAAAGTCTATTAGTCATCGAAACAAGGTACTACACGCATGCTCCTAGGGGAAAGGTTGGTAGGAGTTAACCATCGCGCGATCCCGACCTCCACACAAAGGATGACACTCAATAAATAAATCATGCTCCGACTTCATCACATAACGGTTCACCATACGTGCATGCTACTGGAATCACAAACCTTAACAGAAGTATTTCTAAAAATACACAATTACTCACTAGCATGACTCTAATATCACATATTCATGTCGCAAAACTATTGCAAGGAATCAAACATATCATATTCAGTGATCTACAAGTTTTATGCAGGATTTTATGACTAACCATGTGAATGACCAACTCCTGTTAACTCTCTAAATAGGTATAAGTGAAGCATGAGAGTTTAATTATTTCTACAAAAGATATGCCCCGCTCTAACAAATATAAGTGAAGCAAAAGAGCATTCTACAAATGGCGGTTTTCTATGTGTAGGGAAACAGGCAATCCAAACTTCAAAAGATATAAGTGAAGCACAAGAAGCATTCTATAAAGCCAACCAAGGACAATCTCATACCAGCATGGTGCATAAAAAAAGGAAAAATAAACACAAAAGACGCTCCAAGCATTTGCACATATCATGTGACGAATTAAAATATAGCTCCGAGTAAAATTACCGATAGATTGTAGACGAAAGAGGGGATGCCTTCCGGGGCCTCCCCAAGCTTAGACGCTTGAGTCTTCCTTGAATATTACCTTGGGGTGCCTCGGGCATCCCCAAGCTTAGGCTCTTGCCTCTCCTTATTCCTTCATCCATCGTGCTCTCACCCAAAACTTGAAAACTTCAATCACACAAAACTCAACAAAACTTCGTGAGATCCGTTAGTATAATAAAATAAATCACCACTTCAAGTATTGTTATGAACTCATTCTAAATTCATATTAGCATTATATCTACTGTAATCCAACTTCACCATGGTTCATACCCCCCGATACTACCCATAGATTCATCAAAATAAGAGAACAATGCATAGAAAACAGAATCTGTCAAAACAGAACAGTTTGTAGAAATCTGTATATTCCGTATACTTCTGATATCTCAAAAAATCTGAAAAATTACGAACGTATGGAGAATTTGCATATAAATCATCAGCAAAAAGAATCAACTCAAAATCTCTTCCATAATAAAAATGAAAATTAATTTTGTGAGAAGAAAGTTTCTGTCTTTTCTCAGCGTGATCAAACAACTATCACCCAAACTAACCGTAAAGGCTTTACTTGGCACATTATTTTTAAAAACACAAAGGAATTGTACAAGGGGATAATTATTTTTGTGAGAAAATTCCATGAAAAATTCTACATTGTTTCCATGAGCATGAACACAAGTGTTCAAGGTCGACCCTCACTTTCGCAATGCATCAGCTTTCAATCGCTTCTCTTTTTGAAAAAAGTTTTAATTTCCCCTCTATTTTTTTGTTTTTAAACTAAATAAAAGCACTCAACAGAAATAAATGAATCTCGAAAACTTCCGGGTTGTCTCCGAGGCAGCGCTTTCTTTAAAGCCATTAAGCTAGGCATAAAGTGCTCAAGTAATGGATCCACCCGGATCCCAAGGTATATCAAAGCTAATTTTAATTAGCAACGATTTGAAATTTAGTAGTGAGCACAAGGTAAAATATATCAAGCAATGATGAAGTCTAACTCTCTTCCTATGCATTGGCATGTCATAAAAGAACAATTCATGCACACCAAGTAAAGGCCAATACATAGCATAAGCAGTTTCTTGCAATTTTATCATATTGGAAACATAGAGAGGTGGAGATGTAGTTCCTCTCTCATAATAACTGCAATTAGGAGCAGCAAGCACATGCATATTATATTCATCAAAATCATCATGTTTAACATAAGGGACTATAGCTAGCTCATCTTCATAAGCATCATCCATATTGGCAACATGGCCACAAGCATAGCATGCATCAAGTTCATCAAAAAGGGATATTTCAAACGAATCCAAGGGATCATAGCATTCATCCTTCGGTAAGAATGAAGGGAAATTAAATAATATATGAGTAGAAGAGTTGCTCTCATTAGAAGGTGGACACGGGTAGCTAGTCCGCTCTTCCTCCTTTTGTTCTTCTCTCTCCTCTTCACCTTTTTCATCTAATGAGCTCACAATTTCAGCATTTTCTTCTTTCATAGTTTCCTGCAAAATAATAGTCTCTTCTTGGGCAGCATAGAATATCTCCTTAAATCGTTCAAGATGGGCATTATATTCATAATTAGTATAACAGTAACGAAGCATAGCCAAATTTCCAGATCGGTAAGGAGCATCATCATTATCATCACACCCTTTAAACACAACTTCAATTTCATAAGCACCCATAAAAGCAACAAACTCTTCTATTTACTCCACATCATAGTAATCATATATACCATTAACATAAGAAGCCAAGGTTCTATGATCATTAGATTCACAAGAAAAGGGAAGGTGTGGAGCCTTCATCCTGGAGCAATAAGTAACACCATATCTCTTGCATAGTTCCCAAGCATACCATTTCAACAAATGGATTTGATCCCATAAAAGTTTCCCTTTTTGAGTCAAGCGATAATCCCTAAAGTATTCATGTTGATCCAACGTGTATCCCATTATATAATTAAATGGGGCTTTCTCACGATTATTAAAGAAGTGCATAATATTTTCCACATAACGAGCCTCAAGGGTTTTAGGAGGTTCCCCATCTCCATGAGTAGCAAGTACACCTAATTGTTTTGGTATTTCGTGTTCCATATCCATAATTAAAGATAGAGAACAACTTAGAATAGCAAATAAATCTACTTAGTGATAAAGCAAACAAGCACACACGAGGATATTCACCCCACGCTATTGCTCCCCAGCAACGGTGCCAGAATAAGGTCTTGATAACCCACAAGTATAGGGGATCAATTGTAGCCTTTCTCGATAAGTAAGAGTGTCGAACCCAACGAGGAGCAAAAGGTAGGACAAATATTCCCTCAAGTTCTATCGACCATCGATACAACTCTACGCACACTTTACGTTCGCTTTACCTAGAACAAGTATGAAACTAGAAGTACTTTGTAGGAGAGATAGGATAGGCTTGCAAGAAAGTAAAGAACACGTAAAAACTAGGGGTTGGTTAGATAAAGAAACAACTACGAGTGTCTAACGAGTGTGGAAAAGTGGTGGTAGGAGTTGCGGAATTGTCCCTAAGAAATTGACTACGTTACTAGATCAATAGCAAGTATCATGTGGGAGAGGCCTCTGCTAGCATGTCATCCCTTACTTGGAATTCTATGCACTTATGATTGGAACTATTAGCAAGTGTCCGCAACTACTAACGTTCATTAAGGTAAAACCCAACCATAGCAATAAGATATATTGGTCCCCCTTCAATCCCATACGCATCAATTTCTATGCTAGGTTTGAAGCTTCTGTCACTCTAGCATGCCAATACATAGTCCTATCAACATACAACTAACCCTATGGTGTGATCCATGCATGCGATCATATGATGGGAACCAAAGGACATCAACATAACCACATGAAAATTAAACCAATCATGGCAATTCATCAATCACCGATAGGACAACGATAATCTACTCAGACATCATAGTATAGCAACACATCCTTGGATAATAATATGTAGCATAAAGCACCATGTTCAAGTAGAGGGTACAGCGGGTTGCGGGAGAGTGAACCGATGAATATAGATGGGGGAAGATGATGGAGATGTTAGTGAAGATGACGGAGGTGTTGGTGTAGATCGCCGTCACACGATGATGTCCCGGGCGGTGTTCCAGCGCCGCCGGGAGAGAGGGGGAGAGAGCCCCCGTCCTTCTTCTTCTTCCTTGACCTCCTCCTTAGATGGGAGAAGGGTTTCCCCTCTGGTCCATGGTCTCCATGGCGGCGGAGGGGCCAGAGCCCCTCCTAGATTGGACCTCTCTCTGTGTGTCCTTCTGTTTCTGTGCTCCCAGATTCTGCGTTTCACTATTTCTTAAATTCTAGGAGATCCGTAACTTCGATTGGGCTGAAATTTTAACAGATTTTCTTTCGGATATTATATTTCTTGCATCGAAAGGAGGGCTCCAACCACCTTAAGGAGTGGCCACAAGCCTGCCTGCCATAGGACCACCCCCTGGCCGTGGCGACAGGGCTCGTGGGCACTCCGTGCATTGCCTCGCGTTGATTCTTCTTCCCAAAAATCATAAATATTCCAAAAAAAATCCCCGTAAGTTTTTATTACGTTTGGACTTCGTTTGGTATGGATATTCTACGAAACAAAAAACATGCAACAAACAGGAACTGGCACTCGGCACTGGATCAATATGTTAGTCCCAAAAATAGTATAAAAAGTTGCCAAAAGTATATGAAAGTTGTAGAATATTGGCATGAAACAATCAAAAATTATAGATACGACGGAGACGTATCACGATGCCGCCATGAACTTGGCCAGCGCTGGGCGGCCAAGGATCCCATTGTATCCCAATGGAATCTCGACCACGTCGAAGACGACCTTCTCCATCCTGTAGTTCAAGTCGCTGCCGAATGTCCCCGACAGCGTACCTTTCCTTTCGGCTGGATCTTCCCGGGGCCGATCCCTTGAAACGTGCCCGTTTCCTCGAGATCCTTGTCGGGAATATGCAACCACTTGATCAGGTCAGGCGAGATCATGTTCATGCCGGCCCCACCGTCAACCATCTTCGTCACCTTGAGGTTGGGGATTATTGGGGAATCCAACAACGGCAAACACCCGACCGTAGTTGTGCGACCAGGGTGATCCTCGGCGTCAAAGATGATGGGCGTGTGGGACCACTTCAGTGGTTTGCGGGCATCAACAGATGGCTCTGCTGCATTCACTTCACGAGCCCAGTTTTTAAGCTGGTTGTGGGAAGAATGCAGCGAGGCGTCCCCGTTAACGCAGATCATGTTCGTAGCCTTCTCGAACCCGTGGTCCCTACACTCGTCGTCCTCCTGGCTACCATAATGTTCCTCCTCCTCTCCCTTGTCGCGGCCTCGGGCAGGCTTGTCTTTCTTTTGTTTGGCCGTGCCGCGGCAACCGCCAGGCTTCTTGCTGGAAACCTCAGCACCATCCTGGGCTTTCTCCTTGTCCCGCTTCTTGTATTTAGCTTTTTTCTTCTGGACAAGCTGCTCAACTTGCCAGCAATTTTGGAGGTCGTGGCCCTTGGTGCGATGGATCTTGCAGTATTGCTTGCTGGAGCCCTCCGGTTTGTCGGCAGCCGCCAAGGCCTAGAGGGTGCACACCCGGCAACGTCCTTGCTGGGGGCATCATCCTTGGCCTTGTTGGCGGCGTCGGGTTGCCGAACCCCTCGACAGCAAACACATCTTTGCTCTTGCGCTTCTTGCGTCGGCTCTTCTTTGCCGGGGTCATGGCGCCCTCTTCTTCAGAGTGGGTTTATGCGCGAGCCTCCTTGCCGGGGAGCGTTCTCCTTTCTTCATGCCTCGCACACTTGTTGGACAGAGCATAAAGCTCAGCGACATCCCTGGTCTTGTTCAGTTCCATCTCTTCTCCCATCTTGCGGTTCCGCACGTTCTGGTGGAACGCGCCAATGACAGCGGCAGGATGAACATCTGGGATGTTGTGTTGTATGCGGCTGAACCTCTGGATGTATTTGCGCAGAGTCTCGCCTTTCTTCTGGGAATGAGGAGGAGATCACTTTCCTGCCCAGGAACTCGGTGGCCACCGGTAAAGGTGCCAACGAAGCCTTGGCACAGATCTTCCCAAGAAGAAATGGAGTTCTTGGGAAAATGCATCAACCACGACCTAACATTGGGCTTGAGCACCAACGGAAAGTAGTTGCCTAGTATCTTGTCGTCGCGGCCCCCGGTAGCCTGCACCGCAATGGTGTAGATGCTCAGGTACTCTGATGGTTGGGTCTTGCTGGCGTACTTTTCCGGGATCTCCGGCTTCAACGTGCAGGAGCTGGGCCACTGGACTCGCCGCAACTCACGAGTAAACGCTGGACAACCCACCTCACAAGGCAGGTCGCTAGGATACCCTGGCGCAGACTCGTCGGCCGTGCGCCCTGTGCACTTTCGGATTAATGGCGCGCTTCCTGCCATCTTTCAATTCTGGTACGGGTGTCTTCCTTGCATCGTTCCTTAAGAACTTGAGACACCGTCGAATCATAGAGGACGTTGATCCGCCGAGGTGGCGACCGTCACTGCTGCCGTGGAGGAGAGTGCACCGTGGTTGCACTGGCTTCGGCCTTCTCGCCCTGGGTGCGTGTCGGTCTGGGGGACGGCTGCCTAGAGGGCCCCGCTTGCTGCGGTCCCTCGCCGTTAGCATGGCTGATGAGGCTCTAGATCATAGCCCATCATTTCTCCTACTTCTTCGCTATAGGAGGGTAGTCTAGGAGCATTTGTGCTCGCGCCAATGATTTTGCTACCGTAGGCATCGGCATGAGATGTGAGGAACGTGAGGTGCTCGTACTTCTAACCGTGTTAGGAGGAGCACCATCACGGTCTCGTGACTGCATGCTACTTCCGCCAGATTCTCAACGTGGATGGCGGCCCTGTACATTCCGAGAATGATGCTCAGGACTCCTTGCATGGGGACGCTGGGAACCGTCATCGTTGCGGCACCGTTCGTTGCACGCGACCTGGGAGGGTCGCGGCGTGGGTGCCTTGGAAGCCGCCCCTCTGTCCTAGGAGTTTGCCACACCGCCCGTGGGCCGTGTAGCTCCGTCCCTAGACCCCCCGGCGCGCGGTTCACCGCTGTGGCTACAGACGACACCGCTCGCCTGGCTTGGGTTGCCAGCATGTCGTGGAGGTTCGGGACCTCCACCTCTTCTGCCCGCGTCTCTGTCGTCGCCAGCCTGCTTGGTCACGGGCATATCGGATGTGGATGGGTCAGCCACTGTTGGACCCCTTCTCTTGGGAGCCGATGATGACGATGAAACTGATCCAGTGACTACTGGGTCAGGTTAGCGCACCCTCTTCCCCCTACCTAGAGGGCCAAAGATGTCGGCGCAACGAATGCACAAGACACCTATGGGAGCAAAAGATCCCTTTACGGTTCGGCGGGGGAGAGAGTTGCACCAAGAGCACAACAAGAAGCCAAGCACAAGGAGAGATTTACCCAGGTTTAGGCCGCTCGGAAGCATAAAACCCTACTCCTTCTTAGTGTATATTTATGTTCTTAGGTTCGAGCTATAGGAGCACTATTGCATGCAAAGCTGCTGCGTACTGAGCCTCAAAGCCCTAGATATTGCATGTGGGGAGCTATGCCAGTTTGGGAGTGGCTAGTTGCGGAATGTCTAAGTGTTCCATAATCCCTTGGTCCATGCCCTTGGCCTCCTTTTATAGGTCAAAGGGGTCACCAACAGTGGCGGAATAGGACACCCACGGGGTTCACAGTCTATAGTGCACGCACGGGGTGTACATGGATCACTACATTACTGTCGTCTTAGGGCAGATGCATTAAGCGCTTCGTCAGGTGTCCCAGACCCTGAGCGCCGCGGGGCAGGGACACGTGCAATCTGCATTGTATAGCCCTAGATGCCCCTTGACACGTATCCTGGCGGATCGACACGTATCGAGGGCATCTGGTCACTGTGCTGGAGTGGGACCTTGCCGGGAGCGTCTCTTGTCGAGGCTTCGCTAGCTCCCACCCCGACAAGGATCTTATCGGGGCTTTTGCCTTCGGTCTTCCGTCTTGTTGACTTGGATGTCTTCGGGTTTGTCTTTCGCAGCCTCCAGGCAAGGCTTGTTGTGGGTGTGGCTTCCATTGACCATGCACAAGTAAGGGCACTAAAGGACCTAACTTTAGTGCACCGAGAGGAGTAGCAACAAGTGTTTCCTAGATATTGGCTTCACGCCGACTCATGTATTATTTTTTATGATCTTTGTGAATCGTTAACAAAATGGTTGCATGCATCGTACAAATGCAGAGGCCGGGAATTTATGCTCCTTTTCTAAAAACACCTACTTGCACGCATGTAGTGGACTATAATGACACCTTCAACTACTTACTTTCTCACATCCACTCGGTTTTCTCTAATTTGCATGCGCCTTATTAGTAAATCCGTTAAACGAGAAGACAAGTCGGCTTGTAAAGTAGGTAATAATTATTACTTTGGTATCTATAATTTGAGTTTGTGGCTTCTACAAATAAATGGAGGACGTACTAGCAAGGGGAAAATGAGGACGATCAATCAAGGAAAGAGCTATGCGAAACTATGGTGTAAGTATAATTTATCAAGAAAAATAACGAACGGTCTATATTTGAGTAAGATGGAAAAATTGTGATACAATAGTGTTTTCTAAGTTGGAAACGATATGATTTATTAAACACGGTCAACTTATTACGAGCATGCTATCGTGGCAACACACG
This sequence comes from Hordeum vulgare subsp. vulgare, assembly GCF_904849725.1. Classification (NCBI taxonomy): domain Eukaryota; kingdom Viridiplantae; phylum Streptophyta; class Magnoliopsida; order Poales; family Poaceae; genus Hordeum; species Hordeum vulgare. The sequence continues at coordinate 367,892,001 of NC_058519.1, forward strand.
CCTAGGTGACATGGAACCAAGTTTTGCACAACTTATTCGTACAACCTTCCCTAACTAAGCCATGGACAACTTTGTTCGCCGAACGATCACATCCAGCAAACCTTGAACTTCTCGAAGTCCTGTAGAAGCTCTTTGACCTTGATCGTTAACTGGAAGACCTTTTTTTTGAAGCAAGTTAAAAGATTTGTCATTTTGTTGATTAAGAAGGAGGTTTCAAACAAGAGCCGCAAAGCGGCAAAATTAAGGTCTACTCTCGCGGCATTACAATACTCATGTGCTTCGCAGCCGCCATTGCCCACAACGACACCTCCTCTTTGATTTGACATATTAGAACCATGGAAGGGATGGTCATCTTTTGGAAGACCCTCCCGTTATGCTCCGTCCATATCTCCTATGAGATCAGCATCATCAGCGAGCGCGGGCACCTTATGTGAGCCAAGATGAATCTGAAGGTTGTCGTTCCACCAATCTCTCACACATGCCCATGTTTGCCAAGCCGCCATAGAAACATGATGCATGCCAAACCATGAAAGAATGTGGTTCCAAACGCGGGTGGTGTAGTGGCATTGGAAAAGGAGGTCTGCAGCCGACAAGTGACATTCCTTGCAAAGTCGGCAGAGCCCACAATTTGCCCAACCGCGACGTATTGGATGACCGATGTCCAAATCCGGTTTTGAAGGACTAACCAAGTGAAGAATTTGCATCGAGGGGAGCCAGACCTTCCACACAGAGTGGACGAGATCAGAAGAAGTGAGTCCCTCAAACTGTGCTCTATAGGCTGAGGATGCCGAATACACACCGTCGTTGGTGAATTTCCAGATGATGGAGTCTTCAATGTCATCATTTAGAGCAATCATGGAAATCTTCTCCGACAGGTCAGAAAATCGTTGCACATGTGCAAGCGATAGGCCGTTGGAGATGTCAATGAGTGAGATTCATTTGTTGTTATTGATGGCCTGTTGGACGGAGGAGTTCCTTTGACAGGAGATCGTAAAGAGAATTGGATCAATGTCACGAGGGCACAAACCTTGCAGCCACGACGAGGACGAGAACCTTGTCGTACGGCCGTTCCCCTCAGTGTCTGTTGTGGCAGTAGCAAAAAAATTGTGGTCATCCTCAAAGCATGGGGACACCTTGACTATCCATGGCTTGCTTTTGTCCACCCACTCGAACCATAGACATCGGAGGCAGAGTGCATTAGGGAATTTGTCCAAGTTAAGAACATCCAATCTGCCAAATTGTTTTGGCTTACATACTAGATTCCAGTTGATCTTGCATTTTCCACCCGAAACTATGTTATTTCCCGCCCAAAGGTAAGCACGCCACATGCTATCAATTACATGGAGGATCTCCGCAGGGATGTCAAGAGGAGTGAGATGGTAAATTGCAATGGCCATGAGAAGCGCCATGACGAGAACCACGTGACCCGCACTGGCGACATGCCTTCCCAGCCACACAGGAAGTTTCTGGCGACCTTGTCGAGCAGATGTTGGAAGGGAATGCTCTTGAGATGCTTTATCTAAAGTGGGAGGCCAAGATATCGCATTGGAAACACAGATCGCGCTGTCGGGAAAGCCTGAATTATGTCATCAAGGTTTATGTTGTAACAGCAGATTGAGCCACCAGACTTTTAGTACACTTAGTGACCAGGCCGGTCACTTCCCCATAGCAGCCAAGGTGGAAGCGGGAAAATGGAGGTCTTCCTTAGTGGGTTTCACAAATATGGCTGCATCATTGGTGTGCAAGGACGTCCTGATGGTCGGCATTCTTCCACAGATGGGATGGAGACATCCATGTGTGGTGGCCTTGTTGAGAAGATGGTGTAGAGGGTCGATTGTCAGGACAAACAAGAATGGGGTTAGCGGACCTCCCTGCCTGAGACCACAATCGTTCTTCATCGGGTCGCACACCACCCCATTAAGCAAAATCCTTGAGCTGGCCGTGGAGAGCAAAGCCAAAACCCAATCTCAAAATCTGGCCGGGAATCCAAGATGTCCCAATAAGTCCATAAGGAAGTCCCATCTCACGGAGTCGAAGGCCTTCTTGTTGTCAAGTTTGAACAATAGAGTAGGGGAGCAGTTTCTTTGAAGCTTTCTTGCCAAGTTTCTGACATACATAAAGTTATCATAGATACTTCTTTTCTTTATGAAGGTGCTTTGTGCCATGAAGACCAGATTGTGCATATGAGGAGCTAGACGTGAGGCCAACACCTTGGCAAGAATATTTGCAATGGCGTAGATGAGGCTAATGGCTTGAAAGTTTTAGATGCTCTCGGTCCCATCTTTCTTCGGTATGAGGGCAATGTTGGTCGAGTTGAGACCTCAGAGATTGGTTGTCTGGAAGTTTGAGAAATAGCTCACGACATTCATAATGACATCCTTGATGATATCCCAACACTCCTGAAAAAATGCACCAATGAAGCCATCGAGATCCGGCGCTTTGTCGCGGGGGAGATCAAAAATCATGGTCTTAACCTCCTCCTTCGAAAAGGCCATCCCAAGACCTGAAAGGCCCCATGTAGGAATCAGAATGTTACCCCAGCTGAAATCCTTGTAGCAAGGTGGCTCGTGTTTTGTTGACCTCGACAAAATGATTTTGAATGATGGACTTTTGCTGGTCATGATCAATAACCCAACAATTGTTATGTTTCACACAATGAATGAAGTTCTTCCTTCTTCTGCGGTTAACCCGCAGGTGAAAGAACCGTGTGTTATCGTCACCTTCTTTGAGGTTAGTGGTCCTCGAGTTTTGCCTCTTTCGGGCGCGTTCCATCATAGCCAGAGAAAAAACCTTCCTCTTGAGGCGCCTTCGCACAACGCATTCCCTCAAATGCCACGTTGAGACCTGAGATCTTGCGCCACATCCAGATGGAGTATAACCTCCTATGCCATGTGCAGCTACACCTTGGTGTGAGAAAAGATTGTCTCGTGATAACCCACAAGTATAGGGGATCAATTGTAGCCTTTCTCGATAAGTAAGAGTGTTGAACCCAACGAGGAGCTAAAGGTCGGACAAATATTCCCTCAAGTTCTATCGACCACCGATACAACTCTACGCACAGTTTACCTTCACTTTACCTAGAACAAGTATGAAACTAGAAGTACTTTGTAGGTGTGATAGGATAGGTTTGCAAGAAAAGAAACAACACGTAAATAAAAACTAGGGGCTGGTTAGATAAAGAAACAATTACGTTAGTCTAATGAGTGTGGAAAAGTGGTGGTAGGAGTTGCGAAATTGTCCCTAAGCAATTGACTAAGTTACTAGACTGATAGAAAGTTTTATGTGGGAGAGGCTGCTGCTAGCATGTCATCCCTTACTTGGAATTCTATGCACTTATGATTGGAACTATTAGCAAGCATCCGCAACTACTAACATTCATTAAGGTAAAACCCAACCATAGCAATAAGATATATTGGTCCCCTTTCAATCCCGTATGCATCAATTTCTATGCTAGGCTGAAGCTTCTGTCACCCTTACCCTCCAATACATAGTCCTACCAACTACTACTAACCCTATGGTCTGATCCACGCGCGCGCTCATATGATGGGCACCAAAGGACAGCAACATAACCACAAGCAAATTAAACCAATTATAGCAATTCATCAATCACCGATAGGACAACGAAATTCTACTCAGACATCATAGGGTACAACGGGTTCAAGTATAGGGTACAGCGGGTTGCCGCAGAGTGGACCACTGAATATAGATGGGGGAAGGTGATGGAGGTGTTGGTGAAGATGACGGAGGTGTTGGTGTAGATCGCCGTCACACGATGATGTCCCGGGCGGCGTTCTAGCGCCGCCGGGAGAGAGGGGGAGAGAGCCCCCCTTCTTATTCTTCTACTTCCTTAACGTCCTCCCTAGATGGGAGAAGGGTTTCCCCTCTGGTCCATGGTCTCCATGGAAGCGGAGGCGCAAGAGCCCCTCCTAGATTGGATCTCTCTCTCTGTGTCCTTCTGTTTCTGCGCTCCCAGATTCTCGCTTTCACCGTTTCTTAAATTCCCGGAGATCCGTAAATCCGATTGGGCTGAAATTATAAAAAGATTTTCTTCCGGATATTAGCTTTCTTGTGGCGAAAGAAGGGCCCCAACCGCCTTAGGGATTGGACACAAGCCTGCCAGCCGCGCCCTAGGGGGGCCGCGGCTCCTGGGCTTGTGACCCTCTCGGGCATCGTTTCGCGTTGATTCTTCTTCCCAAAAATCATAAATATTCCAAAAAAAATCCCCGTAGGTTTTTTATTGCGTTTGGCCTTCGTTTGGTAAGGATAATCTGCGAAACAAAAAACATACAACAAACAGGAACTGGCACTAGGCCCTGGATCAATATGTTAGTCCCAAAAATAGTATAAAAAGTTTCCAAAAGTAATGAAAGTTGTAGAATATTGGCATGAAAGAATCAAAAATTATAGATACGACGGAGACATATCAGCATCCCCAAGCTTAATTCCTACTCGTCCTCGAGTAGGTAAATGAAAAAAAAGATAACTTTAGATGTGGAATGCTACCTAGCATAATCTTGATCATATAATCTAATCATGGCATGAATACTAAAACACGAGTGCTCAAAGCAATAGTCTATCATTTGACATAAAGACGATAATATTTCAAGCACACAAACAAAGCAATCATGTCTTCTCAAAATATCATGACCAAAGAAAGTTATGTGATACCCTCGGTTTAATCCTACGCTAATCATACACGGAAATGCGTACGATCAAACCCAAGGACTCACGGGAAGATATTGATATGTCTCCATCGTATCTACTTTTCCAAACTCTTTTGCCCTTCTTTTGGACTCTAATTTGCATGATTTGAATGGAACTAACCTCGACTGACGCTGTTTTCAGCAGAATTGCCTTGTTGTTATTTTTGTGCAAAAATCAAAGTTCTCCAAACGTCCTGAAAATTTACGGGGAGCAGTTTTGGAAAATAAGAAAAATATTTGCGCCAAGTTCCACCTCAGGGGGTGGGCCAGTGGGCCACAAGCCCTTGCTCCGCCACCACCACCCTGGTGGCGGTGGGCAGGCTTGTGGGGCCCACACGGCTCTGCCGCCCCCAATCTCAGCTCTATAAGATCCCTTTTGTCCCAGAATAAATAAAAAGAGAAGTTTTCGTCGCGTTTGCGATAAGGAGGCGTCATCATCGTCATCGTCATCATCAACCTTCTTCATCTGGATTCCGTCTTGGGCTCTGGAGAGGGGAAATCGTCGTCATCGTCATCATCAACCTTCTTCCCTCTCTAATTCCATGAAGCTCTTCATCGTTCGTGAGTAATCTATTCGTAGGCTCGTTGGGCGGTGATGAGTAGGAGGAGATCTATCATGTAATCGAGTTAGTTTTGATGGGGATTGATCCCTAGTATCCACTATGTTCTGAGATTGATGTTGCTACTACTTTGCCATGATTAACGCTTGTCACTAGGGGCCGAGTGCCATGATTTTAGATCTGAAATTATTATGTTGTCACCAATATATGTGTGTTTTAGATCCGATCTTGCAAGTTGTAATTACCTACTATGTGTTATGATCCGGCAACCCCGAAGTGACAATAACCGGAACCACTCCCGGTGATGACCATAGTTTGAGGAGTTCATGTGTTCACCAAGTGCTAATGCGTTGGTCCGATTCTTTATTAAAAGGAGAACCTTAATATCCCGTAGTTTCCTTTTGGACCCCGATTCCACGGGAGGGATGGGCAATAGATGTCATGCAAGTTCTTTTTCCTAAGCACGTATGACGACACACGGAATGCATGCGTACATCACATTGACGAACGGGAGCTAGCCACATATCTCTCCGTGTTATAGCTGTTGCATGATGAATATCATCCAAACAAATCACCGACCCATTGCCTACGAGTTTGTCCTACTGTTGTTACTTGTCTTGCTCTGCTGCTGCTACTACTACCGTTGCTGCTGCTGTTACTTGTCTTGCTCTGCTGCTGCTGCTACTACTGTTGCTTGTCTTGCTCTGCTGCTACTGTTGCTACTTGCTACTGTTGTCACTACAGTTTTTCCTTGCCACTTCTATTGCTTGTTACACTGCTGCTACCTGCTACACTGTTGGTTCACCGGACGTTGACGGGAACTGACAACTTCCGTCAACGCGGCAATGGAGGCACCATTGATACAATCGTTAGGAATAGTCTGCGGTCAACAGATCTTTTCTGACAGCATTGTTATCATATTACTTTGCTGTTACTACTGTGCTTGCAGATACTAATCTTTCAGGTGTGGTTGAATCTGACAAATTCAGCTGCTAATACTCGAGAGTATTCTCTCACCTCCTGTCTGGCTTATCTACAAATTGGGTCGAATACTCTACCCTCGAAAATTGTTGCGAACCAACGCGCTGGTGGGCCATCAACAACATTCTTCTGGTGCCGTTGCTGTGGAGTGCAAGCAGCATTCGTCTAGCATTCGTCAGAGATTGCAATCAGCATTTTTTTGGCGTCGTTGCCTAGGAGGTATTGCTATATTCTCTGAGTCACTTGGGATTTATATCTGTTGTTCACTATGAAGAATCTGAAGGATCCGAAGACCAAAGTCTTGCCCTCAACTACGAGGGGAGGTAAGGAATTGCCATCTAGCTCTGCACTTGATTCACCTTCAGTTATGAGTAAGTTTGCGACATCGCCTCCTGCTAGAAATCCTGATATGTCGCCTGTGCTTGATGATGCTTGTGATACTACTGCTAGAGATGCTATGCTTGATACTGCTTTTCCTGATGATGCTAGAGATGCTATTTTGCCTGATGATGCTATGCTTGATACTAAGCTTGATACTGCTAGAGATGTTATGCCTGATACTACTTTGCCTGATGATGCTAGAGATGCTATTTTGCCTGATGATGCTATGCTTGATACTGCTAGAGATACTCCTTTGCCTGATGTTCCACTAGGAGTGTTCCTTGATGCTCATATTGCTAGAGCTACTGCCAATGCTCGTGATGCTTCTGAAACTGCCGATACTATTGAGATAGAACCTGCTTTTGCTCCTGCTAGATCTAGCTCTCCTAGATATGAATTGCCTGTTATACCTGAGGGTTACTTTATGGAGGGAGAGATAGCTGAGGATTTTCTTGCGTGTAAGGATGCCTATGACGTTGAGAAATTACTTCTCAAGTGGAAGGAAAAATCTCAGGAAGCTAGGATGAAAAATGACCCGAAGTTTGCCACTTCGCCTATCTTTGTCGCCGATAAGGATTATGAATTCTCTGTCGACCCTGAGATAATCTCTCTAGTCGAATCTGATCCTTTTCACGGTCATGAGTCTGAGACGGTCATAGCCCATCTTGCCAAACTATCCGAAATAACCAACCTTTTCACTAATGAGGAGAAGATCCACCACTACTATATCCTTAAGCTATTTCCTTTCTCTCTAAAGGATGATGCTAAAGTCTGGTTCACCTCTCTTGCTCCTGGATGTGTGCGTAGTCCCCAGGAGATGGTCTATTACTTCTGTGAGAAATATTTCCCTGTCCATAAGAAGCAAGCTGCCTTGCAGGAAATATACAACTTTGCTCAACTCCAAGAAGAGAGTCTTCCACAAGCTTGGGGGAAGCTCGTCCAGCTACAGAATGCTTTGCCTGATCACCCTCTTAAGAAGAACGAGATACTTGATATCCTCTATAACGGACTTACCGATGCCTCTAGAGACCACCTAGATAGTTGTGCCGGTTGTGTTTTTAGGGAACAAACTGTAGAACAGGCTGAGACCCTACTGAATAACCTCTTGATCAACGATAATGCTTGGACTATTCCCGAACCACCTCCTAAGCCAACTCTGAAGAAAAGAGGTATTCTATGCCTCAGTCCCAAAGATATACAAGAAGCCAAGAAATATATGCAAGAGAAAGGCATTAGATCTGAAGATGTCAAAAATCTACCACCTATCGAAGAGATCCATGGTCTCGATAACCGGATACAGGTAGTGGAAGTGAATTCTCTGCGTAGGTTTGACGAGAGTGATATTCCTTTTGATAAACCTGCTAGCCTATGCTTTGATGAATTTGACAACTTTGTTGCCAAACAACAGAGTTTCAATGATTATGTTAGCAGCCATTTGGGACAAAGTGCTCGTATGCTTAGCCATTTAAGTGCTTGTGTAGACAGAAATGTCAATGATCTGAAGCTTCTGAGTAAACATGCCTCTATGATTACTACCCAGGTAGAACAAGTAAGTAAAGCTCAGAATGACCTGCTCAATGAGTTAAATGTCAACTCTGTCACAGTCATTACTAGAGGAGGCAAAATGACTCAGGAACCTTTGTATCCTGAAGGTCATCCTAAGAGAATTGATCAAGATTCTCAAGGAATCAATGCTGATACACCTAGTCAACCTAAGGAGAAGAAGAAGGATGACAGAAACCTGCACGCTAGTTCACCAAATACTGTCACACCTGAAGAACCTAATGATATTTCTGCGTCTGATGCAGAAACACAATCTGGTGATGAACATGAACCTGGTGACAATATGGACACTGATGTTCATAATAATGCTCAACCTAGCCATGACGAGGATGTGGAGATTGAACCTACGGTTAATCCTGATAATCCACAACCTAAGAAATATGACAAGAATGAATTCACTACTAGGAAGCATGGTAAAGAGAGGGAGCCATGGGTTCATAGACCTATGCCCTTTCCTCCTAAGCCATCCAAGAAAAAAGATGATGAGGATTTTGAGCGCTTCGTTGAGATGATAAGACCCGTCTTTCTGCAGATGCGGTTAACTGATATGCTCAAGATGTCTCCGTATGCCAAGTACACGAAAGATATCGTGACTAATAAACGGAAGATACCAGATCTTGAGATCTCCACCATGCTTGCCAACTACACTTTCAAAGGTGGAACTCCTAAGAAACTTGGTGATCCCGGAGTGCCCACTATACCTTGCTCAATTAAAGGAAACTACGTACGAACTGCCTTATGTGACCTTGGAGCCGGTGTTAGTGTTATGCCGCTTTCTCTTTATCGTAGACTTGAATTGGATAAGTTGACACCCACTGAAATTTCTCTGCAAATGGCCGACAAATCAACTGCTTTCCCTATCGGCGTTTGCGAGGATGTGCCTGTTGTGGTTGCTAATACCACTATCTTAACAGACTTTGTTATCTTGGATATTCCCGAGGATGATGCCATGGCTATCATCCTTGGAAGACCCTTTTTAAACACTGCAGGGGCTGTTATAGATTGCAACAAAGGCAATGTCACTTTCCATGTCGACGGTAATGAGCACACAGTGCACTTTCCGAAGAAACGATATCCAGTACATTGCATCAATGCTATTGAAAAGACTTCATCGGTTCTAATTGGGAGCTTTGAATGCCATATTCCTCGTGTCAACATGAAGTATGATTTTCTTGTTGGGGAGATACAGAACCCCATTGAGGTGACTTAGTGGCTATTCGAAAATTCTCCGTTCTCTCTTGCGATTCGAGAAGGTTTTGTCATGAGGATTTGATCAACCCCATTGACGGATTTCTTTCGATGACCATGAAATGGATGAATCAAAGAGTCACATACCTCTGTTTTGAGTTTTCCTTTTATTTTTCTTAGAAGAAAAATGATAGAATTAGTTTAGTTTTTCCTGTTTTCTGTTTTAGCGTCCTGGAGAAAAATACCTCGAAAATAAAAGTTCTCCGATGGTCCTGAAAAATTAGTATGATTTTTTCTGGAATTTTTGAAAATTTCTGGGCCTGAGAGCTGGCCTGGGGGCCTGACGAGTGGGCCACAAGCCCTGCCACCGCCACCTACCCCCCTGGTGGCGGGGTGCAAGCTTGTGGGGCCCACAGGCACCCCCTCCACTCACTCCAGCTCCCAGCCTCTTCTTCCACCTCTAGAAAAAATTGCTTCGCAGCTCAAACCCGTGTTCTTGCTCATTTGGCTGTGATTTTCAATCTCCTTGCTCAAAGCACCATTCTCCGAACCATTTTGGGGAAATTACTCCTTGGTAAGTGATTCCTCCATTGGTCCAATTAGTTTTTGCTCTAGTGCTTTATCCTTCGCGTATTCTTGCTACCTTGGTGACCCTGTTCTTGAGCTAGAAAAGTTAATTTTATCTGGTCCCAAGTAGTTTTAGCACGTGATACGGTCTCTAGGCACTAGTAGGAGTAGTTGCCACATGTTGGGTTAATCCTTATTCACTTTTCTTTTGAAGTCTCTAAAAATTTCAGAATTTTTCAGAGCTAGAAAAGGGAAAAGATGAGGAGGTTCTTAAGAGGCTCTTCAAGCCGTAACCCCAAGGAGGATGAGAAGAACCATCCCAAGTACATAGTCCCTCGAGTCACACAAGTTCGAGCATGCGAGTGGCCAAGTGATGAATTTTTGCGCGCCGCCGGACTTTATGAAGACTTTTATTACTTGGTGGAGAACACAGGTCTTACTGCGTTTGTTGAAGATAAGTGCCCACAATATCTCCTCCTCACCAATATTTTAGTTCAAAGCTTCAACTTTTATCCGAGGAAGAATCCTCCCATGGTTGAGTTCATGATATACGATGTTCCCCAGTGCATGACGCTGCAGGACTTTTGCAATGTATGCAAATACCTTATGTTGGGGATATCAGTGACCGTCGTCACGGGACTTGGAGGATTTCATTGGTTCTATTGCTGTTGGAGAGGAGAGAAGAGTATCTCGTGCTAGAATTGCTAGCATACATTTTCCTATGCTTCGGTATTTCTCACTATTTGTGGGAAAATGTTTGATTGGCCGTGGGGAGGCTGGATCACTTAGTTCTCCAAACCTTGCTTTTTTGCACGAAGGCCTTTATAACGATAAGACTTATAGCTTGGGCGCTATAGTATCTCAATGGTTGAACCTGAACCGTTCCAAGGGTGTCGTCTATGGAGGTATCTACGCTACCCGTCTTGCCAGACACTTTGAGATACCCATTAGACTGGGAGAGGAAGGAGAGATGCTTCTCCCTGAGAGATATCTGGATTATGAAAGCATGGTTCTCCATGATTTTCTGGATAGAGATGCTAGTAGACAGATGATTTATAACCTGGTGTTTAGTCAGGGTACTCGAGAGACTATTACTTTGCCTGGTCCTTCTTTGTTCGATCTTCATGCAGGCAGGTACACTATTATGCCCATGGACATCTACGCATATTGGGTCTTGGCCCAACCACAGGCGCCCGTGCTCGAGCCACCAGTCGAGTACCTGACGCCAGTTTATCAGTGGGAGCCAGAGGAGCTCACACAGCAGTGGCATCCACAGTCTGCTCCAGAGTATCCCGGAGCTGGTTATTTCCCAACTTGGGAGTAGACCAAGCTAGGCCAAAAGCCTAAGCTTGGGGGAGTACGTGTTCTCACCGACTTTACATTCATGCTTATGCTTTCACTTTGTTAGCCGGTGTTTACACTTTGCCACTGTATTATCCATGCTAGTTTCTTTTCGTTTTCTTGTTTTCTTGTTTTGTGTCCTTTCGAGAAGACCCAAAAAGATTTTTCTTTCTTCTTTGCTTGTTGGGAGCTTTCCCGTGTAAATAGTTTTCTTTTTCTTTGGGTCAAGGTAGAAGATATTGGTTACAATGTTTATTGGTTCTTGCATGCTTACCTGTTTAGCTTTCAAAGAGCCATATTACTTTGTCTTCTCCTTTGTGTTTGCCTGCAGATTCAGCTTAGTCCAATGCGCTTATTATTGTTCACATCGTTCTATCGTGCAAATGAAAGGCAACAATGATGATATATGATGAAGTGACTGAGACTGAAAAGCTGGTATGAACTCTATCTATTTTGTTTTTGTAAATATGACTAGCTTGTCAAACCAGATTTAGCTTTGTTGTGAGAGAACCATGTTTGCAATGACAACTTAGAGATCATAGTTTCTGATGCCATGCTTATTTAGCTGAGAGCTTATAATGGTTTGTCTTGAATGCCAACATAGATTTTGAGATGACTATGATGTAGTATGATAGGATGGTATTCTCCTTTGAATGTTTCAAGTGGCTTGACTTGGCGCATGTTCATGCATGTAGTTGAAACAAAATCAACATAGCCTCTATGATGTTCGTGTTCATGGTGATTTATATCCTGTTCATGCTTGCATTCCATGTTAGTCAAACTCATTGCATCTTGATGACTGTTGTCGCTCTCTAGTTGGTCACTTCACAGTCTTTTGCTAGCCTTCACTTGTACTAAGCGGAATACTGCTTGTGCATCCACTTCCACAGACCCAAAAGTTTTTCCATGAGAGTCCACCATACCTACCTATTTGCGGTATCTACCTGCCGTTCCAAGTAAATTTGTGTGTGCCACTCTCTAAACCTTCAAGAAATAATCTGTTTTGCATGCCTGAACCGCTCATGTGGTGACAGAGGGCTATTGGTATCTTCCATGCTAGGAGTGTTATCCTCGACATGTGTTTATTCACAGTCATTCACAAGAAAGGGGCCGGTAATAGGAATGCCTAGTTCCACGCTTAAATTGAAAAAATAACTGTAAAACAAGACTCCCCCCGGATTGATGTTAGTATGGACGGTACCCGAGGATTCGGCTAGCCATGGAGTGTGATTGATTGGTGGTGGGGGAGTTAAATTTTACTTTTCTGTTTGGGAACCGCCTATAGCATGAGTAGCATGGAAAATATTGAGAACTCTTGGTCATTGCGTTGACAATGAAAGCATGCCACCCAAAATTATTATCTCTGTTTTCAAAGCTTGAGCTGTGGCACCTCTACAAATCAATGCTTCCCTCTGCGAAGGGCTTGTCTATTTATTTTCCTGTTGAGTCATCCTCCTCTTATATAAGCACCGATTAGAGAGCACCTCTGTCATTTTTATGTTTTGCTTTTGATTGATATTGAGTATGACCATGGCTGGATCTTCGTTGCTATGAATTATAATGTTTAGTCAACCCTTGATCTTTGAAAGTGCTCTGCATATATGTTTTGCGGTCTCAGAAAGAGCTAGCGAGATACCACCTATTCATATTGCTTCATGCTTGTTTTGATTGAAGTGTTGGTATTTGAAACTCATTATTATTTGCTCGTTAGCTGATTATGCCATTGATATTAGTTTACCGTGAGACCTTTGTGTCATTTGCTTATGTGGTTAACTTGTGATCTTGCTGAAATTCTAGTTATGAGTTAGACATAGTTGCAACAACAAGATCAAATAGAGTTTTTCAAAGTTTTTCTTTCTCTCTCAGTTTATCAACTGAGTTGCTTGAGGACAAGCAAGGTTTTAAGCTTGGGGGAGTTGATACGTCTCCATCGAATCTACTTTTCCAAACTCTTTTGCCCTTGTTTTGGACTCTAATTTGCATGATTTGACTGGAACTAACCTGGACTGACGTTGTTTTCAGCAGAATTGCCTTGGTGTTATTTTTGTGCAGAAATCAAAGTTCTCCAAACGTCGTGAAAATTTATGGGGAGCAGTTTTGGAAAATAAGATAAATATTTGCGCCAAGTTCCACCTCAGGGGGTGGGCCAGTGGGCCACAAGCCCTTGCTCCGCCACCACCCCCCTTGTGGCGGTGGGCAGGCTTGTGGGGCCCACACGGCTCTGCCGCCCCCAATCTCAAGTCTATAAGATCCCTTTTGTCCCAGAAAAAATAAAACTAGAAGTTTTCGTCGCGTTTGCGATACGGAGGCGCCGCCACCACCTGTTCTTCATCTGGAGGGCAGATCTGGATTCCGTCTTGGGCTCCGGAGAGGGGAAATCGTCGTCATCGTCATCATCAACCTTCTTCCCTCTCCAATTCCATGAAGCTCTTCGTCGTTCGTGAGTAATCTATTCGTAGGCTCGCTGAGCGGTGATGAGTAGGATGAGATCTATCATGTAATCGAGTTAGTTTTGATGGGGATTGATCCCTGGTATCCACTATGTTCTGAGATTGATGTTGCTACTACTTTGCCATGCTTAATGCTTGTCACTAGGGCCCGAGTGCCATGATTTCAGATCTGAAATTATTATGTTGTCACCAATATATGTGTGTTTTAGATCCGATCTTGCAAGTCGTAGTTACCTACTATGTGTTATGATCCGGCCACCCCGGAGTGACAATAACCGGAACCACTCCCGGTGATGACCATAGTTTGAGGAGTTCATGTGTTCACCAAGTGCTAATGCGTTGGTCCGGTTCTTTATTAAAAGGAGAACCTTAATATCCCGTAGTTTCATTTTGGACCCTGCTGCCACGGGAGGGATGGACAATAGATGTCATGCAAGTTCTTTTCCCTAAGCACGTATGACGACACACGGAATGCATGCCTACATCACATTGACGAACGGGAGCTAGCCACATATCTTTTCGTGTTATAGCTGTTGCATGATGAATATCATCCAATGAAATCACCGACCCATTGCCAACGAGTTTTTCCTACTGCTGTTACTTGTCTTGCTCTGCTGCTCCAGCTACTAGTGTTGCTACTGTTGTTACTTGTCTTGCTCTGCTGCTGCTGCTACTACTGTTGCTACTGGTGTTACTTGTCTTGCTCTGCTGCTACTGTTGGTACTTGCTACTGCTGTCACTACTGTTGTTCCTTGCCACTGCTATTGCTCGTTACACTGCTGCTACCTGCTATACTGTTGGTTCACCGGACGTTGACGGGAACTGACAACTTCCGTCAACGCGGCAACGGAGGCGCCATTGATACAATCGTTAGGAATAGTCTGCCGTCAACAGATCGTTTCTGACACCGTTGTTATCATATTACTTTGATGTTACTACTGTGCTTGCAGATACTAATCTTTCAGGTGTGGTTGAATCTAACAAATTCAGCTGCTAATACTCAAGAGTATTCTCTCACCTCCTGTCTGGCTTATCAACAAATTGGGTCCAATACTCTACCCTCGAAAACTGCTGCGAACCCACGCGCTGGTGGGCCATCAACAACTTTCTTCTGGTGCCGTTGCCGGGGAGTGCAAGCAGCATTCTTCTGGTGCCGTTGCAAGGGAAGGTTTGTTGTCATCAGCATTCGTCTAGCATTCGCCAGAGATTGCAATCATATATCACAACAAAACTTTAGACACAAATAAAATAATACAAGCTTCATATTACAAGCCACGGGCCTCGAGGACTAGAATACAGAAGCTCGTTAAGCACACGAGTCAGTGGAAGCAACAAATATCTAAGTACAGACATAAAAAACATGGGGTGCCTTAGAGAAGGCTAGCACAAAAGAAAAACGATCGAACGAGGCGAGGCCTCCTGCCTGGGAACCTCCTAACCGCTCCTATCTTCGGCGGCCTCCACGAAGAAGACACCATCGGGGCGGCAGGCGTCGGCAGGAAACTCCATCTACTGGGCTCCATCATCTGGTCGCAGTAACGGATCAAAGGGACAAAGGGGGAGCAAAGCAACGGTGAGTACTCATCCAAAGTACTCGCAAATCTTACATCAGAACTATTCTAAGTATGCATCAGTATCAAAGAAGGGGGGTGTTTATATGTGGACTGACTGCAGCAACACGAGAAAAGAGAGAGAAGGCCTAGTCCTATAGGAGACTAGCATCTTCAGGGTCTTGCAGCAGTAGACGAGAGTAGAACAGGTGTAACACAACTAATGGTCATATTGTTGCAGCAATATTAAAGTGAGGTCACGCCCAGAGATCCTCCCTCGACTCCCTGCAGGGAAGCAATCCCGAGGCAACTAATTCCAGTTAAGTAACAATTGTAGTTGTATATGATCAGGGCACAACTCCAAGTCGTCATGTAACCGTGGACACGGCTATTCGAATAGTTAATTTTCATCCCTCCAGGGGTGCACCACATTTCCCGTCACGCTCGATAACACTCTGGCCGGACACACTTTTCTGTGTCATGCCCGGCCTCGGAATATCGACACGTCGCAGCCCCACCTAAGACTCAACAGAGAGGCCAGCCCGCCGGTCTAACTCCTAAGCACAAATGGTTCATGGGCCCACTTCCCCTTCGCGCTCCTGCACGATGCGTGGGCGGTGGACGTCAGTCCTAGCATCCCTTAATCCCAAGCGCGATGCATCTCGGGACCACTCGGGCGTGTGCCGCTACATTGCTAACATCTGAAAAGCTTCGGCTGATACCGCGACGTCGAGTACCCATAATTCTTCCCGCGTAGCCGGTTAGTGCGAAAAGGTCTCCAACCAACCCAGATCAAATATCCAAATCCATTATCAATTTAATTAGGCCATCGACACAATCTCGCGGGAATCCAGCCGTCTATCAACTAATCACCAATGATCCCAGTACACGGTCGAGTAACTGTGTGGTTGTAACATCGGGGGGGGGGAATCCGAGGTATCACCCTCGTTGGATTCCGAACGATGTATCCGTCAAGGTGGGCTTAGAGGAATCACCCTCGGGGGTCCCACACTTGAGGGGTTGCACGACAGAGGCATCGTCGGGAATGGTGAAAGAGGAATCACCCTCGATAACCATGACCGACTAGCTATACTACAGAGATATCATCAGGAGTACTTAGCGTGGTGTCACCCTCGGTACCCGATAGTATCCCTGTAGCGTCGTACAACTAAGGGGGTGTATGTGGTGTGTCGGTTATGGCTCGTCGACCAGGGATCGAGATTTGAAAGCAAAGCGGGGCAACTGGACTACGGGGTCAGTGGGGAAGACTGCTCCACCTATACTAAGTAGTTTAAAAGTACAGTACTGAAAGTAGTAGTTCATCAAAAATAGGCTATGCATCAGATATAGGAGCTAACTACAAAGTAGCAAAATACTAATGCAAGCATGAGGGAGAAATACTTAGGCGATATAGGAATGATCAAGGGGGTTTGCTTGCCATGCTCCTCTGCAGCAAAGGGCTAGTCGACGGGCTCGTAGAAGTACCCAGCAGCAGTGTGAGTGATGGGGTTATAGTCCTAGGGTAGGATCATAGGCCTGCCATATAGGTCCTACCCAAGGACTACCCTTCATAGAGGGCAAGGCCCTTAGACAATTCCGATTGAACTAAGGACCCCCCATCATCCAGTCGGTGACGAGCATTTGGAGCATATTTATCGTACCGACTGAATTCCACTCTGTACATCGTAACCTCCCAGGAGGACAACGGTCATACGTTTTCATACACCATTATTAGCATTTAAGGCATACGTTACCTGTAACGTAGGCATTTATTCGCCACTACTCCACCCCTGTCCACCGGGTCGTTGTGAAGGGCAGCGCACTCTACATAAGCCGCCCTTCCCCACTGGTGCAGGGGTTGGCATTTACTGTAATCCTATATTCCACTCGACACTAAGCTCCCAAGAGCACTGAGACGTAGGGCTTTTACCTCCACCGCAGAGGGGCCTGAACTCATACAACTTCGCCATAGCTAAGGCTCTGCCCATCCTTTCATACCCTACACATCTACTGTCACACTTATACCCACGACAGTTGGCGCCCACCGTGGGGCAGGCGTCTAAGCGACTTCCGGCGAGTTTGCAGCTTCATCTTTTCATCATGTCGTCCGGCGGAGATTTATGCATGGGTCGGGAGATCCTCTTCGGCGCACTCTACTTCATCGTCGACGATTCGGCATGGCTCCGAGATGCGTCTCTCGAAGTCAAGGCGCTCCCCAGTCGCGGGGCTACGCACTTCCGTGCCGGTGCCGGTGCCCGCGGCATCCTTCTTCTCCAGCAGTCGGCCCCGGTGTCGACCTTCGCCCCCGTCACGTGCTGCAACAAGCGTTCCCGCCGTCTGCGGCTCCAGCGTTGGGTGCGACACGCCCAGGCGCACCAGAACGCATCCTCTCAAGTGGCGGTCCTTGAGTCGGTTGTGGTCGCGCCGCCGTCCCAGTGCTTGGACTCAGTTCTGACTGAGTTACCTTCCGAGTACTTGGGTCACGGGACTGCAGCCGAAGTTCACATGGCAAATTCCCATGAAAGTCCCCACCGGACTGGCCGGAACGAGCACGAGGTCGGCGAATCGTCCGACGCTCGCCGTCAACACCACCGTTCTGCCAGTCGACGCACTCGTCAGAGCAACGTCGAGGTGTTCTGTACACCCGTCCTCAACCTGGCTGCCGCTGCCAAGATAGCCGATTCCCTCCAACCGACTGATTCGGAGCTTGGTAGAGGGATCGAGAAGATCCGTGCCGTGTTGCACACGGCGTAGCAGCAAAAATCGGTGGTCTCCCAGTCGCACAACAGGATCCACAACAGTTCTGTTCACGCGAACACGCATCGGTCGGTTTACAGCCCCCACTCCCATCAGGGACGCAGAGGGGCCAGCCGTTCCACGAATCCCAAAGATCGTCGCCGTTCACGCACCCCTCCGCGGGGTGGGCCTTACGGGCCCCGACATCATGATGATCGGCGTTCAGTCCGTGACACGTATGATCCAAGGCCCGACGCAAGAGAGTACATCGCCCAGAGGAAGGTCGATACGAGTCGAGCCCACCGTGATGGTCACGATAGAGACCGTCCGAGTGGAAGCAGGACCATCGTCTCTGGCCCCGAGTGCTTCAGTCGGGCCATCCGTTCAGCTGACATCCCTCCCAACTTCCAATTGGCGAAGGGGATCAGCAAGTTCACAGGAGAATCCAAGCCAGAAACGTGGTTGGACGACTACCGAGTGGCGGTCCAGATCGGTGGCGGAGATGACCAGGTCGCCATGAAACATCTCCCCCTGATGCTCGACGGCTCGGCACGAGTGTGGCTGAATCAGTTGGCTACATCAAGCATCTACAGCTGGGTTGATCTGTCCTGAGTGTTCATCAGGACCTTCGAGGGCACGTGCAAACGCCCTGCTGGTCTCGTGGAGCTCCAGCACTGCGTCCAGAAGCAGAATGAGCCCCTGCACGATTTCATCCAGCGCTGGACGACCCTCTACCACACGGTGGAGAACGTCACAGAGCATCAAGCAGTCTGCGCATTCAAGGCAGGCGTGCAGTACAGAGATCTGTACCTGAAGTTCGGTCGGACAGGCACCATCTCCATGAGCAAGATGATGGAGTTAGTTGCACGCTATGCAAATGGCGAAGAAGAGGACCGCATACGTAGCGGCAAGCACAAGGCAGTCGCCGACGGAGATGGGAACAACAATCGGAAGCAAAAGCAGAAAGCTCCGTCCACTCTGCAGGCAGAGGCAGCTGCCGTTACAAATGCCAAGTTCAAGGGCAAGGGGAAAGCTCAGTACACCCCCAAGAAGAAGCAGTTCGGGAACTCCATCCTGGATCAGCCATGTCCAATCCACACGAAGATGGATGAAGAAGGCAACGCCATATTCCCGAAGCACACCACTCGGCAATGTCGCCTCCTGATCCAAGGGTTCGGCGAAGGGCAGCCGAGTGAAAAGGACAACGAGCAGGATGATGAGGACAAGGAGGATCCGTTCCCCCAAGTCCATGCAACATTAATGATATTTGCTGACGTGGAAAGCAAGAGTCGACTGAAGCTGGTGAACAGGGAGGTGAACATGGCCACCCCGACCAACCCCACATTCCTCAAATGGTCTCAGACTGCAATCACCTTTGATCAGTCGGATCATCCAGCACACGTGCCCACCCCGGGGAGGCAGGCTCTGGTAGTCGACCCAATGGTGGAAGGAGTCCAACTGCGCAAAGTCCTCATGGATGGCGGCAACGGCTTGAACATCATGTACGCTGACACTCTCAAGGGGATGGGCATTCCGATGTCCAAACTTAGCGAGAGAAGCATGCAGTTCCACGGAGTCGTCCCAGGACGAAAGGCCAAGTCACTCGACCAGATCGCGTTGGACGTCGTTTTCGGCTCCGACAAGAACTTTCGCAAGGAAAAGCTGACATTCGAGGTGGTGGACTTCCAGAGTGCATACCATGCAATTCTGGGCCGTCCGGTGTATGCACGTTTCTTGGCCCGTCCATGTTACGTGTATTTTAACCTAAAGATGCCGGGTCCCAAAGGTGTGATCACCATCACAGGCAATCGGCAGCAGGCCGAAGAGTGTCTGCAGCAGGGGTCGCCGATTGCCGATCAGCAGATGGCTATCCTCGAGCTGGATGAGTACAAGAAGATGGCTGACCCCGCTGACTTGATGCATTTGAAGAAGCCAGCTTCAGAGTCCGCGTTCCAGTCGGCGGGCGAAATGAAGAAAGTCAGCATCCACCCGACGGACGACACCGCGCCCCGACGAAAATCTCCACCACCCTTGATCCAAAATAGGAAGCCGAGCTCATCCAATTCCTCAGTGAGAACTGGGACATTTTTGCATGGAAGCCCGCTGACATGCCAGGTGTACCCAGGGAGTTGGCTGAGCACCGACTACATGTGGATCCTACCGCTCGGCCCGTCCGAGGACGCCTGCGTCGGTCCGCTGCGCACAAAAGGAAGGCAATCGGAGAGGAGGTGGCTAAATTTTTGGCAGCCAACTTCATCCGCGAGGTACACCACTCCGAGTGGCTCGCCAATGTTGTAATGGTGCCCAAGAAGGACAAGTCCCTTCGTATGTGCATCGACTTCAAGCATCTCAATAAGGTATGCCCGAAAGATCATTTCCCGCTCCCCCGCATTGATCAAATTGTTGATTCAACTGCGGGTTGCGAGCGTTTATCATTCCTTGATGCCTATTCGGGCTATCATCAGATCCGTCTGTATGGTCCGGATGAATTAAAAACAGCCTTCATCACCCCATTCGGGTGTTTCTGCTACATCACTATGCCATTCGGTTTGAAGAATGCGGGAGCAACTTTTATGCGCATGATCCAGAAATGCCTCCTTGACCAGATCGGTCGAAATGTGGAGGCATATATGAACGATATCGTAGTCAAGTCACGCAAAGGTTCCGACCTGCTGACTGACTTGGCAGAAACATTCGCCAACCTTCGTAGGTACGATATCAAGCTCAACCCTGCCAAGTGTTCATTCGGTGTTCCCAGCGGAAAGTTACTTGGTTTCTTCGTTTCCGAACGACGAATCGATGTCAACCCCGAAAAGATCGGGACCATCGTCCGAATGGAGCGGCCGGTCAGAATACATGATGTTCAAAGGCTCACAAGTTGCCTAGCGGCTTTGAGCAGGTTTATCGCTCGACTCGGCGAGAAGGCGTTACCTCTGTACCGACTCATGAAGAAATCAGATACTTTCGAGTGGACAAACGAAGCCCAGATTGCATTCGACGACCTCAAAGCCCTGCTTTCCACCCAGCCGGTTCTTACTGCCCCGCTCAGTAAAGAACCCCTTCTTCTGAAAATCGCGACTACAAATCAAGTCGCCAGCACTGTTCTCACAGTCGAACGTGAAGAACAAGGCAAAGCGTACAAGGTTCAGCGGCCAGTATATTATGTCTCTGAAGTCCTGACTCCTTCCAAGCACAGGTATCCCCATTATCAAAAGCTTATTTATGGGATCTACATGACTGCAAAGAAGGTGGCTCACTATTTCCAAGACCACTCGGTGTCTGTCGTTTCTGATGCTCCGTTGTCGGAAATCCTCCACAATCGAGATGCATCAGGCCGAGTGGCGAAGTGGGCTATGGAGATGTTATACTGCGACATCAAGTTTGAAGCCAAGAAGGCTATAAAGTCTCAAGCTCTGGCTAACTTCATAGCAGAATGGGTAGAACAACAGCAACCGACTCACATCTACTCGGCTCATTGGACTATGTTCTTCGATGGGTCCAAGATGCTGAATGGCTCCGGCGCTGGCGTAGTGATCATATCGCCGAAAGGTGATAAGCTTAAGTATGTGTTGCAGATACATTTCGATTCTTCCAACAATGAGGCAGAGTATGAAGCTCTCCTTTACGGATTGCGCATGGCCATCACACTCGACGTCCGTCGCCTGATGGTCTATGGCGATTCAGATTTGGTGATTAATCAAGGGATGAAGGAGTGGGATGTCAGGAACCCCACCGTGACTGCATACTGCAACGCAGTAAGGAAGCTCGAGAAGAAGTTTGAAGGTCTGGAACTTCACCATATTCCGCGACTGAAGAACCAAGCAGCTGATGAGCTGGCAAAACTCAGATCCACTGGGAGACGAGTCCCGAATGATGTCTCCCTCGAGCACCTACATCTCCCTTCGATGAAAGAAGACCCCTTTATAGAGGAACCGGTATAACCGAAGAATTCAACAGATCCGACTGAAGTCGAGGTCCCTGCTGTGGTTGATTTGATCATGGAGATTCTTGCTATCATCCCCGATTGGACTGTGCCGTTCATTACATACATCCTGAGGCAAGAATTACCAGAGGACGAAGTCCAAGCGAGGCAGATCGTCCGCAGGTCGAAGTCCTTCACAGTCATTGATGGCCAGTTGTACAAGGAAAGTCTTTCAGGAGTCCTTCAGCGATGCATCTCCCCTGAGGAGGGACAGTTAATCCTCGAAGAAATTCACTCGGGAACTTGCAGCCATCATGCCTCCTCAAGAGCAATCGTCGCCAAAGCATTCAAGCTGGCTTCTTCTGGTTGCAGGCGAATGAAATGGCAAAGGATATGGTCGACCAATGCGAAGGCTGTCAGTTCTATTCGAACAAGTCCCACAAGCCAACATCTGCGCTGAAGACAATCCCTCTTGTTTGGCCGTTCGCAGTGTGGGGATTAGATACACTCGGTCCATTCAGAACAGGCCAAGGGGGATTCACTCATCTGTTGGTGGCAGTCGACAAGTTCACCAAGTGGATTGAAGCCAAGCCCATCAAGAAGCTCGACGCCCTTACGGCCATAAAATTTGTCAGAGACATCATCTCCAGATTCGGAGTCCCGCATAGCATAATCACTGACAATGGCACAAACTTTGACTCGGACAGATTCAAAGGTTTTTGCACAGGCCAAGGTATCCGAGTGGATTTTGCATCTGTGGGGCACCCTCAAACCAACGCGCAAGCAGAGCAGGCGAACGGACTTATTCTTCAAGGGTTGAAGCCTCAACTCCTATGAGAAGTTGGACATGCCGCCGGCGCATGGTTCACCGAGCTGCCTTCGGTGTTGTGGGGCCTCCGCACAACTCCGAATAGATCTACAGGGCGATCCCCGTTCTTCCTCGTTTATGGAGCACAGGTAGTCCTTCCGAGTGACTTCCTTCACTACTCTCCACGAGTCGAACTCTTCTCCGAAGCCGAAGCGGAGCAGGCCAGGCAAGACAGAGTGGATCTACTAGAAGAAGAGCGTGAGATGGCACTGACTCGCTCAACAAATTATCAACAAGATCTGCGGCGTTTTCATGCGCGGCACGTCAGAAGTCGCACATTCCAAGCAAGTGACCTGGTGCTCCGAGTGGACCAGCAGAGGCCTCACAAGTTGGCTCCCGCCTGGGAAGGACCCTTCATCATATCTAGGGTGCTGAACAACGGAGCATATCGACTCTACAACCTCGACAGGGAAACAGACGAGCCGCGAGCATGGAACGGAGATCTCCTGAAGCACTTCTACACGTGACCGCTGACAGAGGCAATGTAAAGAACAAGTATCATTGAAGTAATACAAAGCAGACTGATTTTTTGCAGGTCCAAAATTATTCCGCGTCTGCAGACTCCGGTCTAAAAAAAATCTCTCTGAGTGTGCGCTAACAGCCGCACTCGGGGACTTAGCTGCGATCCAGAATCGCCTAAGTAAAGAATTCTCTCCGAGTGTGCGCTAACACCCGCACTCGGGGACTTAGGTGCGACCCAGAATCGCCTAAGTAAAGAATTCTCTCCGAGTGTGCGTTAACAGCCGCACTCGGGGACTTAGCAGCGATCAAGAATCGCCTAAGTAAAAAAATCTCCGAGTGTGCTCTAACAGCCGCACTCGGGGACTTAGCTGTGACCCAGAAGCGCCTAAGTAAAAAATTCTCTCCGAGTGTGCACTAACACCCGCACTCGGGGACTTAGCTGCGATCCAGAATCGCCTAAGTAAAAAAATTCTCTCCGAGTGTGCGCTAACAGCCGCACTCGTGGACTTAGCTGCGACCCAGAGTAGCCTAAGTAAAAAATTCTCTCTGAGTGTGCGCTAACAGCCACACTCGGGGACTTAGCTGTGGTCCAGAATCGCCTAAGTAAAAAGCTTCCTTCGAGTGTATCCTCGAGATCCACTCGGAGGCTTAGCAGACCCTCATTGAGGCTCATGTGGATGTGATGACAACTGACAACTACATGAGTATCAACTCGCTCTGAGTGTGCACGAGATGCCGCACTTGGGGACTTAGCTGCGATCCAGAATCGCCTAAGGAAAAAAGCTTCCTTCGAGTGTATCCTCGAGATCCACTTGGAGGCTTAGCAGACCCTCAATGAGGCTCATGTGGATGTGAAGACAACTGACAACTACATGAGTATCAACTCGCTCCGAGTGCGCACGAGATGCCGCACTCGGGGACTTAGCTGCAATCCAGAATCGCCTAAGTAAAAAGCTTCCTTCGAGTGTATCCTCGAGATCCACTCGGAGGCTTAGCAGACCCTCATTGAGGCTCATGTGGATGTGAAGACAACTGACAACTACATGAGTATCAACTCACTCCGAGTGCGCACGAGATGCCGCACTCGGGGACTTAGCTGCGATCCAGAATCGCCTAAGTAAAAAGCTTCCTTCGAGTGTATCCTCGAGATCCACTCAGAGGCTTAGCAGACCCTCATTGAGGCTCATGTGGATGTCAAGACAACTGACAATTACATGCTCCGCATGTTTGCCATTGACTTCACCAAGAAATGCCAAACAAAACCACGAGCCAAAATCGTGTCAGAAAATAAACTTGGCGAAAGAAGAACAAAATATTCTATTCGAATTCAAAGTTGGATCTACTATAGTCGGCTCGGTGTGGATCAAGCTTATCCACACCGAACCACGAATGTGACGGCCAATAGCAGTGGCCCAAGTTTGATACAGATACCACTCGGCTTACCGAGGTAAAGTTTTTCAAGCGCCATCAGGACTGGCACCGGGACTGGCACGCTCTATAAAGGTCTCAAGATCGACCCCGTCCGCGATACGAGTGGCTGTCTCGAGGAAGGTCTCCATGAAATCTTGGAATCAAAACTTCTTGGTGTTGGCGACCTGCAACGCCTTTAGCTTTTCTTCACGAGCTTCCTTGCAGTGCACTCGGACCAGCGATAGCACCATGTCCGCACCACAACGAGCGGCAGACTTCTTCCATGCCTGCAATCTGTTCGGGACGTCCTCCAGCCGAGTCATCAACCCTTCTATTTCCTGTCGGGAATCGTCTTCGGGCCACAGCTCCTTGTCGATCCGGCCGATGACTTCTCTCAGACGGGCGATGAAAGCTCCCACTCTGCCAAGGCGAATATGTGCTTGGAGCATGCCCCGATTGGCTTCGTCGCCGAGTGGAACGTTCGGAACAACCGATGTTCAATGTCGGCTGCTTCAGCCTGAGCGTCCAGACAAAAATCAGCAAAGAAAAGAAGAGCAGAAAGTAAGCACAGAATGAATTACAAAGTCAAGAAGCACTCGACAAGAAGCTTACCACCGAGCATTGCAATCATCTTCCTTGCCCAGTCATTGATATACTTCTCCTGCAAAATGCATCGACGGTTCATCACCTTCATTTGACCCATCAGTTCACTTCTTTGCTTGCCCATTTTCTCAATTTCGTCCACCAATGCCTTGTTGGTCTCCCGGGACTCCTCCAAACACTTCTCTCGGTCAGCAAGAGCCCCCTTCACACCAGCCAAGTCATTGACAACCGCCTCCAATTCCGCAGCAAGCTGAACCTTTTCATCCTTCAGAGTATTGTACGCGGATCCCATTTCACAAGTCTTCTGCCAAATCAGCACAAAGGGAAGCTCAGACACATTCAACAAGGAAAACAAACAAAGCTCAAAGTTCTTCACACCCCTGCCGATGCAAGCACTCCACAACGGTCTCGGGGACTACACCCAGTGGGTTCACAAAGAGTGACCCCACTGGCATGAAGCTCGAACAGGCCGGCCCTATTGAGCTACATGACAAACAGACAAATCTACGAGAATGCTATTACCCGACCTGAGTAACATTACTCTCGGGGACTACATCCAGTGGATGCACTCCGAGTGCCCCCACTAGTAATATTCGGGCACACCAGCTCGGATATGCTCAGATAACGGGAAATACATATAAAGACAACTGCCGGTGCAAGCACTCGACAAAAGTCTCGGGGACTACACCCACTGGGTTCACTCTGAGTGAACCCACTGCAAAATAATCCTACTGTATCCGAGTATATCACTTGGACCCCTAGTGGGTTACAAGAGGGAAGTAAACACTTACTAGCGCACTTACTCGGATATCGTCTCAGAGCTCCAAGCTCCTCTTGTACAAAGACGCGATGGAGTCGTACGCTCCCTTGGCATCACCCACCATCAACTCCACTTGCACCATGGCCTCCTTGGCGGCTCCCACCTGGTCTTCCAGGAGGTGTCAGGCGTCGTACTGGACGGTAGATGGACCTGGCATAACAGAAGACTCCTTGGGCATCCCAAGTCCCGCTCCAGTCGATTCCGCCGCGAGGGACACCGCCTCAGTCGACGGCATCGGCTCGGCCGGCGGCGCTTCCACGGTGGGAGCAGCAGCAAATGGAACAACCTCAAGGACAGGCGCCAAAGTTGGCCTTGATCCCCTTTGGTCGTCCTCCTCCAGATGAATCACCTTCGAAGGAAGCCCGACTGAACAACATGAGGTTGCAGAAAAAGGGCAAGATTAAAGACAGCACTCGCGAAACAATAATGCAAACTCTCGGAGTCGTCACAACATACCTTGCTGAGATGTGGCAGCGTTATCCGTATCCATGAGATCATCGTCCTGGCGCGACAGAGAAGTGGCGGAGGTGGTAGCTCTATCGAGTAAAATCCACTCGTCCGATAAGCATGAGTTCAATCAAATATTGAAAGAAGATGGTAGAACAAGACACTTACGGTGAGGCAACTGGAACTGCGATCCTCATCCGAGGCAAAGCTTTCCGAGGCTTGGACCCACTCGGTTTGGCCACGTTGGACGGTTGGTCCGTAGGCTCGGCAGCAGCATCCCTGGTCCTCTTCACGCTCCAAGCACTCGGAGCCACGGGAGGAGCTGGTGGAGCACTCGGAGCCACGGGAGAAGCAGGCGGAGCACTCGGAACTGCTGCAGGAGCCGGCGGAGCCGCGGGTTTGTGACGGCGCTTAGTTCGAGGCTCTAATGGTGGAGGTGGCGAGCTCTGCTCCCCAACCTCCCCCTCCTCCTCTTCAGACTCCTCCTCTGTCTCCCCACTATCGGAGACGTACTCGGCGCTATCCACGTTGCCCTCCTAGCTGCCCTCCTCTTCCTCAGCGGGATTCCCGTTCGAGACGGGAGAATGCCAGTTGGTCCACTCCTGCACAAAATACAGTCGACAACGTCAGACACCAAGCGGTGACACAAGAAAAGCGATAAATCTAAGAAGATTGAAAGCACTCGACAAGATGCGCTCACCTCATTCGAAGGAGGGTTGTCGGCGCGGAAGGACCTCACACGCCGGGCTCCTTGGGGGTTGTTGCATGCACCTGTGATGCCGCGGACCCACGCTGTCACCGTCTCCCCGGTCACGCACTCTGGGTGAGTCCGACTGGAATCCTCAGGCCCCACAAAGTGCCACATGGCGTGGTGTCGGGCTTGCAGCGGCTGGATGCGCTGACCCAGAAAGGTCTCCACCAAGTCTGTGCCGGTGACTCCCTTGCGGACGACGGCTATCAGCGCGTCGACCAGAGGCTAGATCTGGATATTCAAACTTTGAGAGCGCAAGTTTCCTGGGAGGAGCCGGACGGTCTAGGATAAAGGGCGGCAACCCATTCGCAGCATTCGGACAAGCTATGTCCTGGCAGTAGAACCAGGTCGACTGCCAGTTCCTAACTGACTCGGACAACTGGAGAGGGGGGTAGCTACTCTTCGTTTTCTTTTGGAAGCCTAAGCCCCCGCAGAGCTGGAGGAGATGGGTTTTATCGTCCGACTGGCTAAGCTTTTTGACAGTCTGAGACCTAGCGGAGAAGATGTACTTAAAGAGCCCCCAATGGGGGGGGGACATCCAATAAAGCACTCGCACAGAGTGACGAATGCGGCGAGATAGGCTATCGCGTTGGGAGGAAAATGATGGAGCTGCGCCCCGGAGTGATTCATAATACCTCTAAAGAAGGGGTGGGGAGGCAAGGAGAAGCCCCTGTACACGTGGCTGAGCAGCAAGACGCGCTCTCCCTCCTACGGCGCCGGCTCCGTCTCGCCCTCCGCCGGCAGCCTCCACGACTTGTTGGCAATCATGCCTTGCTCCACCAGCTCCAGCAGGTCGTCCGCCGTCACCGTGGAGGGGAGGAAATCCCCCTGGATACAACCCGCCGGTAGTGCTCGCTGTCGCTGCTGAGCAGGAGCCGCCGCCTTCTTCTTCTTTTTCTGTGACTCGAGCTTGCTCGTCTGCCCCTTCGTCATGGTGAAGGCAGCAGATCCGCAGAGGAGGAGAGGAAGGAGGAGGCTTGGAACGCGCAGGGAGCTACGGGAGAAGTGAGGCGAGTGCGAATAACAAGGGCAGCGCAACAAGAAACCCCCACCGGAGAGGCTTAAATAAGGTTCCGACTAGGTCACTAACAGGTGGCCGCGGAATCTTATCCCCCGGCCGGCTGCTGCGATATTAGTGGAGAAGATAAAGGCGCGGTAATCGAGGGGGCAGAAACTACTCGATGACGATGTCGACATCCCTGCTGAGCGCGCGGCAACCGAAATTTGAAGATCCCAGAAAATCCGCCGCCGTTAGTTTGACCGGTCACATCGAAAGATTCCGCGGAAGCACTCGGTCCCTGACGGTTCGTTTCATTGATATATTCACTCAGATCACTGGTCGAAAGGATAAAATGGATCGAGGCAAACAACACCAAAGTCACATCCATACCAGTCGGATCCGTACTCCAGGCACCACTTCGTCGTTCCAACCCCGATCCATTCGGGGACTAATGATGGGGTTATAGTCCCAGGGTAGGGTCATAGGCCTGCCCTATAGGTCCTACCCAAGGACTAGCCTTCATAGAGGGCAAGGCCCTTAGTCAATTCCGACTGAACTAAGGACCCCCCATCATCCAGTCGGTGACGAGCATTCGGAGCATATTTATCGTACCGACTGAATTCCACTCTGTACATCATAACCTCCCAGGAGGACAACGGTCATACGTTTTCATACACCATTATTAGCATTTAAGGCATACGTTACCTGTAACGTAGGCATTTATTCGCCACTACTCCACCCCTGTCCACCGGGCCGTTGTGAAGGGCAGCGCACTCTACATAAGCCGCCCTTCCCCACTGGTGCAGGGGTTGGCATTTACTGTAATCCTATATTCCACTCGACACTAAGCTCCCAAGAGCACTGAGACGTAGGGCTTTTACCTCCACCGCAGAGGGGCCTGAACTCATACAACCTCGCCGTAGCTAAGGCTCTTCCCATCCTTTCGTACCCTACACATCTACTGCCAGACTTATACCCACGACAGTCAGTCTCGGGGTCTACCGGTAAGAAGAGGGGGAAGAAACAATAAATAATAGCAACGGTGCAACACGATGCATGACATGGCAATATGCAGGCTAGGCATGAGCTAACGCAGCTACATCCGTCATAGACGGGTCGGAAGAATATCTGACGATATTTTCCGGGTCTCTGGCTACTACCGGTCGGACGAGAAACGATGGAATTGTTCCATGTTTGCTATGCTAGGGACGCGTGACAAATGAATGGACCGTGTACCGGGTTCGTCCCGTTCTACTGATCAACTTTCATGTTGAAAGTATTTTGAACTGACTTACGGATTATTTAATATTAATTTTTAGAGTTTTATTCAAAATTTAGGAATTAAAAACCGATTTAATTAAATTGTTTAAATGCAATTATGACATCAGCATGATGTCATGCTGACATCAGCAGTTGACTAGTCAACTCACGAGTGGTTCCCGTGTGTCATAGACACAAGTTTTTAATTAGGTTTAATATTAATTAATCAGATTAATTTAGTGGGGACCCACGTGTCATACTCTAATTATTCTAATTACTTAATTATCCATTTAATTAATTAAATAAATATCTAATTATTTATTTATTTGTTATATCCTAATTTTCTAAAATAGTAATTACTGTCATTTGATGGGATCTGTGGGGCCAAATGTCATTGGGACAGCAAGCACCCACCTACATGCACACGCATCGGTACACCCAAATTTACTCATACACACATTTTTACATACATACATATTTTGCATATACATACATACGTATACATGCCTATACACATACATATACATAAATACTCTTTTTTTGTTCTTTACATACACAAACGCACAAGTCACATGGTTTATCCCCAATACTCAATTCGCAGGGGGCGCCAGACCAAATGAAGAAGGACGAGAGGGGGCTCACAGCTCCTGTAGGGAGGAGGCAATGGGCGTGGGGAGGGGCGACGGCCGGCGACGTTGGTGTAGAGGCGGATCGGGTGTGGAACGACACGGAGGGGCCCGGCCAACGGTGGTCGAGGTGATGACCGACGACGTAGGGGTGCCGGTGGTGAAGCGGCGGTGGCGTCATGGGGCGCGGGCGCCGGTGGCGGTGAGGCCGACCGGGGTGACGAGGGGGGCCGGGGCCGGCCGGATCCGGCCCGGAGGTGCGGCGCCCGGGTGGGGGTGGGCCGCCGGTGCGGGAGGCAGGGAACTCGGCCGGCGGGGTGAGGAGGCCGGCGAGGAGGAGCTTCGGTGGGGTGAGGGGCTCCAAGGAGTTTGGGGCCGGCTGAGAGGAGGGGCGAGATGGAGGCTAGGGGGAGGCCGGGTTGATCTGGTAGGACGGGAGGGGGATGTAGCGACAGGGAAGGAGATCGCTGGAGGGGAGATCCAGCGCCAGGGGGGTGGGGAGACCGAGAGGGGTAGGTGGAGCGCTGGGAAGGGGGGGCTAGCGCTCGAGGGGAGGAGGGAGGCGAGCGAGCGAGGGGTAGGGTGGAGGTCTCGGTCGAGAGGAGGGGGTCGGTCGTGGGGGTGAGGCACGAGAGGAGGGAGGCCAGGGGGTTCGTGGCGATGGGGTCACGCGACGGGGGGGGTTATGTGGGGGGTTCGTCACCTCTGGCGGCAGGGAGGGAGCCAGGGGAGGAGTGGGCTAGGGTTTTGCCCCTAGGGGCTTTATACCCCACGGGGGGTAATGGGCCGGGGCGGTTGTGGCCAGCTGGGCCACTTGGCCCAGTTGGGCCACGGGGGCTCTTTTTCTTTTTCTTCTTTTTTTTATTTCTTTATTCTTTTTACATTTTTATTAAATACTTTCTTTTTTAATTCTTTTATTATTTCTGTTTTAAATATATAGGGTATTAACCATATTTTAAATGCCTGATTTATTATTATAATCTATTAGGAAATTTTTAATAACTTCCCTCCACAAATTTTTATCTTAAGATCCGAAAACTTTTATTGTTTTGATTTTACTTCAAACTTGAATTTTGAATCGTTTGAAGCTATGCGATATTACCAATAGTAATCCCGGTGACGTGTGACCATTAGCATAGGTTTACTGTAGCTTAATTTACCAGGGCGTCACAAGTTATCCCTAAAAAATCATATAGTCTCGCTATGCTCCATCTTACCCACACAACGTATTTAAATCATGCACAACCCCGGTTTTAGCCAAACAATTGTTTGATACTTTAGTCTTCTCAAACTTTTCAACTTTCACGCAATACATGAGCGTGAGCCATGGACATAGCACTATAGGTGGAATATAATATGGTGGTTGTGGAGAAGACAAAAAGGAGGAGATAGTCTCACATCAACTAGGCGTATCAACGGGTTATGGAGATGCCCATCAATGGATATCAATGTGAGTGAGTAGGGATTGCCATGCAACAGATGCACAAGAGCTATAAGTGTATGAAAGCTCAAAAAGAAACTAGTGGGTGTGCATCCAACTCGCTTTCTCACGAAGACCTAGGGCAATTTGAGGAAGCCCATCATTGGAATATACAAGCCAAGTTCTATAATGAAAATTTCCCACTAGTTTATGAAAGTGACAACATAGGAGACTCTCTATCATGAAGATCATGGTGCCACTTTGAAGCACAAGTGTGGTAAAGGACAGTAGCATTGTCCCTTCTCTCTTTTCTCTCATTTATTTATTTACCTTTTAATTTTTGTTTTCTCTTTTTTTTGGTGGGCTTCTTCGGCCTTTTTTTTATTTGGGCTTCATTGGCCTCTTTTATTACTTCCTCACATGGGACAATGCTCTAATAATGATGATCATCACACTTTTATTTACTTACAACTCGATATTTAGAACAAAATATGACTCTATATGAATGCCTCCGGCGGTGTACTGGGATGTGCAATGATCTAGCGTAGCAATGACATCAAAAAACGGACAAGCCATGAATACATCATGCTAGCTATCTTACGATCATGCAAAGCAATATGACAATGATGGTGTGTGTCATAATAAACGGAACGATGGAAGTTGCATGGCAATATATCTTGGAATGGCTATGGAAATGCCATAATAGGTAGGTATGGTGGCTGTTTTGAGGAAGGGTATATGGTGGGTGTAATGCACCGGCGAAAGTTGCGCGATACTAGAGAGGCTAGCAATGGTGGAAGGGTGAGAGGGCGTATAATCCATGGACTCAACATTAGTCATAAAGAACT
The DNA here is from genome assembly GCF_904849725.1 of Hordeum vulgare subsp. vulgare. Taxonomy (NCBI): domain Eukaryota; kingdom Viridiplantae; phylum Streptophyta; class Magnoliopsida; order Poales; family Poaceae; genus Hordeum; species Hordeum vulgare. The sequence goes on from NC_058519.1 coordinate 367,924,458, forward strand.
CACATGCTTATTACAAAAGTGTATGAGTCATCCAAACAAGGTACTACACGCATGCTCCTAGGGGAAGGGTTGGTAGGAGTTAACCATCTCGCGATCCCGACTTCCACACAAAGGATGACAATCAATAAATAAATCATGCTCCGACATCGTCACATAACGGTTCACCATACGTGCATGCTACGGGAACCACAAACCTTACCACAAGTATTTCTACGAATACACAATTACTCACTAGCATGACTCTACTATCACATCTTCATGTCGCAAAACTATTGCAAGGAATCAACCATATCATATTCAGTGATCTACAAGTTTTATGTAGGATTTTATGACTAACCATGTGAATGACCAACTCATGTTAACTCTCTAAATAGGTATAAGTGAAGCATGAGAGTTTAATTCTTTCTACAAAAGATATGTCCCGCTCTAACAAATATAAGTGAAGCAAAAGAGCATTCTACAAATGACGGTTTTCTATGTGTAGGGAAACAAGCAATCCAAACTTCAAATGATATAAGTGAAGCACATGAAGCATTCTATAAAGCCATACTCAAAAGATATAAGTGAAGTGCAAAGAGCATTCTATAAATCAACCAAGGACTATCTCATACCAGCATGGTGCATAAAATAAAAAGGAAAAATAAACACAAAAGACGCTCCAAGCATTTGCACATATCATGTGACGAATAAAAATATAGCTCTGAGTAAAATTACCGATAGATTCTAGACGAAAGAGGGGATGCCTTCCGGGGCATCCCCAAGTTTAGACGCTTGAGTCTTCCTTGAATATTACCTTGGGGTGCCTTGGGCATCCCCAAGCTTAGGCTCTTGCCTCTCCTTATTCCTTCATCCATCATGGTCTCACCCAAAACTTGAAAACTTCAATCACACAAATCTCAACAAAACCTTCGTGAGATCTGTTAGTATAATAAAGTAAATCACCACTTTAAGTACTGTTGTGAACTAATTCCAAATTCATATTATCATTTTATCTACTGTAATAAAACTTCACCATGGTTCATACCCCCCGATACTACCCATAGATTCATCAAAATAAGAGAACAATGCATAGAAAGCAGAATATGTCAAAAACAGAACAGTCTATAGTAATCTGAACATCTACCATACTTGTGATACTCCAAAAAATCAGAAAAATTATGAAAATTAGTGCAATTTGCATATCAATGAGCACCAAAAAGAATCAACTCAAAACCTAATTCTGGATAGGAATTAATATAGTTTCGTGAGCACAAACCTTTTGTCTTTTTCAGCATGATCAAACAACTATCAACCAAACAAATCATAAAGGCTTTACTTGGCACATTATTTTTATAATACAATGGAATTGTACATGGGGATAATTATTTTTGCGATAAACTTCCATGAAAAATTCTACATTGTTTCCATGAGCATGAACACAAGTGTTCAAGGTCGACCCTCACTTGCGCAATGCATCACCTTTCAATCGCTTCTCTTTTTGAAAAAAGTTATAAGTTCCCCTCTATATTTTTTTATTTTTCAACTAAATAAAAGCACTCAACAGAAATAAATGACTCTCTAAAACTTCCGGGTTGTCTCCCAAGCAGCGCTTTCTTTAAAGCCATTAAGCTAGGCATAAAGTGCTCAAGTAATGGATCCACCCGGATCCCAAGGTATATCAAAGCCAATTTTAATTAACAGTGATTTGTAATTTAGTAGTGAGCACAAGGTAACATATATCATGCAATGACAAAGTCTAACTCTCTTCTGATGCATTGGCATGTCATAAAAGAACAATTCATGCACATCAAGTAAAGGCCAATACATAGCATAAGCAGTTTCTTGCAATTTTATCGTATTGGAAACATAGAGAGGTGGAGATGTAGTTCCTCTATCATAATAATTGCAAGTAGGAGCAGCAAGCACATGCATATTATATTCATCAAAATAATCATGTGTAATAGTAGAAGGCAACCCATCTATGTAATCCCTAATAAGAGCAAACTTCTCCGATATAGTGTAGTTGGGAGAGTTCAAAAAGATAATAGGACTATCATAAGTGGGTGCGATAGCAACAGTTTCATGTTTAACACAAGGAACTATAGCAAGTTCATCTTCATAAACATCATTCATATTGGCATCATGGCCACAATCATAGCAACCATCAAGTTCATCAAAAAGGGATATTTTAAACGAATCCAAGGGATCATAGCAATCAACATAGCATTCATCCTTCGGTAAGAACGAAGGGAAATTAAACAATGTATGAGTCGAGGAGTTACTCTCATTAGAAGGTCGGCACGGGTAGCTAGTACGCTCTTCCTCCTTTTGTTCTTCGCTCTCCTCGTCATCTTTTTCATCTAATGAGCTCATAGTTTCAGCATTTTCTTCTTCCATGGTTTCCTGCAAAATATTAATCTCTTCTTGGGAAGCGTAGAATTTCTCCATAAATCGATAAGTATGGGCATTATATTGATAATTAGTATAAAAATAACGAAGCATAACCAAATTTTAAGATAGGTAAGCAGCATCATCATTATCATCACACCTTTTAAACAGAGCTTCAATTTCATAAGCACCCATAAAATCAACAAACTCTTCTATTTGCTCCACATCATAGTAATCATATATACCATTAGCATAAGAAGCCAAGGTTGCATTAGCATTAAATTTCCAAGAAAAGGGAAGGTGTTTAGCCTTCATCCTGGAGCAACAAGTAATATCATATCTCGAGCATAGCTCCCAAGCATACCATTTCAACATATGAATTTGATCCCATAATAGTTTCCCTTTTTGAGTCAAGCGATAATCCCTAGAGTATTCACGTTGATCCAACGTTTATCCCATTATATAATTTAATGGGGTTTTCTAAGGATTATTAAAGAAGTGCATAATATTTTCCACATACCGAGCATCGAGGGTTTTAGGAGGTTCCCCATCTCCATGAGTAGCAAGTACACCTAATATTTTTGGTATTCCGTGTTCCATATCCATAACTAAAGATAGAGAACAACTTAGAACAACAAATAAATCTACTTAGTGATAAATCGAACAAGCACACACGAGAATATTCACCCCACGCTATTGCTCCCCGGCAACGGCGCCAGAAAAAGGTCTTGATAACCCACAAGTATAGGGGATCAATTGTAGCCTTTCTCGGTAAGCAAGAGTGTGGAACCCAATGACGAGCTAAAGGTAGGACAAATATTCCCTCAAGTTCTATCAACCACTGATACAACTCTACGCACACTTTGCGTTCGCTTTACCTAGAACAAGTATGAAACTAGAAGTACTTTGCAGGTGTGATATGATAGATTTGCAAGAAAAGAAAGAACACGTAAATAAAAACTAGGGGCTGGTTAGATAAAGAAACAACTACGTTAGTCTAAAGAGTGTGGAAAAGTGGTGGTAGGAGTTGCGGAATTGTCCCTAAGCAATTGACTAAGTTACTAGACCGATAGCAAGTTTTATGTGGGAGAGGCCACTACTAGCATGTCATCCCTTACTTGGAATTCTATGCACTTATGATTGGAACTATTAGCAAGCATCCGCAACTACTAACATTCATTAAGGTAAAACCCAACCGTAGCAATAAGATATATTGGTCCCCCTTCAATCCCGTATGCATCAATTTCTATGCTAGGCTAAAGCTTCTGTCACCCTTACCCTCCAATACAGAGTCCTATCAACATACTACTAACCCTATGGTCTGATCCACGCACGCGCTCATATGATGGGCACCAAAGGACAACAACATAACCACAAGCAAATTAAACCAATCATAGCAATTCATCAATCACCAATAGGACAACAAAAATCTACTCAGACATCATAGGATGGCAACACATCATTGGATAATAATATGAAGCATAAAGCACCATGTTCAAGTATAGGGTACAGCGGGTTGCGGGAGAGTGGACCGCTGAATATAGATGGGGGAAGGTAATGGAGGTGTTGGTGAAGATGACGGAGGTGTTGGTGTAGATCGCCGTCACACGATGATGTCCCGGGCGGTGTTCCGGCACCGCTGGGAGAGAGAGGGACAGAGCCCCCTTCTTCTTCTTCTTCCTTGACCTCCTCCCTAGATGGGAGAAGGGTTTCCCCTCTGGTCCATGGTCTTCATGGCGGCGGAGGGGCGAGAGCCCCTCCGAGATTGGATCTCTCTGTGTGTGTCCTTCTGTTTCTGCGCTCCCAGATTCTGGCTTTCACCGTTTCTTAAATTCCCGGAGATCCGTAACTCCGATTGGGCTGAAATTTTAAAAAGATTTTATTCCGGATATTAAATTTCTTGCAGAGAAAGAAGGGCCCAACCGCCTTAGGGATTGGTCACAAGCCTGCCAGCCGCGCCCTAGGGGGGACGCGCCTCGTGGGCTTGTGACCCCCTCGGGCATCGTTTCATGTTGATTCTTCTTCCCAAAAATCATAAATATTCCAAAAAAAAATCCCCGTAGGTTTTTTATTGCGTTTGGACTTCGTTTGATAAGGATAATCTGCGAAACAAAAAAACATGCAACAAATAGGAACTGGCACTGGGCCCTGGATCAATATGTTAGTCCCAAAAATAGTATAAAAAGTTGCCAAAAGTATATGAAAGTTGTAGAATATTGGCATGCAACAATCAAAAATTATAGATACAACGGAGACGTATCATCTTGCTCCATTTCCTGAGTGACTGACCAGTTTTCTTGAGTTTGTGGAATAAGGCACGGTAGGAGTCCAGATGGCTCGCTTCATGATACCAACTAGCTTGGACAACCTCCCTGAACTCGGGCAGTTTGATCCAGAAATTTTCAAATCAAAAGCACTTTGACTTAGGCGGTCCATGATCATTTGCAAGGAGGAGAGGGCAGTGGTCGGAGAGGGATGAAGAGAGGGCAAGCAACAAATGATTGCCAAACTCGATGTCCTAGTCGTCATTGCAAAAAAGGAGTCTAACTTGCTCATGGTTGGATCACTTTTCTCGTTGCTTAGAGTGAATTTCTTGTTTTGTAGATGAATTTGCTTTAGCTCACAAGAGTTTAGGGCATTGTGAAAGTGTGTGATGCGGCTATGGTAATTGTTAACTAAAATGATCAATATGGTTAACTAGAGGGGGTTGAATAGGCAACTACGAATTTGTAGCTTTTCTTCAACAAATTAAGTTAAGCAACAAAAAGGTTGTCAAGAAATGCAACTAGGTGAGCAACCTATATGATGATAACAACAACAACAAAAAGAAAGTAACAAATACAAAGTAATGGTAAGAAGTAACCACAAGTGGAATCGATGAAGATGAGGATGTGTTACTGAAGTTCCTTCTCTTTGAGGGGAAGTACGTCTCCGTTGGAGCGGTGTGCAGGAACAATGCTCCCCAAGATGCCACTAAGGCCACAGTATTATCCTCACGCCCTTACACAATGCGAGATGTCGGGATTCCACTAGTGGTGCCCTTGAAGGCACGGACCGAACCTTTCCAAACAAGGTTGGAGAAATTTCCACAACTTAATTGGAGGCTCCCAACAAAAGCACGAAGCTTCACCACAATGGAATTTTTCTTTGAGGTGACCTCAACCCTCTAGGGTGCTCAAACACCCAAGAGTAACAAGATCCGCAAGGGATTAATGGGGGTAATCAAATTTCTCTTGGTGGAAGTGTAGAACAAGGCCCTTTCAAGCAAACCCTAAAGTATCAACAAGTTTTTTTGGCTAGGGAGAGAGATCGGGCGAAAATGGAGCTAGGAGAAACAATGGAGCTTAGGGTTGGGAAAGGTGAGCTACTTATATAGTGGGGGGACAATTCCAACCGTTATCCACTCACGCAACCTTCACATGAGTGGTAGTACCGCTACAGCTAGAGGTAGTACCGCTACTAGGGGAGCGGTAATACCGCTATGGCTGCGGAGTAGCAGATCAGGAGGGAGGCAGAGAGAGGTTGTACTACCGAGGTGGTTCTACCGCTGCCACGGGTTGTACTATCGCCCTTAAAGGGGTAGTATCGCCGCCTATATTCGCTCAAGATCCGTTGAGAGCCCGGCCTAAGAAAACCTGAGCGCAAATGGTGCGGTAGTAATAAGCGGTACTACCACTCTCTTAGCAGTATTACCGCCCAGAACTACCGCTCTAGAAACCACTCAGTCCTACATCAAAAGTGTCGAGACCTCGAGGTAGCGCCACAAGCCAACGACACTAGCGAGGGCACTGCCGCCCGAGAGGGGTACTACCACAGATAAGAGGTAGTACCGCTCGTGGGAGCGATACTACCGCTTGGGTCTTTTCAGGCAGAACATGGAAAGGTTAGAGGCTCCATCGCGGCGGGAAAGGAACAAGGGTGCGATATAAAGTGTACGGGATGATTCCACCCAAACCTTTCCGATGCGGACCTCCTCTTAATAGTACACCTTTTCCTACGACTCAAGTCCACCAAGAGTGAAACGTAAGAAAGAAAACCATCTGCACTTTAATATACGATTAGTGCGCAATTGCATTGTCATCAATCACCGAAACCACCTGGGTAGAAATATGCCCTAAAAATCTCCCCCTTTTTGGTGGATTGATGACAACACTGGATTTGCACAGGTATTATAACAACATAGAAAGCAAACCACACCATCTACAAAATATAGACGAGCCCGCCTAGATGTGTGCACTATTTTGAGTATGCTTCTGGAATGCAAAGTGCACACAATAGGGTCAACACACACCCTATAGTATATAGACAAGCACTACTTGCATTAAGAGAATATGAAAGCAATATAGATGCAAGAAGTGGTGTGAGCACTAATAATAGGACACAAGATAGGCTTCTCACAAACTAAGACATAACATAATTTAAAGGTAGCATATATCTCACACCATATAACGTGGTCTCACAAGAATCTCACACACATGAAACAAGCAAAGCAAACGATAGAGAGTTCACGAGCGAATAGAAATAGGCAACGAAAAACACATTAGTGACTCGCAAATCCCTAAACTCTCTCCCCCTTTGGTAGCAAGGTAGCAAAAGGGCAGAAAGAACTAAGAAGATCCAGGATGGCGGTAACTCCGGTGACTGACTTTAATACTCTTCATACTCCGGGGTGTGATGAACTGTGCTAGGTGGAGCAGGTGTGTCAGGTAGATCAACATGAGAATCCCATGGGTAGTGTTGAGCGATCTGGGTATCTTCATCAGTGAGTCTGTCCTCCGAACCACTATGAATCTGTAAGCCCAGTTGTCTACCCACGAACTTCTGACGGCTGATAGACACCTTCTCGGTAGCGTGAGGCCTGTAGTGATCCTTTTCCTACAGACATAACAACTTCTTCATCCTCTCCTTGAGCTTCCTAGCCCAAGATGGCTCTGCAGAAGCGGTCGCAGCACTGGGAGCAGCGCTATCCTCGGCCACATAGTCCTCATCCCCCTCTTAATCTTCATCCTTTTCATCCTCGAGCAAATCCCTCTCACGAGCAATGTGAGTAACCCACTTATCCTTATGCCTTAGCTGAAGAACTTTGTGTGGCACCAGCTCACCACATTCAAACAGAACTCTAGGAAATGTTGTTGCCCAGGTGCTCCCAATCAAATGCATCGGGTAAGGTCCATAGATAGGGCACTTACGCTCCAAAACAACAGAAAGGAGCTCAGACCACCTAAAAAGTGATACATCCAACACCTTCACATTGTCCATGAACTTATGAGCCTAACAGGATAGCAACATATCCAACAAGTATGAGTGTACCTCATCGAGATTCCCAACAAGGGGAAAGAGAGTGTGTCCGAAGATGCGGTGCATAATATCCAAGAATGGTTCCAGCACCCAAGTAGACTTGCCCGTAGTGGAGGAGATCTTCTCCGTACTGTGTCTGTAGAGGTGGCACTTGTGGGTTGAAGTAGTCTCTTTGTGTGAGTGGAAACCAAGTGGGTTATGGAGTCCCTCATCGGCATATCCTAGCAGATTCATAAATGCCTTCCAAGGAGCAGTTAGGAGCCTTCCATTGGTCATCCAAGTCAAAGTTTTGTGCTCATCAGTCCCGAGATGCACCATGGCAAAGAACACATCTATAATCTTTGGATCAAAGTCCTTGTTGAACTGCATCACGTTGAGAATGCCTAGTTTTTCAAATAATGGGAGAGTAGTCCCGAAGTATATCACATTCTTCTGCAGATATTCCACGTCATTGGATTTGACATTAGGAACATACAAATTATCCTTTTCCTTCAAAACATAAATATAGTTTGACAGTTGCTTCCTATTCCAGAAAGGACGGTTGCACAGCGATGGATCCTGAGGGTCGCCATACGGATAGGCTTTGTGATACATCCAGAAGTACTTGGTGGACAGATTTGCCAAGGATTGGGACTTCTTTGGCCAAACAGTAGGCTTCTTCCCCTTTGACTTGGAAGTTTGCTGACTTGAATCGGGGTTCCCACGTTGTCTTGAACTATGTTCTTCAGAGGTGCGGTAACTCTTAGAGCTCCCACGGTTTGGGTTCACCCTACGCTCTCGAGGAGCAGAGCTGCCACCTCGTGAGATCTAGAACACAAACCAAAGGGAAACACGGGAGTAAATGATATGCATAAGCACAAGAGAAACAAAAAGTTGGAGAAAAGTTCATATTAAAGTGGATAACATGTGCAATTGTCATCCCAAAGCGGTAGTACCGCCCAAGTGAGCTATAGTACTGCTCAGGATAGAGATCGCGGGGTAGCTACCACCGCTAGTTAGATTCGGTATGACCAGGGATGGCAAGTGCACATATACTCCACTAGACCATCAAATCTACTCCCTTGCCGCCTTCCACATCCTACTCATGCTGAGAATTGACTAAAAAGGCAAAGGATTCATCTCATATTACCCTAAAACTAAATCTGAAGAAAAAGACTCAAAAGAGAGAAGAGCGGGAGCAATACCGGCATCCATGGCAAGAGGAAGAGGTGAGGACCGATTCCATCGGTCGAGATCGTGGAAGAGCGGCCAAAAATAGAGATCGGCGAGGGCCACCAGATCACTTGGGTCACCTCGAGAGATAAACACACGAGGAGGAGTGGGGATGAATGGATACGAGGAGTGGAAACTGCACCTGCTCGTGCCCTTATAACCCCGTGTGGTTTCACATGAGCGGTAGTACTGCCCGACGGTGGTACCACTAAAGACAACAATACTACCTCTTTTGAGAGTTAGTACCGCTCAGTCCCACGGTAGTACCGCTCTAGATGATTGCAAGGTGACTCCAAATGCTAGCATATGCATAAAATATGATGTCCCTTTAAAAGAAATGGGCACGAGACACGAAAAGTAGTCAAGAAAAAAGGGTCACACCAAGTTGTGAGGAATCAAACCGAAGAAAAACAAACTTAGGGTGACACAAAACACGAACAAACTCTCTAAAGCAAGTGCATCACTAGGAGGGGTCGGTGGCCGAAGCCATCCAAGTTTGAGTCAATTGGTATGGCATCGCGGAGATTTTATCCTTGGGACCATGAACAAAACTCGTCTTTGAAGCACAAGTGCCATCATAAATGACTATTGTGCGAGACTTAATCGATTTATGCATAATAGGTGGACAAAGAGTTCATTGAGAGAATAACACTCCCCCTAAATCCATGCCTACATCTAAACAAGACAGTATGACGAGTGTGCTGGGGTGTGCAATACTGCAATCCACATTGCTCGAATCAATGATATTTAGCTCATGCCTTAACTCCTGAAATCTTGCTTCATCCAATGGCTTCATGAAAATATATGCAAGTTGTTCATTAGTGTTGAGGTGAATAAGATCAATCTCCCCAAGCATGATATGATCCTGGATGAAGTGCTGACGAATATCAATGTGCTTCACCTTGTAGTGTTGAACTGGGTTGATGGAAATTGAAATGGCACTTTTGTTATCACAATAAAGAGGCACTTGTCACAAGTGACATCGTAGTCCTTTAAGTTTGCCTCATCTAGGGAAATTGAGCACAACAACTTGCAGCTACTACATACTCGGCCTTGGTGGATGATAGAGAAACACAATTTTGTTTCTTTGAAGACCAACTATCAAAGAGCGGCCAAGGAATTGGTAACCTCCAAAATTTGACTTCCTCTCCACATGTTCTCCTACCCAATCCGAGTTTGAATAACCTATTAGATCAAAAGAAGCACCTTTGGGGTCCATAGGCCATAGTGTGGGGAATGAGCCAAATATTGAATGATTCGCTTGGCAGCCACCAAGTGACTTTCCTTTGTTGCATATTGAAATCATGCACAAATTACCGCACTCAACATAACATCTGGTCTAGATGCACAAAGGTAAAGCAAAGAGCCAATCATAGAGCAATATACCTTCTGATCCACAACTTTACCATTAGGATCTATGTCAAGTTGGCATTTGAGTGGCATGGGAGTGTTTGCCTTGGCTGGTTTGAGTTCATCCATCTTGAACCTCTTGAGCATGTATTGAGTGTATTTTGCTTGGTTGATGAAGGTTCCTTGACTTTGTTGCTTGACTTTGAATCCAAAGAAGAACTTCAACTTCCGATCATAGACATCTCAAAATCTTTGGTCATTAGTGCGACAAATTCTTCATTAAAAGCTCTCTTAGAAGAACCAAAGATAATATCATCAACATATAGTTGGCATATGAACAAGTTCCCTTTCAACTTCGAAACGTCCATTTTGCATCATGTTTTGCTACTGTTATTTATAGTGTTTTTATGTATATACCACTTTATGGAGTAATTATAATGCCTTTTCTGTCATAATATGCAAGGTTTACAACAAGAGGGAGAATGCCGGCAAATGGAACTCCGGACTTGAAAAAGCTACGCTAGGGATACCTATTCTCCACACCTCCAAATGGGTTGAAACTTCATGAGGATTTTTATGGAATAAATAAAAAAATTGAAGGAAATAAGTACCAGAGGGCTGCCAGGTGGCCACTAGGCACCAGGGAGCGCCAACCCCCCTGGCGCATCCTCGTGGGTAGTGGGCCACCCAGCCCACTTTTGGCGACCATCTTCTCGTATATATTCACTCTTGACCTCGAAAAACCAGGAGAGGACTTTCGGGACAGAGCATCGTTATCTCGAGGCGGAACCTGGGCAAGAGCACTTTTGCCCTCCAGCGGGGAGTGAAGTGCCTTTGGTAAGCAGAAATTGCTTGTCATTTCCTTCTGCTCCTCGTTGGGTTCGACACTCTTACTTATCAAAAGGACTATGATTGATCCCTGTACTTGTGGGTCATCAAGACTCTTTTCTGGCATCATTGTCGGGGAGTGAAGCATCTTTGGTAAGAAAAAATTGTTAAGAGAAAATTTATATTACGTGCTGAAATTTACTGTCACTTGTCACTATGGAAATTAATCCTTTGAGGGGTTTGTTTGGGGTATCTTCACCTCGACCGGAAACACCAAGAGTTGTCCCTCAACCTACTGAACCTACTAAAAATGTTTATTATGAAATTCCTTCAGGTATGATAGAGAAACTGCTAGATAATCATTATGCACGAGATGTAACAAAACATCACAATATGCACCTAATCTATGTGGATGAAGTTTTTGGATTATTTAAGCTTGTAGGTTTATCCAGAGATGAAGTCAAAAATAATATTTTCCCTTTATCTTTTGGGGGAAGCATTGATATGATATAGGCTATGTGATGATACATGTTCTTGGAACTGGAATCGATTGCAATTGGAATTTCACCAAAAAATTATCCTATGCATCTTGTTTATCGTGATCGTAATTTTATCTATATTTTTTGGCCTCGTGAAGGAGAAAGTATCGCTCTAGCTTTGGGGAGGCTGAAGTCAATATTATATTCATGCTCCAATCATGAGCTCTCGAGAGAAATTAATATTCAGAATTTTTATGCCCGGCTTTCTCATAATGATAAAACCATACTCGATACTTCTTGTTCTCGTTCTTTTATGAAGAAGACTATTGAATTTAGGTGGGATCTTTTGGAAAGAATTAAGTGCAACTCTGAAGATTGGGAAATCGATGAAGGTAAAGAATTAGGTATAAAACTTGAGTTTGATTGTGTTAAACCTTTTACGAATACCGATGCTTTCAATGATTTTAGCACTAAATATGGACTTGACCCTGAGATATTAGCCTCCTTTTGTGAAACATTTGCTACTCATGTTGATCTCCATAAAGAGAAATGGTTTAAATATCATCCACCTATTAAATAAAAAGTTGAAGAACCAATTAAAGTTGAGGATGAAACTATCATTTACAATGTTGATCTAGTTGTGCCTACTCCATATATTGAGAAACCACCTTTCCCTATTAGGATAAAGGAACATGCTAAAGCTTCAACCGTGGTTCACAAAAGTTATGTTAGAACAATCAAACCTTCTGAGCAAATCAAGGTAGAACCTAGTATTGCTATGATTAAAGATCTCTTCATCGATAATATTGTTGGGCATGTTATTTATTTCTGTGATGAACCTCCTAGAATTGCCAAACGTGATATTAAAGATAAAAATAGACCAGTTGTTGGCATGTGTGTCGTCTTGGTGAAAATAGGAGATCATTATTATCATTGTTTATGTGATATGGGTGCTAGTGTTAGTGATATTCATTTTACCTTATATCAAGAAATTATGCATGAGATAGCACCCACTAAAATAGAATACATAGATGTTACTATTGAACTTGCTAATAGAGACACCATCACACCACTTCGGATTGTTAGAGATGTTGAAGTCTTGTTTGGAAAAGTAAAATACCCTACTGATTTTCTAGTACTTGGCTCACCACAAGATGATTTTTGTCACATATAATTTGATAGACCCTTCACGAACACTGTCAATGCTCAAATAGATTGCAAAAAGGAAACTGTTAGTGTTAATTTTGCTGGTATGTCTCATTAGTTTCATTTCTTCAAGTTTAGTTAGCAACCCCATGATAAAGTAATGCCTAGTAAATATGAAGTAATTGGTCTTGCTTCTATTGCCATTCCTCCTACTGATCCATAATAACAATATTTGCTAGACCATAAAAATGATATACATATGCGTAAAAGAAATGAAATAAATAAAACATTCTTTGAGCAAAAGCCTATCCTCAAACACAACTTGCCTATTGAAGCTCTAGGAGGTCCTCCTTCACCCAAGGGTGATCGTGTGTTTGAATTAAAGCAATTACCTAACGCTTTGAAATATGTTTATCTTGATGAAAAGAAGATATATCATGTTATTATCAATGCTAACCTTACAGAGCATGAAAAAGAAAGATTGTTAAAAATTTTAAGGAAGCACTCAGCTGCTATTGGGTATACTCTTAATTATCTTAATGGCATTAGACCCACTCTCTGTCAACACAAGATTAATATGGAACCAGATTCTAAAGCCGTTGTTGATCACCTACGAAGACTAAATCCCAAATGAAAGAAGTGGTAATAAATGAAATATTAAACCTTCTAGAAGCAGGTATAATTTATCACATAGATGAAAGTAGATTGTTAAGTCCCGTTCATTGTGTTCCTAAGAAAGGAGGTATTACTATTGCTCCAACTGATAAAAATGACCTCATTCCACAAAGAATTGTGACTAGCTATAGAATGGTATTTGATTTTAGAAAATTAAACAAAGCTACTAGAAAAGATCATTGTCGTTTACCTTTCATATACCAAATGCTAGAAAGATTATCGAAGCACACACATTTTTGCTTTCTAGATGGTTATTCCGGTTTGTCTTAAATACCTGTGCCACAACCTAATCAAGACAAAACCACCTTTACTTGTCCTTTTGGAACCTATGCTTATAGATGTATGCCTTTTGGATTATGAAATGCACCTGCTACCTTTCAAAGATGTATGACTCCTATATTATCTCATTTTTGTGAAAAGATTGTTGAGGTTTTCATCGTTGATTTTTCCATTTATGGAACTTCTTTTTATGATTTCCTAAGCAACATTGATCAAGTTTTGTAGATATGTGAGCAAACTAACCTTGTATATAACTGGGAGAAGTGCCACTTTATGCTAAATGAAGGTATCGTCTTGGGTCATAAAATTTTCGAACAAGATAAGGATAAAGTTGATGCAGCTGAGAAGATGTCATGTCCTAAAGATATTAAAGGTATCCGTAGTTTCCTTGGTCATGTCATTTTCTATTGTAGGTTTAATAAAGACTTCTCCAAAATTTCTAGATCTCTTACCAATTTATTACAAAAGGATGTTCCTTTCGTTTTTATGATGATTGTGTGGGAGCCTTTGAAACACTTAAGAAAGCCTTAACTTCTGCACCTATTGTTCAACCATCTTATTGGAACTTGCCTTTTAAAATTATGTATGATGCTACTGATTATGCTATTGGTGCTATTCTTGGACAAAGAGTTGATAAGAAATTAAAATTTATCCATTATGCTAGTAAAACTCTAGACAGTGCCCAGAGAAATTATGCTACCACTGAAAAATAATTCTTAGCAGTTGTATTTGCTTGCGATAAATTCATATCTTACATTGTTGATTCCAAAGTAATTGTTCACAATGATCATGTTGTTATTAAATATTTTATGGAAAATAAAGATGATAAGCCTTGACTTATTAGGTGCGTTCTTTTGCTACAAGAATTTGATTTGCATATCATTGATTGGAAAGGAGCTAAGAACCCCGTAGCTGACAACTTGTCTAGGTTAGAAAGTGTTCTTGATGACCCACTACCTATCCATGATAGCCTCCCTGATGAACAACTAGATGTGTTTAATGTTTCTCATAACACACCCTGGTTTGCTGATTATGGTAATTACATTGTTGCTAAATACATACTACCTAGTTTCACCTATCACCAAAAGAAAACATTCTTCTTTGATTAAAGATATTACTTTTGGGATGACCTACATGTTTATAAAGAGGGAGTAGATGCTATTATTATATTTTGTATACCTGAGCATGAACAAGGTCAAATCCTTCAAAAGTGTCACTCCGAGGATTATGGAGGACACCATGCGGGAGACAAAACTGCACACAAGGTATTACAGTGTGGATTTTATTGGCCTACTCTTTTCAAAGATGCTCGTATGTTTGTCCTCTATTGTGATGAATGTCAAAGAATTGGTAAAATTAGTAGATTTCAATAAATGTCTATGAATTATTTACTTGTTATTGAACCATTTCATGTTTCTGGATTTGATTATATGGGACCTTTTCCTTTGTCTAATGGGTATACACATAATTTGGTTGTTGTTGATTATGTCACTAATTGGGTAGAAGCTATTCCAACGAGTAGTGCTAATCAGAACACCTCTATTAAAATGCTTAAGGAAGTTATTTTCCCACGTTTGGGAGTCCCTAGATACTTACACTACTGGAAATCAGTTTTTTGTCGTCTGCCATATCTTTCCGTCTGCTAGCTGATGGCAAAGAGTGTCTTTGCCGTCAGCTGCCACAAAGCAGACGGCACAGAACTGGCTGATGGCATAGAATGCCTTTGCCATCAGTCACATCTTTGCTGTCAGCTGCAGACGACAAAGAGTCACACAGCAGACAGCAAATATGTAGGGGGGGCACCTGACCGTGGGCACGTTAGGTCAAACTGGAGTCCCTTCTTTGTCGTCTGTCGGCAGACGACAAAGAGTCCGGAGGCAGACGTCAAAGAGTCTAGACTCTTTGCCGTCCGCCGGCAGACGACAAAGAGCTAACTCCGTGTGTAACGGCTCCACCCCTCCCCTCTCTCTCACCCACTGTGTAACGGCTCCACCCTGCCCCTCTCTCTCTCCCACTCCTCTCCCCGACGCCCACCGGCACCCCTGTCGCCCCCGGCGCCGCCCTGGTGCCTCACAGCCCCACCGCCCTCGTCGCCGCTCCGGTGCCCCCACAGCCCCCTGGCGCAGCTGCCCCACCTCTCCCCGACGCCCACCTGAGCCACCACTATCGCGCTGCCGCCCCTGGCGCCCCCGGCGACGCCCCGCCACCCCCAACACCCCCAGCCCCGCCACAGCCGCCCCTCCAGGTAAGCCCCCACACCCTCCCCCCCGCACGGGAAAGTTAATTTTTTATTGTTTGGTATTTAGTTTTTTGGAATTAGATTATAACTACCGGCATGATTTTTTATTCTTGTTGTAGTTGTTGTTCTTGTTATTGTAGTTGTTGTAGTTGTTGTTGTTATTGTAGTTGTTGTGGCATATATAGTTTAGTTGGTAGGTTAGTTAATTAGTAGTTTTAGTGGTAGTTTAGTTAGTTGGTAGATTTAGTTAGTTAATTAGTAGATTTAGTAGGTAGTTTAGTGGTAGATTTTGTTTTGTTAATTAGTGGTAGCTAGATTATTTTTTAGTTACTTAGTGGTAGATTCTGTTTTTGTTATTTTTTTGTTGTTTAGTGCTATATAGGTTTAGCGATAGGTTTAGTTAGCCTGGTTAGTTAGGTTAGTTATTTAGTTAGCTTAATAGAAAGAATAGGAAGAAGAAGAGGAGGAGGAGGAGGAGGAGAAGAGGAGGAGGAGAAGAAGAAGAAGAAGAATAAGAGGAGGAGGAGGAGGAGAAGACAAAAATAAGAAGGAGAAGAAGAAAGAAGAAGAAAAGAAGAAGAGAAGAAGAAGAGAAGAAGAGAAGAAGAATACCTTATCCTCCTTCTTCTTCTTCTTCTCCTCCTCCTTCTCCTTCTTCTTGATTTCTTCTTCTTCTCCTCCTCCTCCTCTTTCTTCTCCTCTTTCTTATTCTCCTTACCTTATTTTCCCCCAACAATGAGATAATTAGCCCATTTAGGTACAAAATAGCATAAAAACCTTGGTTAGCTCATGAATATTATATTCTTAACTTGTTTTCCTCTAAAATGACATAATTAGAATATTTGTGTTGATCGGGTGGATTTACATGTGATAGTTGTCTCGTCGCTGTGAGGTCTGCTATGCGAAGACCTCCCCGTGCGTTGTACGAGCTCCGCCCCTGCATTCGTGGGTCAGTACAATTTTCATCTCCTCCTCGCCCCTTCATTTACTGTGGCTCGGTTTCCGGATGAAACTTTCTAGATTTAGGTAATTAAATTAATTTATCAGTATGCGTGACCAGTATGCGTCTCCCGTTCGAAAGGGCGACATCTATAAATATGCATGTCTTTGCATATTTATAACCGCCATCCTTTCGAATTGTCCAAACTTATCCATGGACAGCCCGAGTATGTGTAGGTTGGGTTCGTTTTCCCGTATGCTGTGCTCTAGATCCGATGCAGAATTTCGTTAATGCCTCCCTGTTGTTCTCCGGATGCACATCCTCTCTGTTTATTGCGGAGACGTGTATCAGGAGAACAACGGGGAGGTGCTGCCGAAATTTTGCGTTGGATCCGGAGCAGAGCATGGGAAAATGAACTCAATCTACACATACTCGGGTGGGATTAGGACCTATCTTTACCTATTAACGTGTAGGTTGCCTGGACGTAATAAAAATGGCGAACCTGATTAACCGATGAATATAAATGCTGAATTATATATAAATATATTTCTTCTGTCTTTAGTAGCTAGGCAAGATGAGTGATCGTGCGTGGATGTATACCGGTCACCCTAGTCAGAAAGAGATGACGAAAGAATGGTTTCTAAAAACAAAGGAATTTGTGAAAGCCACATTCGCAAATGGCCAGGAAAGAAACTATTGCCCCTGTCCTGGAGGCGACAACTATAAAAAGACGACAGAGGCTGTAATGATTAAACACCTGCAGAGGAGGGGTTTTAAGCCTAATTATATGGTGTGGACATTTCATGGTGAGTCTATACAACGCACAAGAGCTGAGGTGGTCCGTCGTCGCACCGACGAGCATGGTACCGGGATCGAAGACATGGTGCAAGACTTTGATGATGCTCGGGATTCGGAAGATGAGATGGAGGAATCTGCAAAGGCCTTTTATGAAATGTTGGAGTCTTCAAAACTTCCTCTCCATGAGCACACTGAGCTCTGTCAGCTGGATGCAATTGCACAAGTAATGGCTCTGAAGGCTCAGTTCAACTTGGGAAGAGAATGCTACGACGCGATGATTGATGGTGGTTTCCATTTTATTCATGGTGCTTTTCGTAAGTGCTTTCTAGATATGATGTTAACCATAGAATTGATTCTCCCTATCATCCTCAGTCTAGTGGACAAGTAGAATTAACCAATAGAGAAATAAAATTAATATTGCAAAAGACTGTCAATAGGCCCCAAAAGAATTGGTCTAAGAAATTAGATGATGCATTGTGGGCCTACAAAACAACTTATAAAAACCTATGGGTATGTCTCCTTATAAAATGGTTTATGGAAAAAGCATGTCACTTACCTCTTGAGTTAGAACATAAAGCTTATTGGGCAATTAAAGAACTCAACTATGATTTCAAACTTGCTGGTGAAAAGAGGTTATTTGATATTAGCTCACTAGATGAATGGAGAACCCAAGCTTATGAAAATGCCAAACTATTCAAAGAAAAGTTTAGAAGATGGCATGACAAAAGAATCCAAAAGAGAGAATTCAAAGTTGGTGAATATGTTCTATTGTACAATTCTCGTCTTAGATTTTTTGCAAGAAAACTTCTTTCCAAATGGGAACGACCATTTATCATCGAATAAGTTTATCGGTATGGAGGTATTAAGATTAATAATCATGTAGGCACTAACCCAAAGGTGGTCAATGGACAGAGAATAAAGCACTATATTTTTGGTACACCTATTAATGTTGAAACAAATATTGTTCAAACACTGACACCGGAGGAACAATTAGAGGAGACCATCCAGAACACTCGAGAACAATTAAAAGGAAGTGGTATGTGATACGGTAAGTTAACCGACTCTGAAAATCCGCAAAAATATTTTCTATTAGTTTTGGAATGTTAGAAAAATTAGGAAATTGATAAATACAGAGGAAAGCAACCCAGGTGCTCACTAGGCACCAGGGTGAGCCACCCCCACAAGGCGCACCATGGTGGGTAGTGGGCCCTCGGGCACCTTCCTGCCTTCTTTTTCTTGTAGGACAAGTATTTCCCTGTATAAATACTTTATATATATCTCCCGTTGATTTTCCCTAGTACCACGAATAAATCCTATGCTCTTGTTTTTTCCTGTTGTTCTGCCAGAACTATCAAGCCAGTAATCATGTGTTCTCCCTCCTCCAACCGCATATAAGAGGATGCTTGGCTAATGAAGATGGAACTGAATAAGGATGCACCATTAGAAGCCACCAAGGAGAACAAGGGCAAGAAAGTTAAAGGGTGTCAAGATCGAGAAGAAGGGCATGCCATACCGGCAAAGGAAGAGGAGGAAGAAGATTACCTCCAACCCTACTATGAGCATCTCACCCCTACTAAAATCGAAGCCTTTAGTGCCTTCAAAACGGTTCGTGTTCAGAATAAATATCTTACTCGTGAAAATATTTTGTTAAAGGACCAAATCATCGGCCTCTGGAGCATTATTCAACGACTGGAGAACCTCTTGAGGCTACATTGTGATGCTTCTACACCACCAGCACCTTCATCTTCATCACCAAAGGAGACTTGAGTACACGGGTATGGGCACTCCCCTTGGCTTGTGACAGTCTTGGGGGAGGTGCCCCGGTATAGTATCACCATCACTCTTATTACCTTTATCCATCTTAGTTTGATCTTTAGTTATTTTTTGATTTAGTCAAATGAAATTTTAGTTCGATCCATCTTTTTGAGTGCTAGTTTCGTGATCTATCTATCTATCTATGTAATTGAGTGAGAGTTATATAATAAAGTTTAGTTTGAGCTTTTCTTCTTTACTTTATTACTACATTCAAAATAAAGGAAAATAATGAAAAATATCATATGCTAATCTTATAGTAAGTAGTGACATCTCATAAGGAAAAGTATAAGTGGTAAAATTTGTTGAAGGTTGATAAACATAGCATTGGTCGGTGATGCAACACATGAAACAATTAATAAGGGAAGAGATGATTTACATGCAAATACACTATCCTTGACATATTTTATGACTATAAGCCCCCATTAATTATAATATGCCAAAATAGTTGATGCTACACAAGGGAGACAACGTAATGATTTATGTTTTTTCACATTCACATAGAAGTTATATTATTATAGATCATCTAACATGTGGTGATTTCCCAATATACTTGCTAGAAAAAACTCCACACTAAGTAGAGATACTACTTTTGCATCCAAAATCTTAAATGCAAATACATGTTTAAGAGTCCACCATACCTACCTATGGATTGAGTAAGATTCTTCAAGTAAGTTGTCATCCGTGCACAAGGCAATAAAAATCGCTTCTAAACATGTTCGATCATTTAGTGTAAGGGAAATTAAGTGTTGTACGGACTTTTAATGGCGATAATAAAAGCAATAAAATGCATAATAAAGTCTTACATTATAAGGGGAAATATAACGTAACGTTCCTTTGCACTAAGAGTTTTGGCATACAACTAAAAAGTGCATGATAACCTCTGCTTCCCTCTGCGAAGGGCCTATCTTGTGTTTTTATGTATTTACTTTTATGCAAGAGTCAAAGTATTCTTCTCTACTCCTTTTTATTTTCCATTTTCCAAGCATCATGTGGTGGGAAAAGATCTAGGCATATATAATGTGGGTGGTCATGAGTTATTATTGTTGACGTCATCCTTGAGGTGAATACGTTGGGAGGCGACACTTTAAGCCCCTGTCTTTCTATGTGTCTAGTTGAAACCTTTTGCTCATATGTATGCGGTGAGTATTAGCAATCATAGAATAATAAATGATGGTTGAGTATGTAGACTTGCTTAAAATCTCCGATATGTGACCCCTCCTGAAGATGTGATGAAATGTGTTGCAAAGTTAACTAAAACCATAGTTTGTTAGTTTCAATAGAGTTTATGATTCATACTTCAATGTTCTGACAAATTGTTACCTGATGACCCACAAGTATAGGAGATCAATCGTAGTCCTTTCGATAAGTAAGAGTGTCGAACCCAACGAGGAGCAGAAGGCTCTGATAAATGGTTTTCATCAAGGTAATAACTACAAGCACTGAAAGTAACGGTAACAAGTGATGGTGTAGTGAGGTGAAACGTAGCAGGTGAAAAGTAACAAGTGACAAGTAGTAGCAACGGTGCAGCAAAGTGGCCCAATCCCTTTTGTAGAAAGGGACAAGCCTGAACAAAGTCTTATAAGAGGAAAAACGCTCTCGAGGACACACGGAAATTTTTGTCATGCTAGTTTCATCATGTTCATATGATTCGCGTTCGTTACTTTGATAGTTTGATATGTGGGTGGACCCAAGCTTGGGTACTGCCCTTACTTGGACAAGCATCCCACTAATGATTAACCCCTCTCGCAAGCATCCGCAACTACGAAAGAAGAATTAAGACAACGTCTAACCATAGCATTAAACTAGTGGATCCAAATCAGCCCCTTACGAAGCAACGCATAGACTGGGGTTTAAGCTTCTGTCACTCTAGCAACCCATCATCTACTTACTACTCCCCAATGCCTTCCACTAGGACCAAATAATGGTGAAGTGTTATGTAGTCGACGTTCACATAACACCACTAGAGGAAAAACAACATACAACATAGCAAATACCGAACGAATACCAAATTCACATGACTATGATTAGCATGACTTATCCCATGTCCTCAAGAACAAAAGTAACTACTCACAAAGCATAATCATAATCATGATCAGAGGTGTAATGAGTAGCATCAAGGATCTGTACATAAACTCTTCCACCAAGTAATCCAACTAGCATCAACTACAAAGAGTAATCAACACTACTAGCAACCTTACAAGTACCAATCGGAGTCGCGAGACGGAGATTGGTTACAAGTGATGAACTAGGGTTTGGAGATGAGATGGTGTTGATGAAGATGTTGATGGAGACGAGTCCCCTCCGATGAGAGGAGTGTTGGTGATGACGATGGCAACGATTTCCCCCTCCGGAAGGGAAGTTTTCCCAGCAGGATCGTCCTGCCGGAGCTCTAGATTGGTTCTGCTCAAGTTCCGCCTCGTGGAGGCGGAGAATCCATCAAAAAGCTCTGCCCTGATTTTTTTTCCGGATGAAACCCTTCATATAGAAGAAGAGGGGGGGCAGTGGGCCACCGGGGTGCCCACAAGCCCTGTTGCCGCGGCCAGGGGGCAGGCCGCGGCCACCAGGCTTGTGGGCCCCTGGCAGCTCCCCTCTGGCACTTCTTTCGCCGAGTATTTTTTATATATTCCCAACAAATTCCACGTTGATTTTTAGGGCATTTGAAGTTCCGCAGAATAGAGAACTCAAACTTGCTCCTTTTCCAGTCGAGAATTCCAGCTACCGGTATTCTCCCTCTTCAAATTACCTTGCAAAATAAGAGAGAAAAGGCATAAGTATGGTACCACAAAGTATAATAACAGTCCATAAAGCGATAAATATCAACATGAAAGCATGATGCAAAATGGACATATCAACTCCCCCAAGCTTAGACCTCGCTTGTCCTCAAGCGAAAACCAAGATCCATAAACATGTCCACATGTTTAGGGATGAAGGTGTCGATAAAACATAATACGGACATGAGGGCATCATGATCACACACAGAATAGCAATATATCACAAAGATTCTTATGGCAAAGTAACAATTCCTTCACGAAGCAAAGTATGAAACAAAAAAACTTACCGAGAAGTAGCCAACAATAGTCCATAGTCATTGAAGCAATTGCAATTTATCATAACATCAGAAAGAGCCAAGTAAGAACTTCTAAAGTAAATCCACATACTCAATCATCTCTTTTGTTTTCCACAATTGTTACAATTCACGTGGTACTGATGGTATCAAAGTTTCAGTTGGACACAGAGAAAGATAGGGGCTTATAATTTTGCCTCCCAACCATTTACCTCAAGGGTAAAGTCAACATAATAAAGCATAAGCACCCATCTCCAAATTGATATATGAATATAGATCTTTCCCTAGCATATGACGTTCACCAAGATGAAGACGGAATAGGGAATTGGTGTTGATCACCAAGACTTTCACAAGGACAAAAGTAAAGGTACAAGATAGTCCCTTTGCAGAGGGAAGCAGAGGTTGTCATGCACTTTTGAGGTTTGGATGCGTGTCCTCTTAGTGCGGAGGAACGTCACTTTATATTGCCTCTTGTGATAAAGAACTTTATTATGCAGTCTGTCGCTTTTATGTCTTCCTCATCACAGGTTCGTATAAAGCTTATTTTCCACACACTAAAAGATCATACATATTAGAGAGCAATTTTTATTGCTTGCACCGATGACAACTTACTTGAGGGATCTTATTCAATCCATAGGTAGGTATGGTGGACACTCATGGCAAAACTGGGTTGAAGGTTTATGGATGCACAAGTAGTATCTCTACTTGGTGCGGGAGTTTTGGCTAATATGAGGTGGAAGAAATCGTCACATGCTAAGGGATCTCTAATCATATAACATTGTTTAGAATCAAGCAAACACAATTCATTATGTTGTCTTCCTTGTCCAACATCTACTTCTAAGCATGTAATACTTTGGTGAGTGCTCACAATTGTAAAAAGTGTCTAAGATGATATATTTATATGTGAACCTCTCTTTCCTTATTACTTCTTATTAATTGCAACAATGACTGGGGTCTATGTTGGTCTATTCTCAACAAGTTTAAATCATCATACTTGTTATATGTGAAGCTATCACTTTCCATAAGATCATCTCATGATCTTTCATGTTATCGTTCTTTTCATACTTTTGATCACGGCACGAAACAAAGCCCTTGACTAAGATACTCTTATTTATATAGCTCGCAAGCTCGAATACATCGGGGGAGACACAAGGAAAAAGACTCAAACTAAACACTAAAGACTTATTCCACTAAGAGAAGACAGTAAACACTGAAAAGGAAAGAACTAAAACAAAGGTAAAAGCAAAAGATATAACGGTGATACGATACCAGTGCAACTCCCCCAAGCTTGGCACAAACCAAGGGAGTTGCCCATACCAATGCTTAGTTATCTTCCTTTGGTGGTGATGGTGGTGGAGTCTTTGCCTTTGATTCCAAGAGAGATATCAATCTTTGATTTATACCTTGGAGATCTGCGACATGATTCTCCAGCAAAACAACTTCACGAGAAAGGGAAATATTGTGAGCACGAGTTGTTTCACAAAACCTCAAGAGTTCAATCAAGGATGGAGACAGCACGTGGAGGAAAGGTTGGAGAAAATCCACTCCTTCAACGTCTTCAGTGTTGAACATAGGTTGAACTTCCTCCCTAGCTTGGGTTTTCTCCTTAGCTTTGTCCCTGGCTTCCGTGACTTCTACTATTTTCAGATCAGCATCTACTTCTTCATGAACTTGAGGGAGATTATTCTCCCCAACAGATTCCCGAGACATCTTTGCTCTAAATCTGCGGCAGACATAAGGCTCGAAACGAAAACAGACGAAAACTGCGCGATACGGAGATCAAAACCCTCGGGCGTATATATAATGATTTTTCTGGACCAGAAGGAGTGCTCCGCAAGAAAACGGAGTCCGGGAGGCACACGTGGTGCCCACAAGCCCTATCGCCGCGACCAGGTGGGAGGCTGTGGCGACCAAGCTTGTGGCCGCCTCGTGCGCTCTCCGGGCTGCTTTCTATTTTTCTATTTTTCCATAAATTCCAAAACGGAGAAAATTTCCTACTGGAAAAGTTTTTGGAGTCCATTTACTTATCGAAACACATACCTCTTCGTTTTTCAGAGTCTGAAACAGGCTGATAAACATCCCTTATGTACTCCTCTAGAGTTATGATATTGATGATATTGCTCTCAACATTTATGGCAGTACTAGAGATATAATGCTTGATTCTTTGCCCATTTACCACTCTAGGAAAATTACCTTCCGTGTTATTGATTTTGATGGCACCGGAACGATATACTTCCTCGACAACGTAGGGACCTTCCCATTTAGAGAGAAGTTTGCGTGCGAAGAATCTTAAGCGAGAATTGTATAGCAGGACATAATCACCTACATTGAACTCATGTTTTTATATTCCTTTATCGTGCCATCTCTTAACCTTTTACTTGAACAACTTGGCATTCTCATATGCCTGGGCCCTCCATTCATCTAATGAGCTGATATCAAACAACCGCTTCTCACCGGCAAGTTTGAAATCAAAGTTGACCTCTTTGATTGCCCAATAAGTTTTGTGTTCTAGCTCAAGAGGTAAATGACAGGCCTTACCGTAAACTATTTTATATGGTGACATGCCCATGGGATTCTTATAAGCAGTCCTATGAGACCATAGTGCATCGTCAAGTTTGCTAGATCAATTCTTTCGAGATCTACTGATAGTCGTCTGTAAGATCAATTTGATCTCCCTATTACTCAACTCCACTTGACCACTAGACTAAGGATGATAAGGAGATGCAACTCTATGGTTGACATCATACTTAGGAGCATCTTGCGGAAAACACCATGAATGAAGTGTGAACCGCCATTAGTCATCAGATATCTAGGGACTCCAAATCTTGGGAAAATGACTTCTTTAAGCATCTTAATAGAGATGTGGTGATCAGCATTTCTAGTGGGGATAGCTTCTACCCACTTAGTGACGTAATCAACAGCAACTAAGATGTGAGTATACCGATTGGAACTCGGGAAGGGTCCCATATAATCAAAGCCCCAGACATCAAATGGTTCAAGGACAAGTGAATAGTTCATAGGCATTTCCTGACATTTACTGATGTTCCCTATTCTTTGGCATTCGTCACAAGACAAGACAAACTTACGGGCATCCTTGAAGAGAGTGGGCCAATAGAAACCTGATTGCAATACCTTATGAGCAATTCTATCTCCAGCATGTTGTCCTTCGTAGGCTTTGGAATGACACTTCTGCAGGATCTGTTCCTGTTCATGTTCAGGCACACAACGTCTAATAACACCATCTACTCCTTCCTTATAAAGGTTAGGATCATCCCAAAAGTAGTGTCTCAAATCAAAGAAGCATTTCTTCTTTTGCTGGTAGGTGAAACTGGGTGGTATGTATTTGGCTACGATATAGTTTGCGTAATCAGCATACCACGATGCACTATGTGAAGTGCGGATGACATTCAATTGCTCATCGGGAAAGCTGTCATCAATAGATCGTGGGTCATCAAGGATATTCTCTAGGCTGGACAAGTTATCTGCTACAGGGTTATCAGCACCCTTTCGGTCAACAACGTGCAAATCAAATTCCTGTAGCAGGAGAACCCATCTAATTAGCCTAGGCTAAGCGTCCTTCTTCTCCATAAGGTACTTAATAGCAGCATGATCAGAGTGAATAATGACTTTGGAGTCAACTATATAAGATCTAAACTTTTCACATGCAAACACGACTACTAAAAATTCCTTCTTCGTAGTGGCGTAGTTTCTTTGGGCACTGTCTAGAGTTTTACTAGCGTAGTGAATGACATTCAACTTCTTGTCAACTCTTTGTCCTAGAAAAGCACCAACAGCATAATCACTAGCATCGCACATGATTTCAAAGGGCAAGTTCCAATCAGGTGGTTGAACAATAGGTGCGGTTATCAAGGCCTTCTTAAGTATTTCGAAAGCTTCCTCACAATCCTCATCTAAAACAAAAGGAACATCCTTCTGCAAGAGGTTGGTAAGAGGCCTAGAAATCTTAGAGAAGTCTTTAATGAACCTTCTATAGAAACCAGCATGACCTAGGAAACTTCGTATACCTCTGATATCTGTGGGGCAAGGCATTTTCTCAATTGCGTCAACCTTAGCCTTATCAACTTCAATGCCTTTCTCAGAGATTTTGTGTCCTAATACGATGCCTTCATTAACCATGAAGTGGCACTTCTCCCAGTTCAAGACGAGGTTGGTATCTTTGCATCACTGTAAGACTCGATCAAGGTTGCTGAGGCGGTCGTCAAAGGAAGAACCATAAACGGAGAAATCATCCATGAAAACTACAACAATCTTTTCACAGAAGTCAGAGAATATAGCCATCATACATCTTTGAAAGGTGGCAGGTGCATTGCATAAGCCAAAAGGCATACGTCTATAAGCAAAGGTACCGAAGGGGCAGGTGAAAGTGGTTTTCTCCTGATCAGATTGTGCAATAGGTATTTGCGAGAAACCTGAATAACCATCTAGAAAGCAGAAGGGTGTGTGTTTATATAGCCTTTCTAGCATTTGGTCGATAAATGGCAAAGGATAATGGTCTTTCCTGGTTGCCTTCTTCAGTTTCCGGAAGTCTATCACCTTCCTATAGCCAGTAATAATCCTCTGTGGGATTAGTTCAGTCTTATCATTAGGAATGACGGTGATACATCCCTTCTTAGGTACGCAATGTAACGGACTTACCCAATCACTATGAGCAACAGGATAAATGATTCCTGCTTCCAGAAGCTTTAATATTTCTTTTCTCACGACCTCTTTCATCCTAGGATTTAACCTCCGTTGATGATCAGCAACTGGCTTAGAATCAGGATAGGTTTTAATCTTGTGCTGACATAGAGTGGGACTAATACCCTTAAGATCATCAAGAGTATATCCAATAGCAGCACGGTGCTTCCTCAAAGTTTTTAATAACTTCTTCTCTTCGTGATTCGAGAGGTGAGCACTAATTATAACAGGATATATCTCCTTCTCATCAAGATAGGCATACTTAAGTGTATCTGGTAACTGTTTTAGCTCGAACACAGGATCACCCTTTGGTGGGGGAGGATCCCCAAGAAGTTCAACGGGCGGATTATTCTTAATAATAGGATATTGTTCTAAAACAATTTTATCTATCTCATCTCTTTCATCCATATGCATATCATTTTCATGCTCAAGGAGATATTGCTCTAAAGGATCCGTAGGAGGCACGGCAATAGAGGCAAGAGCAATGATTTCATCCCTACCAGAAGACTCTTTTTCATGGGGTTGTCTTCCAAACTTAGAGAAGTTAAATTCATGAGACACACCCTCGAAACTAACAGTGACAGTCTGTTTAACGCAATCAATGTGTCCATTGACAGTGTTGAGAAAGGGTCTACCAAATATGACGGGACAAAAGCTATCTTGTGCAGTAGCAAGGACGAGGAAATCAGTAGGATACTTCGTCTTACCACACAGGACTTCTACGTCTCTCACAATTCCCACAGGGCAAATAGTGTCTCTATTAGCTAAAGTAATAGTGACATCAATGGGTTCTAACTCAGCAGGTGCAATATCATCTTGGATTTCATCATAAAGGGACCGGGGTATTGCACTAACACTAGCACCCATATCACATAAACCATGATAACAGTGATCTCCTATCTTGACAGAAACAACGGGCAGGCTAACTATAGGTCCGTATTTGTCTTTCGCGTGAGGTTTAGCAATTCTAGCAGAGTCCTCACAGAATTTGATAACATGCCCATCTATGTCTTCTGCTAAGAGATCTTTGATAATAGCAACACTAGGTTCAACTCTAATTTCCTCAGGGGGTGCAAGTGGTCTAATGTAACCCCTACGTATCACAGTTGGAGCTTTAGAATAAACCTTTTTCCTAGCAGGGTAAGGTGGTTTCTCAGTGTAGGCACAAGGAACAATAGGATCATTATAGGCAATGACTTTCTCTTCAACTAGATTGGGTTTAACTATGTTGACTTCTACGGGAGGATGATACTTAAACCACTTCTCTTTGAGAAGATCAACATGAGCAGCAAAATATTCACATAGAGAAGCTACTATCTCACAGTCAAGTCCATACTTAGCGCTAAAATCTCTAGAAGTGTTTGTTTCAACAAAAGATTTAACACAATCAAACTGGAAATTCATACCTGAATCCTTACCTTCTTCAAGCTCCCAATCTTCAAAGTTACGTTTGATTCTTTCCAATAATTTCCACTTGTGGTCAGCATCCTTCTTCATAAAAGAACCGGTACAATAAGTGTCAAGCATGGTACGATCTTCATGAGAAAGCCGAGCATAAAAATTTTGAGTGATAATTTCTGTCGAGAGCTCATGATTGGGGCATGAATATAGCATTGATTTAAGCCTCCCCCAAGCTTGAGCTATGCTTTCCCTATCACGAGGCCAAAAGTTATAAATATAATTCCGATCACGATGTGCATAGGATAAAACTTTTGATGAAATTCCAATTTCAACCGATTGTAGTCCCATGATCCAGTATCATCACATAGCCTATACCATGTCAACGCCTTATCCTTCAAAGATGAAGGAAAGACTTTCTTCTTTACCTCATCCTCGGGAAAACCTGCAAGCTTAAATAAACCACAAACTTCATCTACATAGATTAGATGCAAGTCTGGATGTGATGATCCATCTCCTTTAAAAGGATTAGCCAGCAGTTTCTCAAGCATACCCGAAGGAATTTCATAAAAGATATTTTCAGTAGGTACCTTAGGTTGAGAAGAAACTCCTCGTGCTTCCGTTCATGGTGAAGATACCCTGAAAAAATTCCTCAAAGGAACAGTTTCCATAGTGACAAGTGACAATAAATTTCAGCACAGTATATAAATGTTTCCTTACCAAATTCCACTTACCAAAGGCGCTTCACTCCCCGGTAACGGCGCCAGAAAAGAGTCTTGATGACCCACAAGTATAGGGGATCAATCGTAGTCCTTTCGATAAGTAAGAGTGTCGAACCCAACGAGGAGCAGAAGGCTCTGATAAATGGTTTTCATCAAGGTAATAACTACAAGCACTGAAAGTAACGGTAACAAGTGATGGTGTAGTGAGGTGAAACGTAGCAGGTGAAAAGTAACAAGTGACAAGTAGTAGCAATGGTGCAGCAAAGTGGCCCAATCCCTTTTGTAGAAAGGGACAAGCCTGAACAAAGTCTTATAAGAGGAAAAACGCTCCCGAGGACACACGGAAATTTTTGTCATGCTAGTTTCATCATGTTCATATGATTCGCGTTCGTTACTTTGATAGTTTGATATGTGGGTGGACCGAAGCTTGGGTACTGCCCTTACTTGGACAAGCATCCCACTAATGATTAACCCCTCTCGCAAGCATCCGCAACTACGAAAGAAGAATTAAGACAACGTCTAACCATAGCATTAAACTAGTGGATCCAAATCAGCCCCTTACGAAGCAACGCATAGACTGGGGTTTAAGCTTCTGTCACTCTAGCAACCCATCATCTACTTAATACTCCCCAATGCCTTCCACTAGGACCAAATAATGGTGAAGTGTTATGTAGTCGACGTTCACATAACACCACTAGAGGAAAAACAACATACAACATAGCAAATACCGAACGAATACCAAATTCACATGACTATGATTAGCATGACTTATCCCATGTCCTCAAGAACAAAAGTAACTACTCACAAAGCATAATCATAATCATGATCAGAGGTGTAATGAGTAGCATCAAGGATCTGTACATAAACTCTTCCACCAAGTAATCCAACTAGCATCAACTACAAAGAGTAATCAACACTACTAGCAACCTTACAAGTACCAATCGGAGTCGCGAGACGGAGATTGGTTACAAGTGATGAACTAGGGTTTGGAGATGAGATGGTGTTGATGAAGATGTTGATGGAGATGAGTCCCCTCCGATGAGAGGAGTGTTCGTGATGACGATGGCGACGATTTCCCCCTCTGGGAGGGAAGTTTCCCCGGCAGGATCGTCCTGCCGGAGCTCTAGATTGGTTCTGCTCAAGTTCCGCCTCGTGGAGGCGGAGAATCCATCAAAAAGCTCTGCCCTGATTTTTTTTCCGGATGAAACCCTTCATATAGAAGAAGAGGGGGGGCAGTGGGCCACCGGGGTGCGCACAAGCCCTGTTGCCGCGGCCAGGGGGGCAGGCCGCGGCCACCAGGCTTGTGGGCCCCTGGCAGCTCCCCTCTAGCACTTCTTTCGCCGAGTATTTTTTATATATTCCCAAAACATTCCACGTTGATTTTTAGGGCATTTGGAGTTGCGCAGAATAGAGGACTCAAACTTGCTCCTTTTCCAGTCCAGAATTCCAGCTGCCGGTATTCTACCTCTTCAAATAAACCTTGCAAAATAAGAGAGAAAAGGCATAAGTATGGTACCAAAAAGTATAATAACAGTCCATAAAAAGATAAATATCAACATGAAAGCATGATGCAAAATGGACGTATCATTACCTGTTTATGAGAAGTTTTTATGATGAAATTTATATGATGAAAATTCTATGATGAAGTATTTTATAAAGTTTTATTTGTTGTTATAATAATGAGCATGATGCTACTATGTCTGTATTTTGTTTTTATCGACACCTCTCTCTCAAAGCATGTGGTCATGATTTTCTTTATGGGCTTTTGCTTGAGGACAAGTGAGGTCTAAGCTTGGGGGAGATGATACGTCCTTTTTGCATCATGTTTTGCTACTATTATTTATAGTGTTTTCTGCATTATAGCACTTTATGGAATAATTCTAATGCCTTTTCTCTCATAATATGCAAGGTTTACACCATGAGGGAGAATGCTGGTAGATGGAATTCTGGACCTGAAAAAGCTACATCAGAGATACCTCTTCTCCACACCTCCCAATGGGCTAAAACTTCATGAGAATTTTTTAAGGAATAAATAAGGAATATTGGAGGAAACAAGTGCCAGGGGGCTGCCAGGTGGCCACTAGGCACCAGGGCACGCCAGCCCCCCCTAGCATGGCCTGGTGGGTAGTGGGCCACCCAGCCCACTTCTTGCGACTATCTTCTCGTATATATTCACTCTTAACCTGGAAAAAATCAGGGGAGTACTTTCAGGATGGAGCGCCACCGTCATGAAGCGGAACCTGTGCAGGAGCACTTTGTCCCTCCAGCGGAGCGATTCCGTCGGAGGAACTTCCCTCCCGGAGAGGAAATCGAGGCCATCGTCATCACCAACAACCCTCTCATCATGGGGAGGCCAATCTTCATCAATGTCTTCTACATCACCATCTCCTCTCAAAACCCTAGTTCATATGTTGTGCTCAAACTTGTACCGGAACCTCGGATTGGTAGCTCGGGGTGACTAGTAGTGCTGATTACATCTTGTAGTTGATGCTTCATGGTTTATTTGGTGGAAGATCATATGTTCAGATCCAATATGCTATTTAATACCTCTCTGATCATGAGCATGTTCATCACTTGTGATTAGTTACTTTTCTTCTTGAGGCCACGGGAAAAGTCATGTTGCAAGTAGTCATGTGAAGTTGACATTCCTACCATATTTTGATGATATGAATGTTGTGATTCCCTTAGTGTTGTTATGTGAACGTCGACTACATAACCTTTCACCATCTTTGGCCCTATGGGAATGCATTGTCGAGTAGTTATTATATGGTGGGTTGAGACAGTGACAGAAACTTAAACCTCAGTTTATGTGCTATGTCGCAAGGGGCTGATTTGGATCCCTATATTTAATGCTATGGTTAGAATTTATTCTTAATACTTTTCTCGTAGTTGCGGATGGTTGAGGGACGGTTAATCATAAGTGGGAGGATTGTTCAAGTAATAATAACACCCATGCACGGTCCACCCACATATCAAATTATCAAAGTACCGAACACGAATTAACCCGACATGACGAAAGTGACTAGATGAAATTCCAGTGTGCCCTCAAGAACGCTTTGCCTATTATAAGAAACTGTTCTGGTCTGTCCTTTGCCACAAAAGGATTGGGCTACCTTTCTACACCTATTGTTACTATTGCTACTCGTTACTTTTTATAATTATCTTGCTATCGAACAACTTGTTACCGCTATTTTAGTGCTTGCAGAAATTACCTTGCTGAAAACCACTTGTCATTTCCTTCTGTTCCTCGTTGGGTTAGACACTCTGACTTATATAACGGACTACGATTGATCCCCTATACTTGTGGGTCATGAACCTTCTTCGTAAAAAGAGTGGGATGAATTTTCCCAATTTCATACCCAAGATCTTGCGACATCTTGGTAAGGTGCTCATACCACGCACGTGGGGCATGTTTAAGGCCATAGAGTGCCTTATCGATAAAGTATACACGATTGGGGAACTTGGGATCCTCGAACCACGGGGGTTGCTTGACATATACCAACTCCTTAATAGGACCATTAAGAAATGCACTCTTCACATCCATTTTCATATAATTTGTAATTATGATGAGATGCATATGCAAGGAACATGCAAGTAGATTCAAGGCGAGCCATAGGAGCAAAGTTTTCACCGTAGTTGATACCCTCGGCTTGGGAGTAGCCTTGTGGTACCAATCTTGCCTTGTTGCAGATGATGACACCTTTTGCACCTTGCTCGTTCTTAAAGATCCATTTGGTTCTAATGACATTGTGGTTCTCATTTGGTCTTGGTACCAACCGCCATTGTTTGATCCACTCGAAATTGTTGAGTTCATCATGCATGGCTTCAAGACACTCCATGTCCTCAAGCGCCTCATGTACCTTTAGGGGTTAAATGCAAGAAACAAACGCATGATATGCACAAAAGTTTGTTAATTAACAACGAGTGGTTACCCCTGTCTTCAAGGTGTCGTAGACATTCTCCAAAACATGTTGTTCATGCTTAAGCTTGGCAGCAATCTTGGTGGTTCATCTTTATAGAATCTCCTCCACAGAAAGTTGACGTGGAACATTTTTGTGACCTCGAACGCCATCATGAGCTTGCTCTTGATCTTAAGATTGCTCTTGATCTTGAGCTTGCTCTTAATATTGAGCTTGCTATTGATCTTGAGCTTGCTTGGAGGTGTTAGATTGATCTTGGACATCACTTAATGAACCATCGTCATGAGTTTGATCTTGTCCTTGATCTTGATCGCAAGGTTGAGGGCCTTCACTTTGTTCTTCGCAAGCGTGTGGGTCTGACACATCCATTTAACATCATGAATTATTATTGACATTTGTGTTCTTCTTGTCTATTATTCCCTATTATCATAAAATTCTTATGCCTTTTCTCTCTGAATATGAAAGGTACATCACAAAGAGGGAAATATGTGGAAACTAGAATTCTAGACCGAAAACCGAAATAAAGGCAGAAAAATGAACATGCTCCAAATGACCTGAAATTTCCCGGAGAATTTTTCTGGAATATATAAGAATTATTGGGACAAAGGTATGCTAAAGGGGGGCACATGTTGGACCCAAGGTAAAAGGGCGCGACCACCCCCCTAGTCGCTCCCTCATGCCAAGGGGGGCTGCTGGCCCGCTAACGCCCATGTTCTCCTATATGGTGTGTTTTGAAAAATCAAAAGAAACCTTTCGGGGCGAAGCACCATCGTCTTGATGTAGAAACCTGGGTATATGCGCTTTCGCTCTGCACCAAAGAGATTCTATCGGGGAAACTTTCCTCCGGGAGGGGAAAATCAAAGCCATCGTCATCACCAACACTTCATCCTTCATGGGATGACTCTTCATCAAAATCTTCACCAGCACCATCTCATCTCCAACCCTAGTTCATCTCTTGTATTCAATCTTTGTCTCAAAACCTCAGATTGGTACATGTAAGTTACTAGTTGTGTTCATTACATCTTGTAGTTGATGCTTGTTGGATTACTTGGTGGAAGAAATTATGTTCAGATCCTTAATTATTATTATTACACCTCTGATCTTGAACATATTGATGAGGTGCGAGTAGTAACTATTGTTCCCGAGGACATGGAAGAAGTCTTTTTATAAGTAATCATGTAAACTTGTATTCGTTTGATATTTTGATGATATATATGTTGTTACTTCTCTTAGTGGTGTCATGTGAATGTCGACTACATGACACTTCACCATATTATGGGTCTAAGGTAAGTCATTGTGGAGTAAAAAGTAGATGATGAGTTGCTAGAGCGACAGAAGCTTAAACCCTGGTTTATATGTTGCTTCATGAGCGGCTGATTTGGACCCATACGTTTAATGCTATGGTTAAATTTATCTTAGTTCTTCTTTCGTAGTTGCGGATGCTTGCGAGAGAGGGTAATCATAAGTTGGTTGTTTGTTCAAGTAAGAACGACACCTTAGCACTGGTCCACCCACATATCAAATTATAAAGTACTGAACGTGAATCAAATCAATATGATGAACATGACTAAACAAAAATTCACATGTGTCCTCTGGAGCATTTGCTTTATATAAGAGTACTTTCAGGCGTATCCTTTGATACAAAAATGATTGGGCTACCTTGTTGCACCTTTGATACCATTTTTACTTGTCACTTGTTACAAATTATCTTGCTACAAAACTATCTATCATTGTTACTTATAGCACTCGCAGAGAATACCTTGCTAAAATCCGCTTATCATTTCCTTCTGCTCCTTGTTGGGTGGGACACTCTTACTTATCGAAAGGACCATGATTATTCCTCAACCTACTGAACCTACTGGAAATATTTGTTATGAGATTCCTTTGGGTATGGTAGAGAAATTGTTGGCTAATCCTTATAAAGATTCAACTCATCTTGATTACCATTTGATATGTGTCGACGAGATTTGTGGACTGTTTAAGCTTTCAGGTCTACCCGAAGAAAAAGTTAAGAAGAAATTTTCCCCTTTATCTTTGTAGGGAAAATAATTAATGTGGTATACGCTATTGCATGATATTGGATCATGGGACTTGAATCGCTTGAAGAGGGGATTTCATCAGAAGTTTTATCCTATGCATCTAATTCATCATGATCGGAATTTTATTTATAATTGCTGGCCTCGTGAAGGAGAAAGTATCGCTCAATGTTGGGGGAGGCTTAAATCTATGATGCACACTTTCCCCAACCATGAGCTCTCAAGAGAACTGATTATACAAAAAAAATATGGTCGGCTTTCTCATGATGATTAACCATTACTCGACTATTGTGATATTGGTTCTTATATGAAGTAGACTATGGCATTCCGATGGGATCTTCTGGAAAAATTTAAATGCAACTCTTAAGATTGGGAACTCGACAAAGGTAAAGAGTCTGGTATAAAGCTTAATTTTGGTTACGTTAAATATTGTATGGAAACTGCTTATTTCCATTAGTATAGCAATAAATATGGTTTGACTGTGAGATAAGCTACTTTCTGTGAATCTTTTGCTACCTATGTTAATTTTCCCAAGGTGAAGTGGTTTAAATATCATCCTCCCATTGAAAAATTACCTCAGGAACCTGTTAAAATTAAGGAAGAAATAATTGTTAACCATATTGATCCAATTGTTCCTACTTCTTACATTAAGAAACCTCCTTTTCCAGTTAGGATTAGGGAACATGCTAAGGCTATAATTGTGGTTAATAAAAGTTATGTTAGGACACCTAAATCTTATGAACAAATAAATGTTGAGTTTAATGTGTGTATAGTTAAAGATCTCCTAGTTGATAATATTGATGGGCAGGTTATTTACCTGTGTGATGATGAAAGCACAATTTCTTCCTAGGGTGGTTTTGATAATTGATCACAACATATGCATCATTGGAGTAATGTGTTTTCCATGTGTATTTCACAAAAATTCAAAAGATGCTATGGCTTAAGGTTTATGTGGAGATACCCCTGGATGCAAGAAAGGAATAATATTGGCTCAAGCTTCAAGCTAGAAGACTCTTCATTTTATATTTGCGAGAGATCACTTTTGAGTCCATAAGAAAGCCAATACTATTAAAAGGGGGTGAGGTAGTAAAATGAACTGATTCCTCAAATGCTCAAATTTAGCCACCAAAACACAAATTCGGTGTCACAAACATTGCTTCTTCGGACCCACCGAGTTTGAACCTCTGACAAAACCCTAGCCATTCCCACCAAATCGGTGCAACCGAAACTGCATTGGTGCTACCAAGTTCAGTGTGACAAACATTCTATTGCCAAGATACACAAAATCCAAATTTCCGAATTTGAGAATCCTTGCCACCGAGTTTGGCCATCTGACCGTTAGTCACCTTTTCGGTGCCACCGAGTTCTATATACCGGTCTCACCAAGATTCAGAAGTTCACACTTTTAGTCCTAGCCGGTACCACCGAGTTGTCCACTTCGGTGTCATCGAGTTTGCATTTTTGTGTGTAACGGTTGGATTTTGGCTACTGCCTATAAATACCCCTTCACCCACCTCTCATTCATGGGAGAAGCACTCAGAACACACACTGCATTTCCAGATCCATTTTCTAAGAGAGAACCACCTACTCATGTGTTGAGACCAAGATATTCCAATCCAATCATTTGAAACTTGATCTCTAGCCTCCCCAAACTACTTTCTACCAAATCAACCTCTCCTACCCATGCATATTCTGTGAGAGAGTGATTTGTGTTGAGGAGGCTATCTTTAGAAGCACAAGAGCAAGGAGTTCATTGATCTACCCCATCTATTATCTTTTGGAGGGTGGTGCCTCCTAGATTGGTTATGTGTCTCTTGGGAGCCTCCTACTTCGTGTTGTGGAGTTGAACCAAGATGTTTGTCAGGGCAGATCACTTACTTCGTGAAGATCTACCGTGAGTGAGGCTAGTCCTGTGTGGACGGAAGACGTGGTGGAATAGACAAGGCCGCTTCTTTGTGAACCCTTCATAGGTGGAGCCTTCTGTGGACTCTCGCAGTCGTTACCCTCCGTGGGTTCAAGTCTACAATAACATGGATGTACGATAGCGCCACCTATCGGAACCATGCCAAAAATCGTCGTGTCAACCTCATGTGTATGAGCTCCCTACCTTACTCCTCTAATTTACACTTGCATGTTTTGCTTTTTTTCTTCTATACTATTATAACTGCATGTGTAGGGTGTACTTGACTTGTTATAACAGTCGTAGCTGCCTCTCAAGTAAAATTGGGAAAAGGCAAAAATATTATCTTGTCAAGTGGTCTAATCACCCCCCCCCCTCTAGACATACTTTCGATCCTACATATGAAGGAGCTAGAATTGCAAAACCTGTAAGATACTGCAACTTAATGCTCAAGCCTGCGGTATCATCTTCAACTGCCTTTGCCGTGAAAAATTCAACAAAATCAGTCGTCTTGAGAATGCAAAATAAATTTGGGATACTTTGGTGTATATGCACGAAGGTACCGAGTGTGTCAGAGAATCTAAGTTGGATGTGCTTCAAAGTCAGCTTGACAATTTCAAGATGAAGGATCGTCATCGCTGAAATGTACTCTAGGCTAGCTCTCATCACCAATGAGATTGCCGGCTTAGGAAGCGAAGAGATGACCGACAAATTCATCATCAAGAATATACTTAGAGCTCTTGATGGCAACTATGGTACAGTGTGCACATTGATCCAAATGATGCCAAATTACAAAGATCTCAAGCCAACTGGAGTCATTGGTAGGATTGTTGCCAATGAGATGTCACTCAAGGACAAAGATGAGCTGCACAACAAGTCAAGCGGTGCTTATAAAGCTTCATGCGATGCTCCCGCTACCTCAAAATACAATCTTGTCACTGATGAAGTGATAAGCCTCATGGTCAGAAAATTCAACAAGTTCTACAAGAGTAGAGGCAAAGATAGAAGCTCAAGTTCAAGACATGATGAGAAGCGTTCGTCTAGTCATAACCGAAATGGCTACAAGTGTGGGAAGCCCGGACACTACTCAAATGGGTGCTAGGCTCCCTACGAAAGAAGAGAAGAGTCACCTCAAAGGCGAAGCTCAAGAGATGAGTCACCTCGTAGAGAGAGAAGGAGTAGAGAAGATCACTATGAATGAAGACACTCACGGAGAGGCAAGGAATCGAAGAAAAAGGACAAATACACCAAGAGCAGTTCAAGAGAAAACATCAAGCTCATGTTGGTTAATGGGTCTCTGGCTTCGAGTCTGATCAGCACTCCGAGAGAGGCTATCATTCCAAATCCGAGTATAGTCAAGGTGAAGGTTTTGCCGGGATTGCGTTTGTTTCCACCAACTCCTACGACTTATTTGATTCATCAAATGAGGGAGTCGGTAACTGCTTCATGGCTAAAGGCCCCAAGGTATCACATCCTAAGTATATTAATTTCAATAGTGATGAGGATGACTTGTTAGGACAAGATGACTTGCTTCTATAAAAAGCTACTGAATGCACTGAAAATGAACTTGCTATTTATCATACTAGTCAAGAGAAATCGAATGATGATGATAAGAAAAAAATTGAACGACTAACTCAAGAATTAAAAACTCTTAAGTTAGCTCATGAGACTACTCTGTAAGATCATAGAGAGCTTGCAAGAACTCATGAGAAGCTACACTTCGAGAAGCTCAACTTGGAGCAAGAGCATGAGTTCTTAAAAGCAATCAATGATGATCTTCAGAAGAAGAGTTCTTTTTATCCAGCCAAACGATTACTCTTGACTAACTTTGTTCCACAAGTTAAACCTAGAAACACTAGTAGCAAAGGCAAGAAGATTTCTTCATCTAGTAACAACAATGCTAAAGCTAAATCAAATAATGTTGTTGCTACTACCTCTATTGATTCCACTAACGATTCTCTTAGCCAAGTTACACTAGAGCAAGAAAATGATCTATTGAAAGGGATTATAGAGAGAGGAGTCTTCAAGAGTCTTGCCGGAAGTAAGCAATTTGAGGAAAGTATGCGCAAGAAAGTAGGACATCAGAAGAAACAAGGTGTTGGCTACTTCAATGTCAACGGAGATGTTTGGGAAGAAGGTCCATATCCCAGTCCTAAGTTTGTTCCCCAAGAGGAGATGTCTACTCCTTTTGAAGGAACAAGCTCACAAGATGGCCTTCTAGCACAAGACCATAAAGGCAAGGGGAAGCTTCAAGATGACATTGACCTATTTGAAGAAGAACCCCAAGCTAAGGTCAAGTGGGTTCCCAAGGATACTACTAGATCTACCTCAGCAAGTGCTACCACAACTCCAAGGATTCCCATCAATCTGGTGTGGATTACCAAGAGGAAGAATTAGAAGTTCTTGAGGGGTGACTCTGTCAATCAAATTCACTCTTATTCATTTTGGCAAGAATTATATGCAATCAACCTCAACCATATACATTAGTTCAAGGAGGCACACATTCCCTCAAAGGTAAGCAAGGAACATGGTAATTAATGCATCTTTGGACATTATCCCATGTGTGCTTCACTCCATGTCCATAGATATTCTTGCATTGTTTCTTTTGCTTTGGAACTAACCCATGTAGGAGAGAAAATATGTAAACAACAAGGATTGCTCCCAACTCAAGATGATCTTCATCAACATTGAGCATCCACCACTACTTCACCTACTTGAAGTCTTCTACGACAAAACCCAGGGTTAGTTGATCCCTCTTAGTGGGTATATCATATCATGGGGGGGGGGGCTTTACTCTAATACTTGAGTATAAGCATCTCCTAAGGATATGAACACATTAATGCTTATGTAAAAGTGGTAACCCCACTTGTGCTTAACGATGAGTATGACGTATGATCAAGTATTCTTACTTAGCTCCTATGTCAATATACTCATATATAGATGACTTTGTCATCACCCAAGTGCTTGATAGCTGCTATGATGTGTGTGCATGTTCACCATGTTTTATTCATCATTCTTATTATGTGAGCATGTTGGTGTGCATGTGTTTTATCATTCGAGGACATCCAATTGTTGTTATTTGGCTTTTGATTTATCTTTTGCCAATTGGATGGACAAGAATGCTTAGGACCCCTCTCTAGCTATCTACGCTATCTCATCTCAAGTTCTATTCATGCTTCATCACAAAACTTGAACAAGCACTTGTCGATCCCTCTGTGTGAAGGTGCACTCGGAGTTTCGTATCGACAAAGGCTGCCTTCCAAAACCTCTTTGAAAAACTCGGTGTGACCAACTCCACAAACTCGGCGCCACCGATTTTTCGAAGTTGATAAGGTTTTCAATCTCGGTACCACTGAAATCGCCAACTCGGTTACACAAAGTTTCCCTGTCTACTGACAGTTGAGGAACTCGGTGACACCGATTTTTCCATCTCGGTGACACCGACACCGCACGGGTATATATATCTGCGGACCGAATCTTTTGACTTCACTTCGTCAAAACCGTTTTGTCCGCCAAACCCTCGCTGCCCCCGAGACCCCAGGGCATTGCCTTGTCTCGTTGAGTGTCGCCGCCTCTGGGATTCGATGCCGTCAACGCAATCTTCCCTCCCGTCGTCGCGGTAGCCGGACCGCCACCAAGTTAGGGTACGTATCCGGTTTCCTTTGTGTTCCCCTATCTGATTCTTAAACATTGGGAAAGTTTTTCTTCGAACCACCATGTGCAACCCTTCCTTCCACCAGATGAATCTTGTAGTGTAAAAGAAGTAGAAATTTTGGATCTGATGTGCCGCAGCATGCAACTCGGTGAGACCGAGTTTGTAAAATCGGTTCCACCGATTACTGTTTTAGGGTTCTTGAGAAG
The DNA here is from genome assembly GCF_904849725.1 of Hordeum vulgare subsp. vulgare. NCBI lineage: Eukaryota > Viridiplantae > Streptophyta > Magnoliopsida > Poales > Poaceae > Hordeum > Hordeum vulgare. The sequence continues at coordinate 367,965,483 of NC_058519.1, forward strand.
CAACTCAATGAGACCGAGCAGCTCTTTTCGATGCCACCGAAAAGGACTGCCAAGTATTTGTTAAGCGAGTAAGCCTTCTCGGTAAGTCCGAAAATGCCAACTCGGTGCCACCGATTTACATCCTGCGGAAGATCATACCATAAGTTTCAAACTCCAAATTTTCAAAAAAAAATCTGAATTTTGTGATGCTCATCCATTCTGTCTTTCCTATATCCACTTCATAGGTTCTCATGTTTGTTGCTGAGCTTGTTTGTCAGTATGTCAGGTTCAGATGACAGTCAGAACGATTTCAGAGTGCAGAGTGTCGAGATGGACTCAAGCACTAGTCCGGAGAACATTGCTTCACACGCAAGTTCTCCCAGTTCCCAAGGCTTGCCCAAGGAAGCCACTAGGCAAAGGAAGAAGCTAGTTTCTGATGAGGAAGACTCTGACTTTTTGCCAGGAGAAACTTCAGCCCCTCCTAAGGCTCCTACAAGGAAAGTTGTTAGGACGATATCTGCTAATCCTGTTGATCTGAGAGCAGCAAATTAGGCCAAGAAGGGCAAAGCAATTGCCAAGGAAGCACCTGCAAAGAAGGCTGGTGTGAAGAGGCCCAGGAAGATAACTATCCATCTTGTTGGCAGAAAGACTTCTATGTTTGAAGACCCAGAAGAAGATGAAGAAGAAGCTCCTCAGGAGATCCCAGTTCCTCCCAAGAAGAAGAAGTTGATGGCTGATGCAATGAAGTCTGCTCCTAAGCCTGCTGCTAAAGCAAAGAAGGTTGTAGCTTCGAGGAAGACCACCAAAGATATACCTGCAGCTGCTAAGAGCAAAGGCCCTGCATCCAGTGCCCATGCTGCAGAGGAGGAAGAAGATGAGAATGTACCAATTCTTAGGAAGCTCAGACCAACCCTTCCAATTCACAATGCTGCTCATCCAGTAGCAGAAGGTATGAAGAAGAGGAAGGATGCCAGACTAAGAAAGTGGATAACAAATGATCCATATGCTGTTAGAAGAAGAACTGATGTTGATCCAAGGTTTCACACCAAGGAACAACAAGATTTTTATGAGACTATCTTGTTTGACAAGAGTCCTGATGTCAGTGATATTAGGTATGTCGACTGGGCTTATATCAAGGAAAATGAGAATTTCTTTCCCCATGTCCAAGAGAACTTCAGGTTAGTGGACATTGAAAAGTTTGTTGGCAAAGAGATGACCCCATGGAATTACGAGCTGATCATGAAATTCTATGCAACTGTTCATTTCAATGATGACTCTTTAGTCTGGATGACTGATGGTCACAAGTACGAAGCCACAATTGTTGAATGGGTTGCTATCATTTGTGCCCCCAAGCAGCAAGATCGCGATGTAGATGTGTATGCAAAAGCAAAGCAGAGTCACAACTCAATGGACAATATGTACAAGACAATTCAACACAAGTACTTGGCTAGTCACAAGATGGGTTCAGTGTACTTTGTGCAAGCAGGCATTCCTACAACAAACACAATTCTGAGATGCACCGTGATGCCTAAATCAGGAGATGAAAATACGATCAGGAGGACAGTCCATCAACCTGCTGCACTTGCTCGACACTCATACCAGATTCAGAGTAATGGACTTGATAGTAGAGACTATCCGGAGAACTGCTACGGATCAGAAGAGATCATGTGGATATGCTCCTGGCATTCATATGCTTATCAATTCCAAGCTAGGCAAGCATGCATATCTACTTGATTGTTCCCATCTACCTCTTTAGCTAGAGTTTGAAGAAAATGAATTGGTAATGGAGAAGAGGAAGAATGCCGGATTAAGAAAGTGGAGAAGTATTGATCCATATGCTATCAGAAGAAGAACTGATGTTGATCCAAGGTTTCACACCAAGGAACAACAAGATTTTTATGAGACTGTCTTATATGACAAGAGTTCTGCTGTTAGTGATCTGAGTTATGTCAACTGGGCATACATCAAGGGAAATGAGAATTTATTTCCACACGTTCAAGAGAATTTCAAAGCAGTGGACATAGAAGATTTTGTTGGGAAGGAGATGACCACATGGAATGACGAGCTAATCATGCAATTCTATGCAACTGTTCATTTCTATGATGACTCTTTAGTCTGGATGACCGACGGACACAGGTACGACGCTATAATTGTTGAATGGCCTGCAATCATTGGTGTCCCCAAGCACGAAGAATTAGATGTAGAGGTGTATGCAGACGCCAAGCAGAATCACAACTCCATGGCCAACATGTACAAGACCATTCCACCTCAGTACTAGGCCAGTCACAAGTTTGGTCAGTATATTTTCTGCAAGCTGGCATTCCCACGACGAACACTATACTGTAATAGACCCTCATGCCTAAGTCAAGAGATGAGAAGATGATTAGAGGATATTCTATCAACCTGTTGCACCTGCTAGACACCCATACCAGATTTAGAGTGATGGACTTGATAGTTGAGACTATCTGAAGGACTGTTGCAGATCAGAAGAGATCGTGTGGATATGCATCATACATTCATATGCTCATCAATGCGAAGCTAGGCAAGCATGCATATCAACTTGATCGTCCCCATCTACCTCTTTAGCCTAAATTTGAAGATAATGAGGTTGTGATGGATGACAATGATCCAAACTCAGCTGCAGCAAGAATGGTAGCAGAGGATGAAGCTGCTAGAAACATGCCACCTCCAGTTCCACAGTCAGAACTCAAGCTGAGCAAATGGCATTTCTAGTGAGCACTGTCCAAGGCATGAAGAAGAATATCCAGGAGACCATGCAAAATCAGAAGAGTCTTGAGAGAGTTGTGGAGACAAAATTCCACAACATGGACGTGAAGGTAGCTGAGTTGACCACCATTGTCAGACAGCTTTAACATGAAGTTGACTCTGTGGAGATTCCACGCTCACAGGATGAAGATGAAGATGATGATGATGATGATGAGGAAGAGTCTCCTACTCCCACTACTACACAGTTTCGCAGCAGGTCCCGGTCAGTTGTTGTTCCTACTCAGGAGAACAGACACACATCTTTTGCACAAGCTTCGGCACCTTTAGCACCAGCTCCAGCTCAAGCTCCTTCAGTATCAACTCTTCCAGCTCCAGGGACGTCAGTAGAAGCCTTCACAGACACTGTTCTAACAACTCCATCATCAGCTGCCCGGAGAGACGAGTAGTTCTATACTTTTGAACTTTTTGGTAAATTGTTGCCAAGGGGAGAAATGTATAGATCATAGACTTCGTGTGAGAGAGATCTTTTGAATTTATTTGCTCTCGTTTGGTTTTAGAAACTTTGGTTTTCTGGATGACTTTATCCTATCTCCGTGTGATCATACGCTTTATCGTGTGTGATTCTACGATATCATCTTTTAGCTATCCTTGTGATGATCACTCACGTATCTTGTTGGTCTCATGTGCAGTGCTATTATCTTTATGCACCACAAAGATGTATGTGACATGGAATAGTAACCCATGATCCTAATTGATTGTGCATTTGCATTCAAACGCAAATTTTAAATAATGCACAAATTTAGGGGGGGCTCTTGCTTTTCACATACTTCTCAAAGCGTCGATGTTAATCATTGATTATGACTTTTGTCGAAGCTTTGATCTATATGTTCTCAATCACCAAAAAGGGGGAGATTGAAAGCACAATTGCTCCCTAGGGTGGTTTTGACAATTGATCACAACATATGCATCATTGGACTACTGTGTTTTCCAAGTGTATTTCAGAGAAGTTCAAAATATGCTATGGCTTAAGGTTTATGTGGAGATACCCGTGGATGTAAGAAAGGAATAATATTGGCTCACGCTTCAAGCTAGAAGACTCTTCATTTTATATTTGTGAGAAATCACTTTTAAGTCTATAGGAAAGCCTATACTTTTAAAGGGGGTGAGGTAGTAAAATGAACTGATTGCTCAAATGCTCAAAGTTAGCCACCAAAACGCTCAGTCATTTTTCCCACATAACCACTCTGTGAAGTTCCACATACACAAATTCGGTGTCACCAACATTGCCACATCAGACCCACCGAGATTGAACCTCACACAGAACCCTAGCCATTCCCACAAAATCGGTGCAACCAAAACTGCATCGGTGCTACCGAGTTCAGTGTGACAAACATTTTGTTGCCAAGACACACAAAATTGGAATTTCCGAGTTTCAGTATCCGTGCCACTGAGTTTGGCCATCTGATCTTTAGTCACCTTTTCGGTGCCGTCGAGTTCTATATATCGGTCTCACCGAGATTCAAAACTTCACACTTTTAGTACTAGTCGATACCACCGAGTTGTCCACTTCAGTGTCACCGAGTTTGCACTTTTGTGTGTAACGGTTGGATTTTGGCTGCTGCCTATATATACCCTTTCACCCACCTCTCATTCGTGGGAGAAGCACTCAAAACACACCGTTCATTTCCAGATCCATTTTCTGAGAAAGAACCACCTGCTCATGTGTTGAGACCAAGATATTCCAATCCAATCATTTGAAACTTGATTTGTAGCCTCCCCAAACTACTTTCCACCAAATCAACCTCTCCTACCTATGCATATTCTGTGAGAGATTGATTTGTGTTGAGGATACTATCTTCAGAAGCAAAAGAGCAAGGAGTTCATTGATCTAACCCATATATATTACCTTTTGGAGGGTGGTGCCTCCTAGATTGGTTAGGTGTCGCGTGGGAGCCTCCTACTTCGCGTTGTGGAGTTGAACCAAGATGTTTGTAAGGGCAAGGAGATCGCCTACTTCGTGAAGATCTACCATGAGTGAGGCCAGTCCTGTGTGGACGGAAGCCGTGGTGGAATAGACAAGGCCGCTTCTTTGTGGACCCTCCATGGGTGGAGCCCTCCGTGGACTCTCCCAGTCGTTATCCTCCTTGGGTTGAAGTCTCCACTAACATGGATATACAATAGCGCCACCTATCGGAACCATGCCAAAAATCGTCGTGTCAACCTCGTGCGTTTCATCTCCCTACCTTACTCCTCTAATTTACACTTGCATGTTTTACTTTCCGCTGCTATTCTATTAGAACTACATGTGTAGGGTGCACTTGACTTGTTATAACAGTCGTAGTTTCCTCTCAAATAAAATTGGGAAAAGGCAAAAAATTATCTTGTCAAGTAGTCTAATCACCCCCTCCCCCCTCTAGACATACTTTCGATCCTATAGATGAAGCTGCTAGAATTGCAAAACCTGTAAGAAACAAGCAAGATGAACTCGATAAAATTAAACTAGTGGTAGGCATGTCTGTCATCTTAGTTAAAATTAGAGATCATTTCTATTATGGCCTGTGTGATATTGGTGCTAGTGTTAGTGATATACCCTTTACATTTTATCAAGAAATTATGCATGATATAGCACCCTGTGAGATTGAAGATATTGATGTCACTATTAAACTTGCAAACCGTGATACTTTTTCACCACTTGGCATAGTTAGAGATGTTGAAGTCTTGTGTGGAAAAGTCAAGTACCGCACTAATTTCTTAGTACTTGGTTCAGAACAAGATAACTTTTGTCCGATCATATTTGGCAGACCTTTCTTGAATACTGTTAATGCTAAAACTCATTGTGCTACTCAGAAGGTCAAAGTGAGCTTTGGTGATATGTCTCATGAGTTTAATTTCTCCAAGTTTAGTAAACATACACATGAAAAAGAATTGCCTAATAAGGATGAAATAGTTGGTCTTGCTTCTATTATTGTGGCTCCTACGGATCCACCAGAACAATATTTTATAGACCATGAGAGTGATATTCATCTGAATGAAAGGAATGAAATAGATAATATATTCTTTGCTCAACAACATATCCTTATGCACAACCTACCAGTTGATATTTTAGGTGATCCTCCTCCATCCAAGGGAGATCCCGTGTTCGAGAATAAGACATTACCTCATACTTTGAAATATGCTCATCTTTATGCAAAGAAGATATATCATGTTATTATCAGTGCTAACCTTTTAGATCATGAGTAAAAGAGATTACTCAAAACTTTAAGGAAGCACATGGTTGCTATTTGTTATACTCTTGATGATCTTAAGGGCATAATCCCAACTCTCTCTCACCACAAGATTAATATGGAACCAAATGCGAAACCAATCGTTCATCATCAACGTCGTCTCAACCCTAAGATGAAAAGAGGTGGTAAGAACTGAAATACTAAAACTTCTCGAGATAAGTATAATTTATCCTATTGCTGATAGTAGATGGGTAAGTCGTGTTAATTGTGTTCCTAAGAAAGGTGGTATAACTATTGTTCCTAATGATAAAAATGAACTTATTCCACAAAGGATAGTAACTGGTAATAGGATGTAATTGAACTTAGGAAATTGAATAAAGCTACTAGAAAAGATCATTACCCCTTGCCTTTTATGGATCAAATGTTAGAAAAATTATCTAAGCACGCACTTTTGCTTTCTTGATGGATATTCTGGATTCTCTCAAATACCTATGTCAAAAGAGGATCAATAGAAAACTACCTTTACTTGCCCTTTTGGAACTTATGCTTATAGGCATACGCCTTTTGGTCTATGCAATGCACCTACCTTTCAAAGATGTATGACTGCTATATTCTCTGAATTTTGTGAAAAGATTGTTCACGTATTCATGGATGATTTTTTTCGTTTATGAGACTTCTTTTGATGATTGCTTCAGCAACATTGATCGAGTTTTGCAACAATGTGAAGAAACTAATCTTGTCTTGAATTGGGAGAAGTGCCACTTTATGGTGAATGAAGGTATAGTACTTGGGCATAAAAAATTGAACGGTGTATTGAGGTAGATAAGGCCAAAGTTGATGCAATAGATAAATTTCCATGCCCAAAATATATCAAAGGTATAAGAAGTTTCCTCAGTCGTGTTGGTTCCTATAGGCGTTTCATTAAAGATTTCTCAAATGTTTCTAGGCCATTAACTAATCTTCTTCAAAAAGATGTTCCTTTAGTTTTTGATGATGATTGTGTAGAAGCCTTGAAATACTTAAGAAAGACTTAATTTCCGCACCTATTGTTTAACCACCTGATTGGAACTTACCCTTTGAAATTATGTGCGATGCTAGTGATTATGTTGTTGGTGTTGTTCTAGGGCAAAGAGTAGACAAGAAATTGAATGTTATTCATTATGCTAGTAACACCCTAGATACTGCTCAAAGAAATTATGCTACTACTGAAAAAGAATTTTTAGCAGTTATGTTTGCATGTGACAAGTTTAGACCTTACATCGTTGATTCTAAAGTAACTATTCACACTGATCATGGTGCTATTAAATACCTTATGGAAAATAAAAATGCTAAACCTAGACTTATCAGGTGGGTTCTTTTGCTCCAAGAATTTGACTCGCATATCGTTGATAGGAAAGGAGATGAAAACCGTGTAGCAGATACTTTGTCTAGGATGGAAAATATTCTTGATGACCCACTGCCTATTGATGATAATTTTCCTGATGAGAAACTTGTTGTTATAAATACTTCACGGTAGTACTCCTTGGTATGCAGATAATGCTAATTACATTGTTGCTAAATATATTCCGCCTAGCTTCACATATCAACAAAATAAAAAAATTCTTCTATGATTTATGACATTAATTTTGGGATAACCCACATCTTTATAAAGAAGGAGTAGATGGTGTTATTAGACGTTGTATACCTGAGCATGAACAGGAACAAACCTCAAGGAAGTGTCATTCCGAGGACTACGGAGGACACCATGCTGGTGATAGAACTGCACACAAGGTATTATAATTCAGTTTTTATTGGCCTACATTTTTAAAGATGCTCGTAAGTATGTCATCTCTTCTGATGAATGTCAAAGAGTTGGTAACATTAGTAAACGTCGGGAAATGCCTATGAATTATTCACTTGCTACTGAACCATTTGATGTCTCGGGCTTTGATTTTATAGGACCTTTTCCTTCCTCTAATGGTATACTCATATTTTAGTACATGTTGATTATGTTACTAAGTGGGTAGAAGCTATTCCAACTAGTAGTGTTGATCATATCACTTCTATTAAAATGCTTAAATACATCATTTTCCCGAGGTTTGGAGTCCCTAGATATTTAATGACTGATGGTGGTCCACGTTTTATTCACGGTCCTTTCCGTAAACTCATAGATAAATATGATGTTAACCATATAATTGCATCACATTATCGTCCTCGGTCTAGTGGCCAAGTTGAATTGAGCAACCGAGAAATAAAACTAATATTGCAAAAGGCTGTCAATAGGTCTACAAAGAATTAGTCTAATAAACTTGATGATGCTTTATGGAATTGTAGAAGTGCTTACAAAAATCCCATGGGGATGGCTCCTTATAAAATGGTTTATGGAAAATCTTGTCATTTACCTCTTGAGTTGGAAGATAAAGCTTATTGGGAAATTAAAGAACTTAACTATGACTTTAAACTTGCTGGTGAAAAGATGTTATTTGATATTAGCTCACTAGATGATTGGAGGACACGAGCCTATTAAAATGCCAAGTTATTCAAAGAAAAGGTTAAAATATGGCATGATAAGAGAATCCAAAAACGAGAATTGAATGTAGGAGATATAGTGCTTTTGTACAATTCTCATTTCAGATTCATTGCACGTAAACCCCTCTCCAAATGGGAAGGCCGATATATTGTTGAGGAGGTCTATCGCTGTGGGGCTACAAAGATCAATAACTTTGAAGGCAAAAATCCAAGAGTGGTAAATGGGAAAATAATTAAGCATTACATCTTAGGTACACCCATTAATGTTGAAACAAACATTATCCAAGTGATAACACCGGAGGATCACATAAGAGAGACCTTCCAGAATGCTCCAGAAAACTGAAAGCGAATAGGCACGCGAAATGGAAAACCGACTCCAAAAATTCCAAAAAATATGTTCTGTTGGTTTTGGTATTTTAGAAATAATCCAAAAATTAAAAGGATTCATGGGGACCCACCAGGAAGCTCTAAGGCAATACAACAGCCCACTCCCGGGTCACGTTGTGATGCCCCTCGGGGGGGGGGGGGGGGGGGGCTCGTGTGCCGCATGGACTCCGTTTTCTTCTCGAGCATGTATTCTTACCTAGAAAAATCATTATATATACTCTCGACTGTTTTGATCACCGCATCGCGAGATTTTTCTTTGTTCTCATTTTAGGCTGTTTTTCTGGCAAATCTGGAAATATGTCATCATGAGATTCCGATAGAGAGAGCTATGTTTCCCACTATGTTGCGGATCCAAGGATATCTGGGGATATCCATCCCTACCTTTGGTCCACACATGAAGAAGGAGACACCAAAGTGGAGGAGACAAGGGATGCTAGGTCAGATTAAGATGAAGCTCCACTACCTCAGCCTGGAGATATGCATGTGGAATTCAAGAAGTCAAGTCTGCCAAATGGGGTAAACAAAGCTAAGGTCCAATTTATCCTGACTCGTTTTCTGCAAGAAAGCAAGGCAACATTATGTACAAATATATCGAAGCTTGAGTAAGAAAACGATGACTTGAGGGAGGAGAATTTAATCCTCCGACGTAAGCTCGAGAAAAAGAATGCCACCACACCATCACCATCATCTCCCAAGAAAGATGTTTGCGTACATGGGTATGGGCACCACCCTTAGCTTGTTCCAAGCTTGGGGGAGGTGCACCGGTATCATATCACCATCACTTCCAACATTACCAACTATCTTAGTTCGACATTTAGTTATTTCATGATTTTGAGAAATAAATTTCAGATTTGCTTTGCTTAGAATTTTTTGCTTTGAGTTCCATATATCCTTGTAACCGAGTGTGAGAGTTATATAATAAAGATTTGTTGAGTTTGTGTGCTTTAATTGTGTGCACCCATCATCATAGCATAGAAATAAAAAATAAATAGAAAGATCATATGCTTACCTCATGAGAAGTAGTGACTTCACACAAAAAGGGTACAAGTCATAAAAGTTGTTGATAGTAAACAAACATAGTATTAGTCATTGATGCAATCTATGAAAGATTATGATAGAGGAGAGAAGACTCACATATAAATACACTATCTTGGACATCTTTTATGATTGTGAGTTCTCACCAAATATTATATAATGATCAAGTGTTGATGTTGGACATGAAATACAACATAATGATTATGGTAGTTTACATTCACATAGAAGTTATATGGTCATGGATCCTTTAACGTTTGGTGCTTGCTTTAGATCCTTTCTGGCCCAAAAATTCCGCACTAAGTAGAGATACTACTTGTGCATCCATAACCCTGAAACCTAGTCTCTTGACATGAGATTCCACCAAACCTACCTATGGATTGAGTCAGATCCATCAAGTAAGTTGTCATCGGTGCATCAAGCAATAAAAATTGCTCCTAAACATTTATGATGTTTTGAAAATAAGCTTTGTGCGATTTTGTGATGGCAAAGAAATAAAAGCGATGGATGGCATAACAAAGTTTCTATCACAAGGGGTAATATAAAGTGGCGCTCCTTTGCATTAAGATTTTGCACATCCAAAAACTTAAAAGTGCATGACAACCTATGCTTCCCTCTACTAAGGGTCAACCTTTTATCTTCAGGAGTTCATTCCTCTGCGTGAGTCAATAAATTTTATTCCGCTTCCAACCTAATAATTCTATAGTGGCAAGAACCATGTGTTGAGGAAAGATCACGACTTATATATCCAAGTGGATGTAGATGATCATGATTTATCATTGTTGACATTATCCTAGGGATAAATAAGTTGGGTGGCAAATCATCTAAATCCCCTATCTTCCTATGTGTCATATGGAAACATGATCTCCAAACGTATGCCTTGAGCATGAGCAATCATAGAAGATTAAATAATAGTTGAGTATGTGAACTTGCCAAAAATAAAGCTCTTACATAGACTCTCCTATGAAATATGATAAATTTTAATTGTCCCAATGACTGAGAACATAGTTTGCTGATTATCGATAAAGTTTATGCTTCTTACTCCAATAGTTGTGAATGGATTGTTACTAGTTTATGAGGAGCGATATGATAAAATACTTGCTGCTATGGTAATATTCATGATGCTCTCATGTT